>NC_135984.1:8813766-9153766 GCF_053455715.1 Rhinoraja longicauda
TATTAAAATGAAACTATTACCTTGCTGGAAGTATGACCCAAACTGTCTGGTGAGGTGTGCCCTGGTCTGCTGTGATCCCAGGGCACACATTCTGAACAATTTTTCTAATATTCTCTCCTAATTAGGTCTGCCAAATCTTATCATGTGGCTATCTGTGCACAGTTCACTGCCTAATAACCATGACCATATTTCACAAATGAAATGTGGGTGGCACAGTGGCACTTCTGGAGTTCCTGCTGTGACAGGATTCAATCTTTACCACAGGCTTGGAGTTTCCATGTCACTTTGTGGTCCTCCTCCTGGTGCTTTGGTGTCCTCCCACATCACAAAGTTTAGTTTTTTAGTTTTAGAGATACAGCGCGGAAACTGGCCCTTCGGCCCACCGAGTCCGCACCAACCAGCGATCCCCACGCACGTTAATACTATCCTACACACACTAGAGACAATTTACACTTATACCAAGCCAATGTACCTACATAGACACAAAATGCTGGAGTACCTCTGCGGGTCAGGCAACATCTCGGGAGAGAAGGAATGGGTGACGTTTCGGGTCGAGACTCTTCTTCAGACTGATGTCAGGGGGGCGGGACAAAGGAAGGATATAGGTGGAGACAGGAAGATAGAGGGAGTTCTGGGAAGGAGGAGGGGACGGGAGGGACAGAGGAACTATCTAAAGTTGGAGAAGTCGATGTTCATACCACTGGGCTGCAAGAGATGGAATGGGTGACGTTTCAGTCTGAAATAGGGTCTCGACCTGAAACGTCACCCATTCCTTCTCTCCTGAGTTGCTGCCTGACCCGCTGAGTTACTCCAGCATTTTGTGTCTACCTTCGATTTAAACCAGCATCTGCAGTTATTTTCCTGGAATTTACCTACATACTGTACATCTTTGGAGTGTGGAAGGAAACTGAAGATCTTGGAGAAAACCCAAGCGGTCACGGGGAGAACATACAAATTCCATACAGACAGCCACCGTAGTCGGGATCGAACCTGGGTCTCCGTCGTTGCAACGCTGTAAGGCAACAACTCTACCGCTGTGCCACCGTGCCGCGCCCCTAGGTTGTGTGCATTAGCAGTTTATTTATCCTGGTGAATTGCTCCTAGTGTTTCGGTGGACCTCAGAATCTAGGGTTATTCATGGGAATGTGGGCAGAATAAAAAGGGGAATTAGTGTAAATGGGTTCTTGACACAGGCTGAGCAGGCTAAAGAGCCTGTATCCATGTGACTCTACAAAGTTCACCGGAAAGAGTGACACCAGGATGAAACGAGATTGTTGAAAATGTCTTCTGTGATTGAGTGTTATCGTGGCAGTCGAGGCATTCTACGCCATATCCTTTTACTAGCATAATTGTGCATTTATTTACTTCAGTTTTTTCTACATTTCACTTTGGTCATGTGTTTTCAGGACTTCCAGCAATGTTGGCAATTGGATTAGAGCAAGCTGAAGCAAACCACTTTTTAAATGAAAAAATAATTTTTAGAACAAAATAAATAAAATGTTTTATTTGTGGACTGTTCAGCCCTCCCATAACAAGTCATAAAAGAATATTGCAATCTTAATTCAATTTTGTGGTCATGTTTTAAAATGTATTCATGGTTTTTGTGTTTTTCCAAATCCCCAGTGTTTCTAATCAGAGCATCAATTAGCATTATTAGAATAAATGATTCCCATTCTAATGAAATGCTTTGACTGCCAACATAACAGCAAATGTGCCAACTCTCTGAGGAGTTGATGCAAAGCATCCAAATAGCAAATTACTTCCAACTTAAAATTATTAACTACTGTCAGAAGTTGTGTTTGAAGGAACATGGAAAAATAAATGATTACACTCATTACCCAACGGAAACAGAATAAATTGATTATGCATTGCATCAAGGCTTCACCTTTTATTGTCCTTTCAATCTCCAAATGGGATGTTTAGAACAAGTCCATTTTTCTATCCATAATTGTTCAAAAAATGTGACCGGAAATTAAATTGTCAAACCGTAATGACTTTTATTAGATTGGGGAATGGCAGGCTGAGTAAGGGATACCATCATAGAGAAAATTCTCCAATCAGCCTTTATAGTGCCTGAGCGATTTTAAAGTACACATCGTAGTATAAGAAAATAACTGCAGATGCTGGTACAAATCAACGGTATTTATTCACAAAATGCTGGAGTAACTCAGCAGGTCAGGCAGCATCTCGGGAGAGAAGGAATGGGTGACGTTTCGGGTCGAGACCCTTCTTCAGACTAATGTCAAGTCTGAAGAAGGGTCTCGACCCGAAACGTCACCCATTCCTTCTCTCCCGAGATGCTGCCTGACCTGCTGAGTTACTCCAGCATTTTGTGAATAAATAAAGTACACATCACTCTCTAGTTCACTGGTAACTGGGTCCATTTAGAATGACACCATTTGACTTTGTATTTTGCCCAATTTATCTAGGGCTTTGTGAATATTAAACTGGAAATATTACAAAAAAAAGACGTATGAGGATGTTACCAAGTCTTGAAACATCCTTGTAGATCTATAAGAAGAGGCCTGATAGTTTGGGTCCTTTTTGCCCTGGAGCATAGGATACTGAGGATTGATATAAACTAGAGGTATATAAAATCATGGGATGCAGAGATAAGGTTAACAGCCACAGTCTTTATTCTCGGGTAGGAGAGTCAAAGTCAAATACTGGAGGGAATAGGTTTAAGGTGAGAAGGGAAAGATTTAACAGGGACCCAGCGTAGGTGGGCGTGCAGCGTAGGTTCACTAGGTTAATTCCCGGAATGGCAGGACTGTCGTATGTTGAAAGGCTGGAGCAATTAGGCTTGTATACACTGGAATTTAGAAGGATGAGGGGGGATCTTATTGAAACATATGATAATTAGGGGATTGGACACAGTAGAGGCAGGAAACATGTTCCCAATGTTGGGGGAGTCCAGAACAAGGGGCCACAGTTTAAGAATAAGGGGTAGGCCATTTAGAACGGAGATGAGGAAGAACTTTTTCAGTCAGAGAGTGGTGAAGGTGTAGAATTCTCTGCCTCAGAAGGCAGTGGAGGCCAGTTCGTTGGATGCTTTCAAGAGAGAGCTGGATAGAGCTCTTAAGGATAGCAGAGTGAGGGGGTATGGGGAGAAGGCAGGAACGGGGTACTGATTGAGAGTGATCAGCCATGATCGCATTGAATGGCGGTGCTGGCTCGAAGGGCTGAATGGCCTACTCCTGCACCTATTGTCTATTGTCCCTAGGGGCATCTTTTATACACAGAGGTGGTGCACATATGTTATGCTCTACTAGAGGAAGTGGTAGTCAGGTATAATTATGACATCTAACGGACATTTAGACAAGGTACATGAACAGAAAAGGTTTGGAGGGATATGGGCTAGGAACTGGCAAGTGGGACCAACTCAGTTAAGCAACTTGGTCGGTAAGGGCTAGGTGGGCCAAAGGGGCCAAAGGGCCTGTGTCCATGCTGTATAGCTCTGTGACCACGATTAGCCATTGACATCTGAATTGTTTACTTACAAACAAGCATATCCTCGATAGCATTTCAAAACGTGCCATTCCATTCATAGCAATGGTGTAAATAAAACATGATTGCACATAATTTACGTGATCCTTAAAAATAACTCCCAAATCAGAAGTAAATTTTATTCAAATAGATTTCAACCTAAATGGCTGGAAATTATACACAGCATAAAAACTGGGATTAAACTGAGGCTGTTCAAGGACTGAAAAGTTATATTGCAAGCAAAAATGTTGAAAAAGAAATTGAAAACGTACGCAACATTATACATAGTATTACAATGAGTTCCAGTAAGGATTCCACTATTTTTAATTACACTTCCTCAATATCCAACCTTTATTTCTTTCCTTGGCTCATCCCTCCCCCCCCCTCTTCCCCTTGTCTTTCAACATCATTCCTTTCGTCAGAACCTCTCCTGCAGGTCCAACAAGGGCATTTTCTCCCAGAAGCACGCAGAGGGCCATGTTGTCTTGAATCATTTATAATCCTTTGGTTTAAAAGCTACTTCTTCTGTGTCTGTGATATTTTCTTGCAGGTTCTATTTTACATCTTTTTTTTTAGCCCTATGTTCCCCGATTCAACATGGGGGATGAATAATGAATAGTTTCTCTCTCCTAGTTTTCAATTTTTCATCCACGTGCATGTGTAAGACTGTCAGCCAACCTTGTGTCAAGTGTGATTATCTGTGATTGTCTATCTTCGGTTTAAACCAGCATCTGCAGTTCCATCGTACACACGTCAAGTGTGATTTGTTTTCTTGTGACGTTTACACCCGTGAGCTGTTACTTTGTGAGGAACTATTCAGCAGTGGCGAATATAAATTCTTCCCAATGTGCTGGATCACCTCGGATACAGTTGTTCCCTGTACTAACCTGTTCCAAATAATTGACACTCTGTATTCATGGGTTATCCCTTAAGCTAGCAAAAGTTCTGGAGGAACTCAGCATGTCAGGCAGCACCTGTGAAAGGAAAAGGACAATCTGAAGAAGGGTCTCGACCCCAAACGTTGTCTATCCATACCCATTCACAGACAGTGCCTGACCCGCTGAGTCCCTCTCGCACTTTTGAGTGGATCATGAATTTAAATGACACCCAAAGACTTGAGCACAAAGTATAGAAACACAAAACTGCAGATGCTGGTTTACAAAAAAAAAGACACAAGGTACAGGAGTAACTCAGTGGGTCAGGCAGCATCTCTGGAGAACATGAACACAGAGTGCTGGAGTAACTCAGTGGGTCAGGCAGCATCTCTGGAGAACATGGACACAGAGTGCTGGAGTAACTCAGTGGGTCAGGCAGCATCTCTGGAGAACATGGATAGATAGTATAAGAAAATAACTGCAGATGCTGGTACAAATCGATTTATTCACAAAATGCTGGAGTAACTCAGCAGGTCAGGCAGCATCTCGGGAGAGAAGGAATGGGTGACGTTTCAGGTCGAGACCCTTCTTCAGACTGTCCATCAACATGGATAGATGATGTTTCAGGTGGGCACCAGTACAGTGCTGAAAGAGTGCTGCATCATTCGATCTGTTGTCTTTCAGATGAGACATCAAACAGATTCGCCAATTGAGTTCTTCCTGCAGCTTGAATTTTGCTCACGATTTCAGCATCTGCAGTCTCTAGTCCTCTAAGGCTGAATGGGTCCATACTTTAATATGACCATGATTGATCAATGCTGGCCTCAACTGCTTTTCCGTGCCAGTTCGTCATAACATTTCTCAATCTTTCAAATATTTACCAATCTGACTTTGTATATCTAATGATCAGTCATCCGTCACCTTTGGAAGCGAAGACATCCCTGTGACCTCAGTTTTAATGACCGGTCGTTATCTTGCAGTTATGTCCCCCTGTTTGTGACTCTTTTACCAGTGAAACACTTCAACATCTACCCAATCAAGGCCCTCAAGGATCTTTAAACAGTCATTGTAATATTTTTAAATGCGACTGATGATTTAAATAATGAGAAAGCTAAAAATAGTTCAAACATTAAATTGAAATTGACACCAGTTTATTATTGTCATTTGTCCCGAGATAAAGTGAATTTTTTTGTTTGCGTGCTATCCAGTCAGATCATTCCAGTGAATCTGTGGAATTCTCTGCATCAGAAGGCAGTGGAGGCCAATTATCTGAATGCATTCAAGAGAGAGCTAGATAGAGCTCTTAAGGATAGCGGAGTCAGGGGGTATGGGGAGAAGGCAGGAACGGGGTACTGATTTGAGAATGATCAGCCATGATCACATTGAATGGCGGTGCTGGCTCGAAGGGCCGAATGGCCTCCTCCTGCACCTATTGTCTATTGTCTATTGTCTATTGTCTATTGTCTATTGTCTATTGTCTATTGTCATACCTTACGTATGTACATCAAGGTAGATGCAAGGGAGATAAAGAAACAGAATTACCGCTGAAGTGCATATAAAAAAAGTGAAGGGAGAAAGCAACGAGAAAGATTGGAAAATCAGGAATCCATCCTGACCACATGAGAGGTATGCTCAAGAATCTAATAGCAACAGGAAATAACCTGTTCTTGAATATGTTGGTGAATGCTTTAAAGTTTTTTTATTTTCTGCCCAACGGGAGAGGGAAGAAGGGCGAATGACCGGGGTGTGAGTGGTCCTTGATTATTTTGACAGGTTTCCTGAGGCAGCGCGATGTGTAGAAGGAGTCAACAGTGTGGGTGGGAAAGGCTGGTGTTTGCGGGCGGTTTTCATGATGGACTGGGCTGCTTTCACAACTCTGCAATTTCTTGCAGACTTGGGCAGAGCAGTTACCATACCAAGCTGTGATGCATCCTGATAGGATGCCTTCTACAGTGCTTCTATAGAAATTCCTAAGCGTCACAGGAGATTTGTCAAATTTCTTGAGCCTTCTGAAGAAATAGAAACATTGGCGCGCTATCTTACTATGGGGTTGGACCAGGCCAAATTGTTGATATTTACACCTCGAAAGCTCTTGGCAATCTCCACTTCAGCACCAGGGGTGTGTTCTCCACCCCACTTCCTGGAGCCCATGACCAGTTTCTTCATTTTGTTAATATTGAGGGATCGATTGTTATCATTCCACTAAGCTCTTTATTTCCTTCCTGTGATCCGTCTCATAATCAGTTGAGATCCGGCCTACCATGGCTTTGTCATCTGCAAACATATACTGTAATTAAAGCACCTTAAAATTATAGCTCATGATTAAAAACATTAAAATATAGTAAACATCAGTCTGAAGAAGGGTCTCGACCCGAAACGTCACCCATTCCTTCTCTCCTGAGATGCTGCCTGACCTGCTGAGTTACTCCAGCATTTTGTGAATAAATACCTTCGATTTGTACCAGCATCTGCAGTTATTTTCTTAAAATATAGTAAAGTAAGTCAAAACTTACCTACATAGATATTTTTTCACAGGATCTTCAGCCCGATTGTTATGGTTTCTATATCAGCCAGCAGACGAGGATTTGAATGCAAACTACAACGTTACAAGTTTTTAAGTGCTAACATGGTCCTGTTTTTCACTGATGTGGGGTATTTCTGATGCTTGCAGAATACCACTGGTCACAGAATGCCAGTCAGGGAAACACATCACTATCACCCTCTGTCTTCTATGACTAGGCCAATTTTGTATTCAACGTCAACTCACTATGGATTCCCTGTGACTTTAATGTTCTGGGCCAGCTTAGAATGAGGCAGCTTGTCAAATGATTCACAGTCTATTTAGACACCACTCACCGCCTTAACCTCATTAAGCATCTTCATCACTTCATCAAGAAACACAATGAAATTTAAGTTTCAGGATGCCCCTGGCTTAAAGCCACGTTGACTATCGTTAATAAGCAGATGTTTTTCCAAATGTTTGTAAACCCCCTCCCTAAAAATCTGCTCCAATAAATTCCCTGCCATTGATGTAAACCTCTTGGCCTATAATTTCCTGGTTTGTTCCTACTTCCCTTCTTATACAAATACCTGCAGACAATAGGATACAAAAGGTCTCTGTCAAAGCCCCAGCAATCTCCTCCTTCAGTATTGAGGAGTCGATTCCATCAGGCCCAGGACTTATCCACCTTTAGAAGTCCAGAACCAGGGGTCACAGGGGACAGAGGAGACCTGAGTGTGCTTGTACATCAGTCACTGAAAGTAAGCGTGCAGGTACAGCAGGCAGTGAAGAAAGCTAATGGCATGAGTCTGATGAAGGGTCTCGACCTGAAACATCACTCATTCCTCCTCTCCTGTCCCGCTGAGTTACTCCAGCATTTTTGTGTAAAGCTAATGGCATGTTGGCCTTCATTGCGAGAGGATTTGAGTTTAGGAGCAAGGAGGTCCTACTGCAGTTGTACAGGGCCCTGGTGAGATCACACCTGGAGTATTGTGTGCAATTTTGGTCTCCTAATTTGAGGAAGGGCATTATTGCTATTGAGGGAGTGCAGCGTAGGTTCACCAGGTTAATTCCCGGGATGGCGGGACTGACATATGATGAAAGAATGGCCTCGACTGGGCTTGTATTCACTGGAATTTAGAAGGATGAGAGGGGATCTTATAGAAACATATAACATTCTTAAAGGATTGGACAGGCTATGCGTAGGAAAAATGTTCCCGACGTTGGGGAAGTCCAGAACCTGGGGTCACAGTTCAAAAATAGGGGGTCGGCCATTTGGGACTGAGATGAGGAAAAGAATCTTCACCCAGAGAGTTGTGAATCTGTGGAATTCTCTGCCACAGAAAGCAGTGGAGGCCAATTCACTGGACGTCTTCAGGAGAGAGTTAGATTTAACTCTTAGGGCTAAAGGAATCAAGGGATGTGGGGAAAAAAGCAGGAACAGGGTATTGATTTTAGATGATCAGCCATGATTATTTTGAATGGCGGTGCTGGCTCGAAGGGCCGAATGGCCTACTCCTGCACCTATTTTTCTATGTTCTATGTTTACTCTCTCAACACACACAACATGTCCTCCTTTTTAATATTGACATGCCCTAGAATATCAACGCCTCTCCCTAATCACGCCATCATCCATGTCCTTCTCTTTGGCGAATACTGATGTGAAGCGCTCATTAACATCTCGTTAGATATTTCATTTTCCTGCATTCTGTTGATAATATCCTAACAGTCACATCTCATTATGTAACGTGAAGTGCACTGGGATGCATAATAAACGCAAGTTGTTAGTTCCTCCTCTCGCTTCAGTATTGTTACTGTCCCTCTGGGTTGTATTGGATTATACTAGTACGACCTTCAGATATCTTGAGAAACCTCTCGCAATCTGTCAATAGATGGTTGGACTGCCTTTGGGAAAAGAGATAATTTTAAAATTAATTTCTGTGTTTCATGTGAATTGAATAGGGTACAAATTTAATATGATATTTGTAGAACTTTTGCTGCATGGATAAAAGTCCCACTATAGCCACTGCTTACAAAGATCAAACATTTTGCAAAAGTTAAACATAAACATAGAAAAACCAATGCAAGAATTAGGCTATTCAACTCCTTGAGCCTACTTCTGCTATTCAAAGTAATCATGGCTGCTCGATCTGAATTCCACATTCTTGCATGCCCCCCACCCTACCAGGTGCTATGGTTTCCTCCCACATTCCAAATCGTGCAGATTTGTAGGTTAATTAGCTTCTGAAATGTGTCCCTATTGTGCTGGTCGGCGTGGACTCGGTGAGCCGAAGGGCCTGTTTCCATGCTGTATCTCCAAGCTAAAACGAAACCCAGTTTTGATCCTGACCTCGGGTGCTGTCTATGTGGAGTTTGCATGTTTTCCCTGTGACTGCGTGGGTTTCCTCTGAGTGCTTGGATTTTCTCCCACATTCCCAAAATATGTGCGTTTGTAGGTTAATTGACCTCCATAAGTTGTATCCTAGTGTGTGAGTAATGAATGAGAAAGTGGGATAATGTGGAACTAATGTGAGCAGATAATCGATGGACTGCATGGACCATGGAATGCATCCATATTATATCTCGAAACTAAATTTAACTTCCTAGCATTTTCCCCATTACTTACGTCAGGTCAGTTATTCCTGTTTCCCCTCTCCCTCTTTTTATCAAACAGTTGGAATCCCTGCTGTTTGGAAGCAACAAATGAATAAATTCCACAACCTGTAGAGTTTTGTGAGATGATAGGGTGCAGGAGATTCACAAAGATGTTGCCTGAATTAGATCATTATACTTCTAAGGAGAAACTTGTTTTTCTTATAGTGGAGGAGGCTGACAGGCAATGTAATAGATCTGCAGAGAATTATGGGGGTGGTGTGAATGGAGTAGACAGTGTAACTGGTTCTCGGGATAAGGATGTAAGACCAAAGGGCATAGGTTTAAGGTGAGGGGTAGAAAGCTTACAGTAGATCTAAGGGAGTTTTCATCCTACATTTTTTCCCACAGAGGGTGGCTGGAGTCCAGACTGTTCCACCTGAAGAGGTGATGGAGGGAAACTCCCATAAGATTTAAGATGCATTTGGACAAGTACATGAATCACCAAAGCATATGGGCTACTGATTCCATGTGGGTAATTGGGATTGGTGTAGGAAGTTAAAACAATCAGCAAGGATGTTTTCAAGAGAGAGTTAGATTTAGCTCTTAGAGCTAACGGAATCAAGGGATATGGGGAGAAAGCAGGAACGGGGGACTGAATTTGGATGATCAGCCATGATCATATTGAATGGCGGTGCTGGCTCGAAGGGCCGAATGGCCTACTCCTGCACCTATTGTTTTATGTTTCTATGTTTCTAAGGATGCCAGGAGCCGAAGGGCCTATTTCTGTACAGTGCAACTCTCTGACTCCAGGACAATGATTGCATCCACCTTACAGTCCTCTGGGATACAGATACTCACTCCATGGGAATTTATCGCCATTATTTTCTCCAGCATTTTCATTTACTAACACTAATTTCCTTTAATCCCTACTGTTCATTAGCCTCTTGGTTTCCTGCCGTTTCTAAGGAATTGTTTTTATTCTCTTTGTAAAGTCAAAGTAAAAATACCTGCTTAATAATTCTGCCATTTCTTTGCTCCTCGTGTAACCACTGCAAAGAATTATTGTAACCAAGCTATTTGCATGAAGCTGATTTTAAACAATTACCAGTTTTGCAAGGACGTCGAATATCTTTTTCAACAATTTCCCCTTTTCTGGATGTCCTGGAATAGCTGTAATGGTTTCTCTTGTAGATAGCAGTGTTCTTTCAGCAGAGGGCACTAGAATACCATCCTTCTGCTACTGTTATGCATGTCAAGGCCTCTGATTGTATTTGTCAGTTTTGAAGAGTTTCAAAGATTACATAGTCAGAAACAATACCTAGTTTTCGTTTGCTGGTCCCCTGCTGGCTATTTTAATGTAGGTAGTCTAAAGATTTGAATTTAATTAGATGAATACCTCTATTAAAAAAGTGAATGATAAATGTTATTTAAATGGATTAGGTCCTATTTGCTGCAATGACACAATTTCTGTAATTTTGAAAATGTTCTTGGTAATGATCAGAGTAATATATTGTCTGTTAACTGCAAATCAGTCTAGGAAATGAAAATATGTAATAGGTGCTGTGAAATAACATTTGAACTGTAATTTATTTTCATTCCTTGATGATCTGTCAGAATATAGACAATAGACAATAGGTGCAGGAGTAGGCCATTCAGCCTTTCGAGCCAGCACCGCCATTCAATGTGATCATGGCTGATCATCCATAATCAGTACCCCGTTCCTGCCCTCTCCCCATACCCCCTGACTCTGCTATCATTAAGAGCCCTATCTAAGTCTCTCTTGAAAGCATCCAGAGAATTGGCCTCCACTGCTTTCTGAGGCAGAGAATTCCACAGATTTACAACTCTGAGTGAAAAAGTTTTTCATCACCTCCGTTCTAAATGGCCTACCCCTTATTCTTAAACTGTGGCCCCTGGTTCTGGACTCCCCCAACATTGGGAACATGTTTACTGCCTCCAGAGTGTCCAATTCCTTAATAATCTTATATGTTTCAATAAGATCCTCTTTCATCCTTCTAAATTCCAGTGTATACAAGCCAAGTCGCTCCAGTCTTTCAACATACGACAGTCCTGCCATTCCATGAATTAACCTAGTAAACCTACGCTGCACGCCCTCAATCGCAAGAATGTCCTTCCTGAATGACCTCTTTTCCGTACCTACATCACAAAGGGACATGTTATCAGAAAATCATGGACATTCTAATTATGCTGAACCAAACAGAAAATGCTGAAAAGACAGCATTTCAGGCTGCACCTGTAGGAAAACAGAGGAAAGGTTTCAGGTTGGAGACCCTTTGACAAAATTTAAAAGGAGGATGGAAGGGGTGAGGATATCTTTGATCAAGAATCTTTGGGTCTTTGATGATATTGGCTGCCTTTTTGAAGCAGTACCTCTGTGGATCCCTTCGATGGTGGGGAGGTCAAAGCTTGTGGTGGACTGGGCCACGTCTACCACTCTCTGTAGTCTCAGGTAGACACACAATGCTGGAGTAACTCAGCGGGTCAGGCAGCATCTCGGTAGAGAAGGAATGGGTGACGTTTCGGGTCGAGACCCTTCTTCAGACTGTGGGTCTGAAGAAGGGTCTCGACCCGAAATGTTACCTATTCCTTCGCTCCCGAGATGCTGCCTCAACCCACTGAGTTATTCCAGCATTTTGTGTCTACCTTTGATTTAGACCAGCATCTGCAGTTTTTTTCCTACACTCTCTGTAGTCTCCTTTGTTCTTGGGCATTTGAGTTGCTGGACAAGGCTGTGAATCAACCAGTCAATATAGTTTTACTGTGTATCTGTAGAAATTCATTATGAATATTCATCGGTGTACCGAATTTCCTTGGTAACACCTAGGTGACCATAGAAATAAGATGTCGTAACAAGTGATAAGTGATTAATGAGTGAAAGGGAACTGTGAGGCACTGAGTGAATGTGAACATTTATTATCTTCATGTAGTGCCCTCCTTAGCCAGATGTGCAGCAAAGGTGGCACAGTGGTGCAGCTGGTAGAGCTGCTGCCTCTCAGCACCAGAGACCCAGGTTCCATCCTGACCTCGGGCGCTGTCTGTGTGGAGTTTGCACGTTCTCCTTGTGGCAGTGCCCGTTTCCGCTGGGTACTCTGGTTTCCGCCCACATCCCAAAGACATGTGGGTTGGTAGGTTAGTTGGCATCTGTAAATTGCCCCTTGTGTGTAGGGAGTGGATGAGAAAGTGGGATAACATTGAACTAGTGTGAATGGGTGATCGATGGTCAGCATGGATTCGGTGGGCTGAAGGGCCTGTTTCCACGCAGTATCTTTAAACTAACCTAAAAAGGCTTGGGAGGATGGCACCAGAGAAAGATAGGCAAGGCAGGGAACACGTGGTTTATGTGGTTTTCTGAAAAAGATGCTCTCAATATTCTGGAGGGGTGGGGGGTTCTGGGGCAGGAGTGAAGAACCATTTCTGTTAAATGGCATGCTATGGCATGTTGCTTTGCACTGTTGTCCTGGCAGCTGCTGCATTTGGAGGGAGCGTGTGTGCTGACTGTCTGGTCGTGGGTTTCAGTCAGAGTCCAAATGGCGCCAGACTGCTGTGAAATGAAACGAGAAGACTCAGCACCAGATTCAGTTGTTCCTGATTGTTCTGGCTTCTTGCCACTTCTGATACTTAATGCAGAAACATCTGATGGCCAACATGTAGTAGTCATGACTTGTTAGCCACCTGATCAGTGGCCGCTCGCGGCATACTGACGTTGCTGGCCATCCACTTAACACATCCACACATCTGTGTGTGAGCAGAGGAGCATTGCTGCTATCTGTGATCAGCAAGATCACTGTATAACATTCAGTTCTGCAGCAATAAAACAGCAAACCCTGTCCTCCCAGTGCTATTTCAGTTGTTAAAACGCCTACTAATTGTAGATCACAGCTGATTGTCAAGATAATTTCTTCTAGTGCTTTACTGGATAGCCTGCTGTGTAGCTGACAAAATGGATGTTTTAGTTCAGCTCCAGGACACTGTAAAATAGAGGGCTAAAAAGACAGTTTAATATCACCATAAGGAACAATCCATTAACCTCTCAGTGGCATGCAGACAATGTCCGATTCAAAAATATTTAATGGGGGTGAGTGCTAAAACCCCCTCATGGAATAAACAGTACAATAATGGTCTCGAATTTGTGGCTGTAATGGCATAGAAGCTATCAGCAATTGTTGTCATTACTCTGAACTGACAGCATCTTCTGGTGTCAGCACATGTACAGTTAACGGTGGAAGCTCTGTGAGTGATACTCTTCTCCTCTACAGGATTCACCACAGAGGTTTATGCAGATGCATTCAGCACAGTATAAGTGATTTCACATTTTTACATAATATTCTGCCTACGAAAACTGAAAATTGATTGATTGATTGAAAGACACAGCATGAAAACAGGCCCTTCGTCCCATCGAGTCCATGCTGACCATCGATCACCTGTTCACATTAGTTGTATGTTATCCCACTTTCTCATCCACTCCCGACACAGAGGGGGAAGGGAAGCAATTTACAGAGACTGATTAACCTTTAAAACCCACATTTCCTTGGGATGTGTGTGGAAACCGGAGCACCTGCAGGAAACCAACACAGTCATAGGAGAACATGCAAACTCCACGCAGACAGCACCTGAGGTCAGGATCAATCCTAGGTCTCTGGTGCTGTGAAGTGGCAGTTCCACCCGCAGTGTCAAAGTGCTGCCTCACACGAAATAAGTCTTATCGAATGAGATATAGGTATCAAAAAAAAATGACTGCAGACGATCTCTCTGACCCCGAATAAAGTGACCTTATCGTTATGGATATCATTGACATTGAGTAAAATTTTGAACTTTTAATTGTTCCTTTTAAAATTAATAATTCGTTGATATTGTATTAATAAGGAAGTAGCTGGCTTAATTGATTGCATGTGTTTTAATTTTTACTTCACTTTCTGTAAAATGCTTGGAGAGATAAATTAAATGAATGGTATTTGTAGAGACAAGGAACTGCAGATGCCGGTTTACCAAGGAGAGACAAAAATACTGGAGTAACTTAGCGGGTCAGGCTGCATCCCTAGAGAATAGGGATAGGTGATGTTTTGGGTCAGGACTCTCTCAGTCTGAAGCCAGGGCCCGGCCTGAAAAGTCACCTATCCTTGTTCCCCATTGATGCTGCCTGATGCTTTGCGTCTTTCCTTTTAATGGTATTTAATAGTGTGCCAGGTTTGTTCTCTATGAGAAATGTGTTTGGCTGCCCAACCACTTGATGACTTCCTGTTGTGGGATGCTTCAAGTCCCCTAGTGCTGATCTGGCATGAATTTACGTTGGAAAGATGATCTCTTTAGTTTTGATTAATTACTGTCAACTATCTTAAGTTTGGCCATTTCATAATTTAGACAAGCAATTATGTTGGTAATTCATTGGGAATAATTTACTTTAAGCTGCACTATTTCACGATGGTCGACTTCTTGATCTTGTGGAATGAAGTAAAATTTGCAATCCTTTAAACAATTGGA
Source organism: Rhinoraja longicauda (assembly GCF_053455715.1). Lineage (NCBI taxonomy): Eukaryota > Metazoa > Chordata > Chondrichthyes > Rajiformes > Arhynchobatidae > Rhinoraja > Rhinoraja longicauda. Next base: position 8,828,722 of record NC_135984.1, read on the forward strand.
ACTGTCATATTTTAATGTTTTAAAGATAGTTTTTCTCACTGATGCGTGAGCATTTGCACAGTTAATTGTGTAGTTTTAACTTACTGGATTCTTTCCACAGGGCTAAGTGCATTAGAATAATTAGCCATAGAGTCAGAGAGCATGGAAACAGGCCCTTTGGCCCAACTTGCCCACTCCAACCAAGATGCCCCACCTACACTACTCCCACCTGCTAGCATTTGGCCAATATCCCTCTATGCTTTTCCTATCCGTGTACCTGTCCAAATGTCTTCTAAATGTTGTGATAGTAGCTGCCTCAACCACCTCCTCTGGCAGCTCGTTTCATATGTGAAATTTCTTCTATGTGAAGAAATTGTCCCTCAGGTTCCCATTAAATCTTTCCCCTCTCAACGTAAACCTATGTCGTCTGGTTTTTGATTCCCCTACTCTGGGTAAAAATGCATTCACCGTATCTATTCCCCTCATGATCTTATACACTTCAATAAGATTACCACATCCGCCTACATTGAAAGGAATAAAGTTTTAGCCTGTCCAACCTCTCCCTATAGTTCAGGCCTTCGAGTCCACACAACCTCCTTGTAAATCTCTGTACTCTTTCCAGCCTAATATGTGACACAGAAATAAATCATTTAGCCCCAATATCATCCATCCTTCACTTGACTTCCTTTCCGTAAATCTATTCGCATTCTCCACAATCATCTTTCTCTCATACACTTGTCCAACCTCCTTCTAAATACGTCTGTGCAGCAAAACTGATAAGACATTATCCAGGTATTTAGAAAATCCGGTGGTTAGCTATTTGGCTTACTTACTTAATCCGGAAAGTGAGCTAGGTGGTCCAGATTCGAGCGTGCAGACTGTGGACGGGGGGGGTTTGGAGCATGCGGCCAGAGCCAAGGTTTGCTTAGGATTGTGGGATGCCAGAAACGGGAGGAGGTTTGCAGTCGGAACTGGGATCCACAATGCTGTTCTGTTTCAGCTTGTTTTAACTCATTTAATGGGACAGTTTGTCATCTGACCGTGTAATATATGGAAAAGAAAATGGCATGAAAATGTAGGAAAATAACCGCAGATGCTGGTACAACTCGAGGGTATTTATTTCACAAAATGCTGGAGTAACTCAGCAGGTCAGGCAGCATCTCAGGAGAGAAAGAATGGGTGACGTTTCAGGTCGAGACCCTTCTTCAGACTGAAGTCTGAAGATGGGTCTCGACCCGAAACGTCACCCATTCCTTCTCTCCTGAGATGCTGCCTGACCTGCTGAGTTACTCCAGCATTTTGTGGCATAAAGGTGTGGTGGAGTGCCATCCAATAATCTGGGAACTCTGCACAATGCCCCAACAGCAGCAGGGGCTCACAGTTCTATTGTTTTCAGCTCAATCACTTCCTTTGGGTGTGAGTTCCATCTTCCCACCACCTTTTGTATTAAGATATTACTTCTGCATTCCTTTGTGGATATTGATCTTTAATTTCTGGAGGTCAAAATGCCAAACCAAAAGCAGATGTCTTTTTCTATACGGTGATTATTTGGATTGATCTAAACCAGCATTCAGTAAAAAAAAAAAAAGAAATCATCCATAAAATTATCCATGGTGCAAGGTAGTATAGTGGCCCAATTACTGGAGCTGAGCAGCTCCAGGTTCAATGCTGACCCCCCTGTGCAGAGTGTGTGGAGTTATACATGCTCCCTGTATCTGTGTGGGTTTCCTCCGATGTCCTTTCATGGCGTTCAACGGTGGTGACCACAATAGACAATAGACAATAGGTGCAGGAGTAGGCCATTCAGCCCTTCGAGCCAGCACCGCCATTCAATGCGATCATGGCTGATCACTCTCAATCAGTACCCCGTTCCTGCCTTCTCCCCATACCCCCTCACTCCGCTATCCTTAAGAACTCTATCCAGCTCTCTCTTGAAAGCATCCAACGAACTGGCCTCCACCGCCTTCTGAGGCAGAGAATTCCACACCTTCACCACTCTCTGACTGAAAAAGTTCTTCCTCATCTCCGTTCTAAATGGCCTACCCCTTATTCTTAAACTGTGGCTCCTTGTTCTGGACTCCCCCAACATTGGGAACATGTTTCCTGCCTCTAATGTGTCCAATCCCCTAATTATCTTATATGTTTCAATAAGATCCCCCCCTCATCCTTCTAAACGAGCCTCTTAAGACCAGTGGTGGTGCATCTCTCAAGAAAGTGGAGGACTTCAAGTACCTGGGAGCTCAGGTGCGGAGCTCGGAGAATGACATCAAGCGCTCGCATGGAAAGCCCTCAGTAACATGGGGAAAATCTGGACGTCTCGGATGTCTAAAGGTCTCAAACTGAGATTCTTCCATGCAACTGTAGAGACAATATTATTGTACGGGTGTGAGGCATGGACTTATCACTCGAGCACTGTCCAAGTCTCTCGATGGTATCTACACCCGAGTGCTCAGAAAAGTTCAAAATGTCAGTTGGAGGGACCGCACCACCCAACGCCCAGCTCTACGGGGAGATTCCACCTCTGACCGAGAAGATCAGGTCGAGAAGGATGAGGCTCGCTGGTCATTGCAACCGCCATCCAGAAACACCAGCGAACAGGGTTGTGCTGTGACGTTGATGCTGAAGGCGTTGATGGAAGACGCAGATGTAGAGACAAGAGGAGCTTGCCAGCTGTACGGAGGACAGAGACGTGTGGAGCGTCTGTCACCGTGCCCATCGGAAACCAGCGCCACTGCGTCGCTAATGCTTTCAACGATTTTAATTAATTAAATTAACTTTCATGTCCCAGTGACACGCTGATATGTTCTTTCGACATTTAGTTGGGTGATGGGAAAATCAGGGTATCGCTGATTAACGCTTGAAAGGGAAGAGATAGCAAGGGGGGGGAGGGGGGGGGGGGGCGGGGGTAGTTTTGATGGGAGAGATCTGAGCCCCATCTCGACTCTTGAGCTGAATAACTTCATCCATTTCATGAGCGAATGTGGGAAAGAGGAAATGTGAAAAACAGTATAAGGCTACTTGTTATGACTGTGGGCTGCCAGTCCATGCATTGTACTCTCACACATACATACATACATTCATTTAAAAACGTTTTCTTGGAATTTTATTTTTCCTCACAGAGCTGTTCACAGCACACCAGATGTGAGCTAATCTGCTTCACTACCGTATAGCTTCTGCCCTCGAGTAATCTAGTTTTCTAGGCACAGCAGCCGGCATTCCGCTGGTTATTATGATTATTTTTGAAAACCTCTTTGTTTAAAGCACAGGGATGGAAATCACTTCATCCTGGAAATCGGTCCTTCTCTCATACTGTTGAGTTGTTTATTGTTGAAGTTCATGTATAATTTATTTTATGTGTGTTGTCTCAGCCTGTGTGCCTGTGATGATAAAGCAAGGGTTTCATTGTACCTGTACTTCACTGTAATCACACATACGACAGTAAACTCGACTTGACTTTAATTTTGATAATTGCAAGTTCCATGCCCTAATGTAAATATTGGAGAAAAGTAACCATTCAGCTCTCTTACCAATTCCTTGGTTTTGTTTACAGTATCATTGTTATCCATTTTTATCGGTACCGGACTGTTTCCCATCAGCCAGTTTTTTGATGTATATTTATACATTTTTTGTGCTGATTTTGTTATCCCTTGCTGTTTCTTTCATATATCTTTCCTGTAACCTTTACTACGTTATAATTTTTTGCTGATCTTTGAATCTTTCTCGGGATCTGCACTTTTTCATGCCTCCTGTGTGCTTTTTCATTTAGTTTTATGTTGACACTCACCTCTTAAATCACACGTTTCTTTTGGCAAGTAGGATGCTTGCTCCTTATTCTAAAGAAGTTCTATATTTTTGTACTTTTCCCACCGATTTTCCCAGCTGACTGTGAGATGGTGTCTGGCTTGGCACATGGAATCATGAAGTTGTACAGCATAGAAACAGGCCCTTTGGCCCAACCTGTCTGTGCATGCCATCCAAGATGCACTACAGAAGCCAGTTCAATTTTCCCGCATTTATTCCATATCCCTCTTAACCTTCTAAATGTTTAATAATCTTAAACTTAACAAGGTATCAACAGTTCCACACAGTAATGATTGAAAAATGTCTGTAATACCAAAACAGTCTCATATCCTCTCTCATCATGAATTTGATTTCATCTTTAATCAGCCATCTCTCTCTCTCTCTCTCTCTCTCTCTCTCTCTCTCTCTCTCTCTCTCTCTCTCTCTCTCTCTCTCTCTCTCTCTCTCTCTCTCTCTCTCTCTCTCTCTCTCTCTCTCTCTCTCTCTCTCTCTCTCTCTCCCTCTCTCCCCCTCTCCCCCTCTCCCTCTCTCTCTCCCTCTCCCCCTCTCTCCCCCTCCCTCTCCCTCTCCCCCTCCCTCTCCCTCTCCCTCTCCCCCTCCCCCCTCCCCCTCCCCCTCCCCCTCCCTCTCCAACTTCTGATTCAACCTTCCATTTTAATTTAATGACACTCAACTCCTTTTGGGCATAAAGTGGCAATGCAAAAGGATCGCTCGTTCATGAAACGTTGCTTTCTCCAATCAATTGCCCTGGATGCTTGTTCAGTCTCTGCTGGGGTAATGAGTTGTACAATGAAAAATACGTTTATCCACTGTGGTTTGATGTTGTACTACACAAAGTGTTTCCCATTTAAAAAGGAGTATAAATTATATGTTATGAGAATGTGATGTGCTTTCCATTAATGAATTCTTGGTTAATGTTACAAAATGCCAGCTGTAAAATATTATAATGTCCTTTGAATCCCCATTACTGCAATCTACGCGTTAAATACCTGAAGCTCTTTAGATATTTAGATATATTTATATCTTATCATGATTTGTTCTGTAGAATATACTGGTGGTTGGTTTTCATTACTAATATATATTAGAATTCTGCTTAAAAAAAAGCCAGCTTAATGAAAATGAATACAGCAAGCAGCATCATTTTCTCTGGGTCTTATGCTCATTACTGGCCCTGGGGCATTTATTACAAGCACTTCAAGACCAGTAATGACCAAAATGCTCAAATAAAATGATGCTACCATTAACATTATTATCAATCAACATGTCCTTACCCTGACTTTGTTAATGGCACACCCTTTCCCTTTGTTCATTAGTACTTTTCATCTTTTTTACGGCAGTCCTTGCTGTATGTTTACAATCTTGGTGCTCTGCTTTAATAAGTCATTTTATTTAATTACGGCCCATTTGTCAATTTCTTGATCATCTGGCACTGCCCGCGCCTTCATTATCCATGCACCACAACTCTCCTTGTTGCCCACTCCAAATGACAGGTCAGGAAAAAGGCTTGTTGATGTGTTGAAAGAAGGTGAGAAAAAGTAGATGCAGCAAAGGATCTCAGTTTGTTTACTTGAACTGAATAAATATCTTTTTCTCAGATTACCAGTTAGTTTGCATTGACAATGTCAAGCCGTTTAAGCAGCTGCATTTTGAGAGCTCCCTGTGCATCGTCATTCCAAGTTGAAAACATTTCTGCCAGGATTCTCTCTTGACTAGGCTCGAGTGCCAGTCAGAGTGCAATGACTTTGAGTCAGTGGGTTCTGCATGTCCACAGTTCAAACTGTAGGCTGATGTTCTAATACCGTAATGAGAGTGTTGTCGGAGGTAAAATGTAAACAAAAAGTGCTGGAAACACTCATCAGGTCAGGCTGCATCTCTCAAAGTCAAGTCAAGTTGAATTTATTTTCATATGTACAGATGGGAGGAGGAACAGCTAACATTTCACCTGGAACACCCTTCGTCAGAACTGAGACGGAGACAAAATCAGTTTGTAAAACTGCAGGGAGGGTGGGGGGGGGGGGGGGGAGTCATTCTGATAGGGTAAAATCAGGGTGACAGTGGAGATAAGCTGTAAACAGGTATTCTGGTGAATGCTTGAATGGGAGCAGTTAGAGAGTGAGAACATAGATGGCCGGTATGTCAGGCCGGGCACGTCCTCCATTGCCAGAAGAACAAAACATGTTTGGTGAAACAGAGAAACAAGGAACTGCAGTTGCCAATTTACAATAAAAGACCCTAAGTGCTGAGTAACTCAATGGGTCAGTCAGCATCTTTGGAGAACATGGATAGATGATGTTTCAGGTTGGGATCCTTCTTCAGACTGATTGTAACAGGGAGGAGAAAGTTGGAAAGGAGGAGGGGTACAACAAGGCCTTGTGAGTTAGAGGTGGATACAAGTGAGGGGAGGTTTTGATAGGCAGATGGTTGGTCAAAGGCCAGAGATGAAAAGACATAAACTGTGATATAAGGATGAAAGAAGTGCAAATTGTAAAGCCAGAGGAAGGAACATAGATGGAAGGGGAAGGGTGATGGGAGAAATAGGTGCGTATCCTGGTGGGGCAGAGGGAAGGGGGTGGGGGAGGGGGTGTTGAGGTTAGTTGCCGAATTGGAAAATTCAGTGTTCATACCATTAGGTTGCAAGCTACCCAAATGTAATATGAGGTGTTGTTGCCCCAGTTTGTGTGTAGTCTCACTCTGGCAATGAAGGAAGCCCAGGACAGAAAGATCAGTATGGGAATGGGAAGGGGAGTTAAAATGGTTTGGTGTCTCTTTCCCTTCAACCCCGTTGTTGTCAGTTTCAAATGAAACCGGGACCCGATCTTCGTTCTCAGATGGAAGTTAAAAAGCTATCCCTGGAATCTTGCCAAAAATGGATTCCTCACTCAAGCATAAAGTGAGCTGTAATCATCAACACTGTGATATGACCCAAAAACCTTTCACTGAAAAATAGGTTTGTGTGTCATATCACAGTGTTGTTTATTCCAGCTCTCTTTAGGCTGCTGGATTTCCTAAATCCAAATGTGATTGCATCTCAAATGTACTTAATTGCTTCAAACCAATATGGATCATCCTGAAAGGAACACAATAATGCAGGACTTTAATTATTTAAATGGAGGTCCATGTATCCCACAACATGGTCAATAATCAGGATTTCTAAGAAGTACCTGTGGTCAGTAATAATTTTATAATCCACCACCATTTGTACCTTTGGTCAGCATTAATTTTATAATCCATCACCATTTGCATCCAGTAAAATGCAGGCTGTTGATCGTTGACAATTGGGAACACAGCAGATGTGTGAATATTTCATCATCTGTTGGAAGATTTACCTATCTGAAGACTTCTGCATTTCTCGTTGATACCTTCCTGACAAAATCCTCCCTGCTTTAGAGAACAGCTGCTGGAGATTTGTGCTGAACAGATCTTCTGCTTGCTCCAAAATGAGCGTCGTTTAGTCCACAAAGCAAACTGTTGTAGGAACTCATAGAAACGAAGAACTACAGAAACTGGTTTACAAAAAAAAAAGACCAAAGTGCTGGAGTAATGCAGCAAGTCAGACAACATCTCTGGAGAACATGGATAGGTCTGAAGAAGTTCCTATCTTGAAACGTCATCTATCCATAATTGTGCTCTCCTTTCTCTGAACAAAAGGTCATTAAACTGAAATGTTAACACCTGTCTCTCTTCAACAAATGCTGCCTGACCTGTGGAGTGCATTCAGTAGTTTTTTTCCCAACACCTGCGGCATTTTGTATCAGTGTTCAGCTGGGAAATTCACATAATGCATTTAGAAATATAGAACACCATGGCTCCAGAGGTGTGGTAAGTGGTTGACATTTTCTAGTGCCTTGCTACGAATTGTTGTGTTTGGTGCTTGGCGCTAAACAGCGAGGCACGTTTGTAGAGGATCTTATTTTGGACGTTAATTGGAAGGCCAGTTCTCTGGTATATTTAATGAGTTTGAACTGACTCTCTGGTTAGCACACAACAAAAAGCTTTTCACTGAACCTCGGTACATGTGACAATAAAGTAAACCCAACACATGCACAACTCTGTGTTGTCACAATATTGCAGCTCTGGCTACTGGGGTGATCTTGGTCCTGGAGCTCATCCTGACGATCCATTCCATTCCAGCGTGAAGCTCGTTGGAGATGAGGTGCATCACTCCTGTGAAGTGTGTGCAGAATGTAGGATTACTGGGCTGGAATTATGGGGATACATTGGATGGGCGAGAGAGCCTTCTGATAATGCAACTTTCTAACAATAGGTTTATGGGAAAACAGGGTGTACAGATTATGGACATTCATTTACATTATGTTTCTCTGTACCTTGTGCCTGGATAACCTTCCTCAGCAAGTATAGGTAGATACAAAATCACCGTGTTAACAGATAATATGGTTATTGATATGGACCTCAGGCTGAGGACCTCAAAACCTAACCCTCATAGCAATGGAATTGTAAGAGATTTGAAAATTGACATTTAACTGACTTGTGTATTATTATTCCTTCATTAAATGATTAATCAGAATTTATCATTCTAAATTCAGGTAGTTACTTCTCTTTATATTTCATTATGTCCTAATTATTCTGCACTTCATTTTGTAATTCTTCATAATTATTATCTGAACTCAATAATGTTGTATCTTGAGCGAATTAAAAGTCAATGGGAAGATTCAATCATAATGAAAAGGTGAGCTTTTTTAGCTATGTTTGTGTCTTAAATAATAGAAGCCTTGTTCTGAAGGGAGGTCTCTTACAGAAAGTGTAGTCAAGCCTTCAACTAGATGTGAGGTTTGAGCATTAGATGGAGATAAATCAATTTATGCCCATGAACTATAAGCCATTCATAATTATCATTATAAGTGGCAGGTGAAGCATTTCAGATCATCACTCAATAATTAAGTACATTAAGGTTAAGGATTCTAGCATTGAAATAAATTATATATATAAATGAGCTTTGAACATTATATGTAAAATTAATGGCAAAGGTGTTGCTCATTATGGTAACATGAAAGCAGAGTTTCCATGCACATACTGTAGGGCCCTAAAGGAGCACAGAGGTTTCAAAGTATCTTCTGAGTTGCATTAACTTGATGTTAACAAAATATTCAGTCATCAGTTGCGCGTAACAAGATCTCACCAGCAGCAATAAGATGAATGAGCAGATTCTGTGTTGATTGTGGGTTAAATGTGAGCCAGTACTCTTGAGAGCGCACATGTACACTTGTATCTTCTCCCATTAGGTCCATTTGAAAAGTTGTGCTTTAGCAAGGGCTTTGGTCCCCATACAAAACTCTGGAATGAGGTGTGGACTCAACTTCTGAATTAGAGTAGAATGTTTCTAAGCAGCTTATTAGTGATAATAATTAATGAATGAAGAGTTATCAAGTTGGATCTGTAAAAGGAATGTGTTGGATTAAGGGTCAGCATTATGGGATGTTTCATTACTTAGACTTTTGACTTCCAATAATAAATGGTGTGCTATCATACATGCTAACTACATTCAATGTTCCAACAGTCAGAACAAGACGTCTTTTCTGTCAGTATTATTCCAGCACATAAAATGGTTTGAATCTCTGGCTGAGAATGCTCAACAACAACAGAAACCTACCTGACTACATTTATGTGCAGTACCTCAAGTCACTAGGAAACAAGAGAACTGGTAGAGATGGGCTGGGATTGGAAGAGGGCTGAGGGCAGACCGGAAGGAATCTGAAGAAGGGTCTCGACCCGAAAGGTCATCGAGCCCTTCTCTCCAGAGATGCTGCCTGTCCCGCTGGGTTACTCCAGCATTTTGTATCTACCTTCGATTTAAACCAGCATCTGCAGTTCTTTCCTACACAAGGAATGTAAAGAGTTGGGTAAAGGTTTGTGGGCAGTGGTGTTACAAAGAACTGCAGATGCTGGTATCTTGAGCAAAGTACAAATTGCTGGAGGAACTCGGCAGGTCTGGCAGCATCTGTGGAGGGAATCGATAGACGATGTTTCGAGTCAGAATCCTTCTTCAGACTGAGTTGGAGTGGGTAAAAATGGAAAGGTAGTCAAAGTCATGTTCTGGAATTGGATAACAAGGAAGATTCACTAAATCTGAGAAGATGATTTGAGAGATCAAGAGTTGCAGGTACATAGTTCCGTGAAAGTGGTGACACAAATAGACAGGGTTGTGGAGAAGGTGTTCAGCCACGTGCCTTCATGGATCACGTATTGAGTACAGGAACTGGGAGGCGCATTGGAACATCTAGTGAAGTTGCTGCTGCATAGAGCCAGTGACTTGGGTTTGATCTAAACCTCAGATTCTGCATGCGTGGAGATGCTCATTCTCCATATAACCTTGTGGGTTTCTCCTTGCTACTGTGGTTTCCTCCCACATCCCAAAGACATGTGGTATGACAGATTAATTAGTCGCTGTGAATTGCCCTGAGGGTGTAATCTGCTGGTGGAATCTTGGGGGAGATGATGGGAATGTGCAGGGAATAGGTTTCCGGGGAAAATTACTGGGAAATGGCGATTGCTGTGTGTATGCTTGCATAGACTCGATGGGAAGGTTGGCTTCTTCTGTAGTATGGATATATGGAACATTTTCAGCTTCCTTTTCGTGCATTCTTCTATCATGTTTTTAACGTCCAATACTGGGACATTTGTACGAGAGTTATGAACTCTTTGTTCCTGAGAAGGGTAAAAATTCCTGTTTTGTTAATCTTGCCTGCTATACTTACATTATCAAACGAACCTGTAATTCCATGGACACCTCAGTATAATATTCCAAAACATATAAATTGTAATTGTTTTCCGGTTTTGAATTCTCGTGGTATTACACCATACATTCATCACAGCTTTAATTAAGGGGTGAATGATTTATTCCCAAGCCAACAGAAAAAAACCCAATTTGAATTTGAGGTTAATTAATATATCCTAGCATTTACACCCTTATTTACTGTGTAATTACATTCTTCAGGCGATGGAAAAATTTCCATTGTCTGGCAGGGCCTGTAATAGTCGTGCAGTGGGATGTAAAGATGGCAGGATTCTCCAGTATCGGAAGGAAATGCAGAACTTGGTTATACCCTGAAGATAGACACAAAATGCTGGAGTAACGCAGCAGGACAGACAGTATCTCTGGAGAGGAGGAATGGGTGACGTTTCTGCTCGAGACCCCGTCTTAAGACTTATATCAGAAATAGTCTACGAGATTATGGTCTGAAGAAGGGTCTCGACCCAAAACATGAATCATTCCTTCTCTCCAGAGATGCTGCCTGTCCCGCTGAGTTACTCTAGCATTTTGTGTCTATCTTCAGGACATTCTCCAGACTGTAGAATTGTCATATTATAGAAAAACACTGAGGCAGCTACATACGTCCTCATGGATACACTATTAAATTGTTTCTCTGTCTCCCACATTTTAAATCATCTTCACTACTTTCACTAATTGTGTTGCTTATCATTCTTGGGTGGCATGAGGGGCTTTGATGGCCTTCCCTCTACCTATCCTTAGAAGGATGAGAGGAGATCTTATCGAAACGTATAAGATTATTAAGGGGTTGGACACGTTAGAGGCAGGAAACATGTTCCCAATGTTGGGGGAGTCCAGAACCTGGGGCCACAGTTTAAGAATAAGGGGTAGGCCATTTAGAACTGAGATGAGGAAAAACGTTTTCAGTCAGAGAGTTGTGAATCTGTGGAATTCTCTGCCTCAGAAGGCAGTGGAGGCCAATTCTCTGAATGCATTCAAGAGAGAGCTAGATAGAGCTCTTAAAGATAGCGGAGTCAGGGGGTATGGGGAGAAGGCAGGAACGGGGTACTGATTGGGAATGATCAGCCATGATCACATTGAATGGTGGTGCTGGCTCGAAGGGCCGAATGGCCTCCTCCTGCACCTATTGTCTATTGTCTATTGTCTATTGTCTATCCTCACTAAAGGTAAGCTGAATAGAAAGGCAAAAAAGGGTTACAGTGGTGCCAGGGAGTGTTCTGAAAAGATTTATCAGGAAATACACAGGAGATGGACCAGGATGGACATGTTTTAAATAGGACAGAAAAGGCTGAAGGCAGATATAATAAATCGGCATGAATTTATGAGATTAAGAAAATGAATAGAGAAGCAGCTGCTGGAATCTGGAGCAAAAAGCAAACTGCTGGAGGAACTTGGAGGTACATTCCATGCTCACGGTGTTCCTGTGGAGTTGGGACACTTAGAACTTTCTTCCTGAAATGGGATATAGACTAAGCTTTTTGTTAACTTTGTGAGTCAACACGTCGCCTACTTGGGGATAAGAAGACAAGAGCTGAGAGAGTGATTACGGATGGATTCTTTATATGTTTAAATATATATGCCCTTACATTGTCTTTACATTGCTGTCTGCTAGTGCTTGCAACCGGCTGGTGAGTTGTCAACAAACAATACCTCCCTCAGCTCAAAAAGCACTTTAGCTGGAAAATGTTTTGGGACTTTCTGAGGTTATGAAAGGTCCTTTATAAATGTCAGTCCTTTTGGTTTGAATGCAAGCTGTTAACTGGTCCAATGAAGCCGGAAAGTTAATTATTTTCAACATTCCCTCTTCGTTCTTCAGTTTACCACCATCTGCAAGTGTTTTGCATTTGTATTTTGCTTAATGCTACCCTTAGATTGCTCACTTTCGTGTGACTGTAATAAAACCACAGAAAAGAAAAGTTGTGCCATTTTCTATGATTAAATTGTTAGATTGAAACATGTAAAAAATGTTTCGGGTCTGCCAATGAATTGTGACTCACACTATATTGTATGGGATTTGTTCTAATAATGGCCACAGGATCCTGTAAGGTGCATTTAGCTTTTAAACTGTCATTTTTGCATTTGTGCAAAATGGCTTTGGGAACACTTTAATGCAAAACTGTCTCCATAATTCTTATGATTACAGAGCATAATGTTTTCTACAACAAATCTGGGGCTCGGAATACTATTTCTAGCATTGTGTAAATCTTCTTCTTGCATTGATTGAAATTGGATTTAAAATGGGAGAGAAGGAAACTAATTTGCATTAATTCTCAGGGTGTGCGTGTGTGTGTGTGTGTGTGCGTGTGTGTGTGTGTGTGTGTGTGTGCGAGTGTGTGTGTGTATGTGTGTGTATGTGTGTGTGCACGCATGTGTTTGTGTGTGGCCAGCTAATTTAGAATTTTTATATGTAGAAGCACAAATTGCCAGAGTGACATAGCGGGTCGGGCAACATCTCTGGAGGACATTGTAGGCGACATTTTGAGTCAGGACCCTTCTTCAGACTCATCTAGTCTGAAGAAGGGTCCTGACCTGAAGCATGAGTCTGAAGAAGGGTGCCGACCCAAAACGTCACCTATCCATGTTGTCCAGAGACGTTGCATGACCCATTGAGTTATGGTCCACGCAAGATTCCAGCATCTGCAGTTCCTTGCGTCCACAACTTCCTTCATGCATCGAGATGTTAAGCTTCTCACGTACTGGTGGGACATTTGGAAAAGGACAGAATTTGAAGACCATGGCCATAGGTGTAATACTTTACTGGAGTAATAGCTCTCAATACTGCTCTTTGGGTTTTTATTGGTGTCTGCTCCAGGGTGTAAAGCATCTGGCTGTAGCAGTCCACTGGGTCTCTGCCAACTGTTGATGGAAGTAATTGTCGCAGGTGAAAATTCAAGGACAGCAGAGAAGATTGATGGCTCCTTGCAACATTGCCTTTACACATCACAACTTGCAGAAATGCTGACACTGGAAATTGCAGGCAAAGGTGGATGCAGAAATGAGATTTGTTTGGTATTTATCTGAAACCCATCAGAAATGGATGAACTTAGTTGAAATGATTTGGGACATATGCAAAGTTTGGTTCATAAAGCTAGTTTTGCAGGTTAAACTTACAGCAAAGTCTGAATTAAGAACCAGAATGCAATGGGGTGAAATCTAAATTCATTAGAATCATGCAGCTCCACAGTACGGAAACAGGCCCTTCAGCACGCCTTGTCCATGCTGACCAAGTTGGCATGATGGGCAAGTCCCATTCCTGCATTTGACCCGTAGCCCTCTCAACCCTATCTATTCATTTATCTGTCCGGATGTCTTTGAAAAATCGTAATTGTACCTTTCCACAGCATCCACTCAGCCCATGCCAGATACAGACTGCCCTCGGAGTGAAAAAGTTGCCACTGAAGTCCCTTTAAAATCTTTCCCCTCTCACCTCAAGCCTATGCCCTCCAGTTTTAGTATCCTGTATCCTGGGAAAAAGAATGTTATTGTTCACTTTATCCATGCCCCTCATGGTCTTGTAAAGATTGACAAAACTGTGATTGGCTAAGTGGAGAAAGAAAAGATTGTCTCCAGTGCAGGCGAACAGGACAGACTTGACAGTTTGTGAAAGAGTTCTTTGGTGGCTCAGTGATAGAGTTGCTGCCTTACAGCACCAGAGAATCAGGTTCGATCCTGACTGCGGGTGCTGTCTGTATGGAGTTTCTACGTTCTCCCCATGACCTGCGTGGGTTTTCTCCGGGATCTCTGGTTTCCTCCCGCACTCCAAAGATGTACAAGTTTGTAGGTTAATTGGTTATAATTATAAATTGTCCCTAGTGTGTGTCAGATAGTGTTAATGTGCGGGGATCGCTGGTCGGCGCGGACACGGTGGGCCAAAGGGCCTGTTTCCGCATTGTGTCTCTAAACTAAACTAAACTAAAATATATTCAGCAGGTCACTCCAATGTGAAGTGCGTGCCAGCTGCAAATCAATGGCAAAATCACATGACCAAGTTATTCCATCTTGACAATCATTGACAAATGCCCTGTTGATGTATTTATTTTGATATTTTTAGATCATTGTCCATAGGGATATAGAGTATGTAAAATGATTGAGCTTTTCTAAGATATTTATTTCACAAAATGCTGGAGTAACTCAGCAGGGCAGGCAGCATCTCAGGAGAGAAGGAATGGGTGACGTTTCGGGTCGAGACCCTTCTTCAGACTTTTCTAAGAGATCAAAATTGCTTCCAACATCTTTGCTGTCCCCTCCCACAATCATGCCTGGGGTCGTTGGCCCCTGTGCGATATCGAGCATTTCTTTCCATGAGGGTGTCCACCTGGGACCTTGTTATTGAGTGGGGAAGTCATAGAGCAGAGGCTCAAATGGATAACCGTGAGGTTGTAAGAGAGTACAAAACAGGGGTTTGGAAACAGAGCTGCAAACAACAGCAGATGAGGTGATGGAAGAAGTAACACAGAGAAATGTGGCTTCTCTACGCAGTCCAGTAGAACCAAGGAACGGCAGCCAAAAAGAAAGGCAAACATAGATGGCCCGAGCAGTTACCAAATACCTGAAGGCAGTGTGGGAATATATTAATTATTCATGTGTAGAAAGGAACTGCAGATGTATAGGAAAAATAACTGCAGATGCTGGTTTAAATCGAGGGTAGACACAAAATGGTGGAGTAACTCAGCGGGTGGGCGGCGGAAGACGAAGGAATACAAGGATACGAACGGTGGAACTAGTAGGATGCCTTGTAGGCTGGGGGGAGAGAGGGAATGCAGGGGTCTATCTTCATTATTCATGCTAGGTCTGCCAACCTACCTATTAATATGGCATAGTGATCACCAATAACCCTTGAAATTAAAGACCTTCAAATTAAAAAATGTTGCATTTTATGAATTTTTTGTTCCCATTCTTTGTTTCTACCTATTCACAAAATGCTGGAGTAACTCAGCAGGTCAGGCAGCATCTCGGGAGAGAAGGAATGGGTGACGTTTCGGGTCGAGACCCTTCTTCTTATACTTTGTTTCTACCTGTCAGAGTGACTGAATCAAAAGCCATGGTGATGCACATGTGATTCCCATGGATAATGAATCAATCTCTCTCTCTCTCTCTCTCTCTCTCTCTCTCTCTCTCTCTCTCTCTCTCTCTCTCTCTCTCTCTCTCTCTCTCTCTCTCTCTCTCTCTCTCTCTCTCTCTCTCTCTCTCTCTCTCTCTCTCTCTCTCTCTCTCTCTCTCTCTCTCTCTCTCTCTCTCTCTCTCTCTCTCTCTCTCTCTCTCTCTCTCTCTTTTAGTTATCAACATACATTGCATGATAGGAGATGGTGATATAGGAAAATCAGGAACCTGCTACTTGAAATATTCCACAGGACTAAATCAAGGGATCTAGACATCTTTTTTTGTCAAATGAATGCAGTAATCTTTGTTTGGTTCAGCCAGTGGGAAATAGACTGAGGATCACACTCTGGATGAAAAACCACAGATGGATTCCCTGATGTAGAAATCTGAAGCAAGAGAACTAGAGTTTCAGAATAAGGATTGTCTGCTTTAGATGGTTGAGGTGGAATGTCCTCTTTGAGAACTCATTGAATATATTTAGATCGAAGCAAAAAGATATTTGAACTGTGGGGCATTGAGTGTTGTGGGGAGCCGACCGGAAAATGGAGCTGGTCAAAGTCACACCAACTCTGATCTGACCAGGGGTTTCTCTTCCTCATATCTAATTTTGCAACATCATGTTCTTCAGCCACATTCTGCAACACTCCACACACATGCAAACTCTGTCAGTTAAAGGCCTGGTAGGCAGTTAGAGTAGCACTGATGCTGCTAATGTGTCCTGGGGAGAATTTCCCTCTCACACAATCCCTTGGAAATAACGTTTCTAAGTTGAGGTTTATTATTGTCACATGCATATTGAGGTACAGTGTCAAGCTTTGTTTTGCCAGCCATCCAAACAGCATAAATACAATCAAGTTAACTCAAGTACAATATTTGGTGCAAAGGGGAAGGTACAGTGTGCAGAATATAGTTCTCAGTATTGTAGTGCATCAGTACCAGAGACAAAGTCCAATGTCTGCAATGGGGCAGAGGCGAATGGGACAGAATCCTGGCTTTGGAAGGACTGTTCAGAAGCCTGATAACAGAGGGGAAGAAGCTGTTCCTGATTTTGGCAGTGTGTGCTTTCAAACTTCTGTATCTCTAGCCCGATGAGAGCAGGGAGAAAGAAAGAATGAATGGGGTGGGACTCCTTTGAATGTTCTGGCTGCATTTCTGTCAATATTTCCTCTGTGGGAATGGACCACAAAAACTCAATAATATTTGTTTACTCTGTTGGCTCAGGAACACTGTGATTATGTAAATGCTGACATCAGTGTTGAGATCAGCTAACTGCACACATTGGAGGTCTATCTCGAAACCTCGGTTCTCAGCAGCTTTGAATCACATTAAGTCGCATCCTGACTAACTAGACCATCAGGAGCCCTGCGAGCCAGTGTGAAGTTCATCTTTGTTTGTACCAATGAATATTTAAAATTGTCTTTAATAGTCTTCACTTAGTTACATCTGTTACATGTGTTTTTCATTCACAGAATGGTGCACAGCTGTTAAAATGTGATCAGTGTCTCATAAAGGAAAATAACAGCACAAATTTAAATAAATTAGTGCCATGCTGGAGGCAGTGTGGTCAAATCTGTCCAGATTTATGACAGTAAATGGATTAATGTAACAATCTGGAAGCCACGCATGTTTGAGATAATACTGTGAAGAGCAGAGTCACCCTCATCTCACACCAGCTTCCACCAAGGCACAGATTTAAGCTCATGTAACCAGCACAATTAAACAAGCATGGAAAACTCAACAGAATTGTCTGGGTTTTGATCTGAAAGAATTAAAAAAAAATGAAACTGGTAAATCTCGTGAATATTATAATAATATTATATTTAGGTTTCAAAAGCTTGTAGCTCGCAAGATGAATGCTGTGTGTGTTCTATCAAGGGGCTCCAGAGCAGGAGGGAAGCACAACAACAGAAAGGGGCAAAACCATGAAGCCATGTGAAGATAAGGATGATCATTTTAAAGTAGGTGCCGTTCTGAACTGGTGGATAATGTGCACTGGCAAATAGAATTGGTGAATGAATGGAACTTGGTGCAAATCAGCCGGCCAGCATATGATGTGCTTAATTTTAAGGAGTAAATGTCGAGACAGATTACAGGAAGGAAATAGAGAACTTAGTGAAATAAAGTCAGGGCAATAACCTCTCCCTCAATGTCAGGAAGACTAAGGAGGAAGTTATTGACTTCAGGAAGCAAGGTGGAGTACATACTGTTGTGATATTGTAGGGACTACTTTATTGTATCACAAGGACTACTTTGTTTGCCTGTATAATAATGTGTATATAAGGTAATGATGTGATTAGGTGGCCACTCTGGTTCCAGGTGGCCACGGAATAAACAGCCTGGAGTTAAGCTCCAGCATTGTAACCTTTTACACACGTGTACTTGTGGTCCGTCCAGAGTCTCAACAAAGGTACAACAGGTACCAGACCACGAAGTACAACACATACCCCTATCTTCTACAGATGCACCATAGAAAGCATATTGTTGAGTTGCATCACAGCTTGGTTTGGGAACAGCTCTGCCCAAACCACAAGACATTTAGGAGAGTGGTAGATGTTGTCCAGTCCATCACACAGATCAGACATCCCACCATTGACTTCATCTATATCGCGCTGCCTCGGATAAACAGCCAACATAATCAAAGACGTCTCATAAACATAATCAAATTCCTTCCTCTCATCTTCTGCCCGTCCAGCAGAAAGTACAGAAGCTTGAAAGCACGCACCATCAGACTCAGGAACAAGTTTTCCCCCTCTGTTAAGGCTTCTGAACAGTCTTTACATAAAATAGGGTATTATTTGTTTCTCCTTTACCCCATTGAGGACATTGGATTTTATCTATGGAACTGATGCTCTACAATGCTGAGAACTCTCTTCTGCAATCTTTTCCCCTTTGCTGCTCTCTCTATTGAATTTGAGTTTGAATTGATTGTATCGAGGTATGGTATATCTGATCTATATGGATCAACTTTTCCAACTTTAGATAGTTCCTCTGTCCCTCTCTTCCCCTCCTCTTTCCCAGATCTCCCTCTATCTTCCTGTCTCCACCTATATCCTTCCTTTGTCCCGCCCCCCTGACAGCAGTCTGAAGAAGGGTCTCGACCCGAAACGTCACCCATTCCTTCTCTCCTGAGATGCTGCCTGACCTGCTGAGTTACTCCAGCATTTTGTGAATAAATACCTTCGATTTGTACCAGCATCTGCAGTTATTTTCTTATATTATATGATCTATATGGATAGCATGCAAATCAAAGCTTGTCACTGTACCTCAGTACATGTGACACTAGCAAACCTAAACCTAAACCTGAAGTGAGGAGACCAGCAGGGAGTTTGTTGGGAACATCAGCCTGGAGGTAACAATGATGTGGCTGACGGTGGTGTTATAGAGGTGAAATTAGGAATGCTCAGTGATGGGAAAAAGGCGTTCACTGATACGAGGGAGATCTCTTCAAGTTTTGAGAACCTGGCCAAGGATAAGACAGTGCTGTGAATATTAACTTGTAACAAAGAGGAACACAAGACAGTCTGCGGATGGCAGAACAAGCTCTTCTGTTTAAGAAGATAACTGCAGATGCTGGTACAAATCGAAGGTTTTTATTCACAAAATGCTGGAGTAACTCAGCAGGTCAGGCAGCATCTCGGGAGAGAAGGAATGGGTGACGTTTCGGGTCGAGACCCTTCTTCAGACTGACGTTTCGGGTCGAGACCCTTCTTCAGACTGAACGTCACCCATTCCTTCTCTCCTGAGATGTTGCCTGACCCGCTGAGTTACTCCAGCATTTTGTGAATAAAAAGCTCTTCTGTTTCCTGAGTACGTGTTTGTTTTACCCTGGTTCTCCGCCGTTCATCCTTTACAAATGGCAATTGAAAAATGGCAGGAGAATGATCATTTTTCTCTCAGATTTGTAAACTCTCCTTTCAGTGCAGAAGTTCTATCTCCTTAAAAATGCCAACATCTGAGAACATGTGTGCATCACTGAATTAAATGCTAACGCCTTGTGGATCAGTGAATGACAGAAAAGCACAGTTACCACATGACTTTCTCCGGCCTTGGCTGAGCTTAAACAACTCTTTGCAACACGCACTTTGGAACTATCCATCCTCTCGACCAAAGGTCTCCATTGTCTTTTCTAAAGATGGAGAGCATCCAGCTTGAAGTACTTCATATCCTGGATGAATTATTCAGAATCACTGTAGCCTGCAATACTTCATTGCAAAACCCAGACACCGGAATGATGAATTGAATTTATATCAGGCTTGGATAAAGAGGAGTGAAGCATGAATACAATATAGTGCTTGCAGGATGATGTTATCTCAAAGTGCACCAACTGTGCTTTAGCAAACAACTGCATTTAATATTTAAAAACAAGTAAAAACAGAATACTGTGTTGAGGCTAATTTTTAAAGCATGAAATTTCAACGTAGCTTTTGCACTGTTTGAGGTTACCCCTTTTCAGAATATTTAAACTGATTTATAAGTCGCTTAACATCCATGGTTGTGGAAACTTAGAACACAAAACAGACCATTCGGCCCAAAAGCACCACGTTTCTGTTTATACTTCACTGGAACCGATTGCCACCACTGTCTTTCATGCCGTCAATGTATCCTGCTGCCCTTTCTCCCCCAATGATCTACCCAGTTTTACTTGTAATGTTATTCGCCACGACTACTCTTGGTAGCGAAAAGTACTGCAAGCTAACCGTCCTCTGGCTAAAGAATTTTCTTTTGCGTTCCTTTTCAAACTTATTAGCAACTATCTTATGACCCCTGGTTTGTCCTTGATTTCAAATGGAAATACTTCCACCTGTCTATCCTCTCAAATCTTCACATTCTGATAGCCTCTGTCAGGTACGTCTACCTAAATTGACAGGTATGTGCCTTGCGCTCTGTTCTTGGGTCAATGGGGACCTATGAAATAGCTTTTTAACACTGACAAGTTTTGGGCTGCCTTTCAAGTTTTATTCCAGCTTTGAAGCGGCAGCTCCTATTACTTCTAGTTAGTCTCAAGCTATTATTTTGCAGAGTGACATGCTATGGTGCGGTCCACCAATGTGAATATGGGCCATGTTGGAATGGCAAATGTTCTTTGGAATTTTTATCTGAATATCACCCAGTAGAATAAATAAAGAGTTATTTGATAATAATATATCTCTAATTTCTAATTTACAGTATGATGTATCAATGTGTAGGGAGGAACTGCAGATGCTGGTTTAAACCGAAGATAGACACAAAAATCTGGAGTAACAGTGGGACAGGCAACATCTCAGCAGAGGAATGAGTGACGTTTCGGGTCGAAACCCTTCTTCCTTCTGGTCGATCGAGACCCTTCTTCAGACCAGTCTGAAGAAGGGTCTCGACCTGAAACGTCACCCATTCCTCTCCAGAGATGTTGCCTGTCCCATTGAGTTATTCCAGCTTTTTGTGTCTATTTATGATGTACCAATGATTGATTGTAAGATCTTAAGAATTTATTCAAACCTATTGAGTGTATTACTGTGTCAGAACTCCAATTTTTAAGTTCAGCTTATTTTCATAATTATTGACAGCTCCAAGCAGCATTTTGGTCGGGTGTTATCAGTACAAAGAATCTAGTAGCAAAACCAGAAAATTGTGTGTAGTCAAAGTCTCAAAGGGAAGTGGCCGAACAAAAACACAAAAGAAAGACTAATATCAGCAGAGCATTGAGATGATTCTTTTCTTCCATTGTATATCTTGGTGCACCTTTAGCCCCTTTCCCTGCTACACTGCCCGGAATAACCACTCAAATATTTAGGGCTGCTGGAAAACGTTATTTTATTAATAATAATCAAATGAAAAAAAAAACTATCATCACCTTCATGATCATTCTTATTATCACTGTTCACCATTCATTTATATTGTGCCTTTAATGTAGCACAAACTCCTTGACAGTGAATGGGAAAATGGCTTGAAGAAGACAAAAATAAATGACTAGAATCGAGACTAATGAGCTGGTGTGAGTCTGTGAGCAAGCAAGGGAGAAGGTCAACACCAAAGCCCTTGGATGAAGGCCGTTGCAGTGAATGTAATGCTTCTGGCGATTGTAACAAAGGTGCCTTGTTTTCTACTTCAGAAATAAGCAGCATTGGTTCCTTAGACAGTAGTCTGATGGATGAAGCTTTGCTTGAATTGGTCCCTGTTGGAAGGAGGAAAAGGTTTGTATTGATGTGACATTTTATACCATTTTACACTGATTTCTCGAAGGCCTTGATAATTAATTACTTCCTGATGTACACTGCTGTCTGTTTGGTAAATATGACAGCCAATTTGAGTGCACCTCTGTCTCAAACCTTGCAGTAAACGAGTGACCAATTATTCTGGTTGTGGTTATGTTAGTCCAAGAGAGGGACATTGATTTGGACACCTCGAGAGATTGTGGAGGCGGAGGTTTAATCCGACCAAACTGAGCTTCCGCTTAATTTCTTACCCATGTGTCAATGCCTGAAAGCAAAACATTCTCTCGTTCCAATGAAACAGGGTCAAGTTTGGATTTGTTCCCCAGCTCTGGCAAAAAAAATTATATCTTCTGACTCAGACAGGCAGCTGTACGAAATGGCAGAAGTGTAAACATGATAGGTTTTGCGGCATCTCTGGTCAAATTGGTTACTGATGACCTAGGAGGGTTGTAACCAAAGATACTAGAGCAGAGCAAGATAGACCACTCGACCCTAAAAACCGTAGTATGTCATGGCGCCATTTTAGTTGGCAGAAACATCCAGAAACATTTAAAAAGAAACATAACAAAAATCTGTGAATTGATAGATGAGATATATTCTGCATTTTTATGGTATCATCACGCATATTGTTCCCCCAAAACACTGATTACTCTGCGAGAGGCATAGCGATCGGTGGGTTTTGCTTACTAAAATGGCGGACGTTACACTCCTTTGCGTACTACACTTCAGTATAGGCGATTTCAATGGAGTGGTCCATCTTGCTCCTCTAGCATCTTTGGTTATAACTACATATTGCCACTCATATTTGCTGGTAATGAAACAAGCTTAGTAGGAAAGGAACTAAATAAGATGTGAGCAAAGTTGCTTAAGGTGCAGGTAACATTGGTATGGTTTTTAGGAATAGCTGACAGTAGTGCTCACGCCATTTGTCGATCTCTCAATGTCATTGCATATCAACAACATTTGGTGTGCCTGCTTGATAGCAGTGACACTGACAGCTGCTGTCAGCACAATGAGGCACAGAGCTGACTGAAAGCATCCCATGAAATTCACAGCACAAATCAAATAAAACAATTCCCTTGAATTGAATTCAAGGCTTTAATCTCATTTGAGGGTTAAGGCATCATTTGATTCCCTTGTTCAATATGGCACCAGATAATCACTCTCTGCTAAGTGTTGTACTCTAGTCTTCAGTATTAGATTTTAGCTAAAAAACAACTTTCTGATGTATTTCATGTTTGAAGTAACTGTTTTTTTCAGGCAATGGGCCTCTTTGCTGGCACTGCCTTGATGGTCTGTCTAATAGCAACAGAATCAGAGACGTTTTTTATGTTTATTTGTCAACAAAGAATTTGGAAATGTAAGTTCAATGTATATGCATTGTACCCCATTATAGTTTTACTAATCTATGTCTTTGCTTATTTTAAATAAGGCTGCAGGGTGACTTGGACAGGTTGTGTGAGTGGGCGGATACATGGCAGATGCAGTTTAATGTAGATAAGTGTGAGGTTATTCACTTTGGAAGTAAGAATAGAAAGGCAGATTATTATCTGAATGATGTCAAGTTAGGAGGAGGGGGAGTTCAACGAGATCTGGGTGTCCTAGTGCATCAGTCAATGAAAGGAAGCATGCAGGTACAGCAGGCAGTGAAGAAAGCCAATGGAATGTTGGCCTTCGTAACAAGAGGAGTTGAGTATAGGAGCAAAGAGGTCCTTCTACAGTTGTACCGGGCCCTGGTGAGACCGCACCTGGAGTACTGTGTGCAGTTTTGGTCTCCAAATTTGAGGAAGGATATTATTGCTATGGAGGGCGTGCAGCGTAGGTTCACTAGATTAATTCCCGGAATGGCGGGGCTGTCGTATGTTGAAAGGCTGGAGCGATTGGGCTTGTATACACTGGAATTTAGAAGGATGAGGGGGGATCTTATTGAAACATATAAGATAATTAGGGGATTGGACACATTAGAGGCAGGAAACATGTTCCCAATGTTGGGGGAGTCCAGAACAAGGGGCCACAGTTTAAGAATAAGGGGTAGGCCATTTAGAACGGAGATGAGGAAGAACTTTTTCAGTCAGAGAGTGGTGAAGGTGTGGAATTCTCTGCCTCAGAAGGCAGTGGAGGCCAGTTCGTTGGATGCTTTCAAGAGAGAGCTGAATAGAGCTCTTAAGGATAGCGGAGTGAGGGGGTATGGGGAGAA
Source organism: Rhinoraja longicauda (assembly GCF_053455715.1). NCBI lineage: Eukaryota > Metazoa > Chordata > Chondrichthyes > Rajiformes > Arhynchobatidae > Rhinoraja > Rhinoraja longicauda. The sequence continues at coordinate 8,852,738 of NC_135984.1, forward strand.
GGCAGGAACGGGGTATTGATTGAGTGATCAGCCATGATCGCATTGAATGGCGGTGCTGGCTCGAAGGGCTGAATGGCCTACTCCTGCACCTATTGTCTATTGTCTATTGTCTAAAAGATTTTTGTTCTTTGTTCCTGAATTCCTTATTTACACACTTTCCAGTGTAGTCAAATGTGTTTCTCAAGAACATTTTGAGGTATTACTGTAAGTAACAACCTACTGGAATAACTCAATGGGTTGTGCAGCATCTGTGGAAGCAAAAGAATGCTTGACTTTTTGGATCAAGACTGAATCAGGTTTGCTTCATTCGCTGAGTTCTTCCAGCAGTTTTTTTTTTGCTCCAGATTCCAGCATCTCCAGTCTCTTGTGTCTCTTTATTATTGTAAATTATATTTTATAACAAACTTTAGTGTATACCAAGTGAAGTGCAAAAAAGAGAAAACAAATATCCATTTAGGATTTGGAACATTACGCTGTATTCTGAAACCGAAACTACCCATTTGCAATCATTATACAGTATAATTGTTTTAAACAATCTCATTATTCACATAGCTTTTCCTTAATGCAAATGAGTGACACAATGATTTACATTTCTAAAGTTTTCTATTAAAAGGAGCATTAGTAGCTGAAACTTTATTTACATTCAATGCCGTTCCTTGTGCTCAGAAAACCAAATAATCAATAACTTTTATCTTTGATTCTTACCTATAAATTATGACTGCCTCACTGCACTATGTTTTCTTTCTGGTTTTAAAAGAATGAATGTTTTATGGATCTTGATTATTCATTTTGGTCAGGTGCAAGGATAACCCCCATAGAGAGACTTCTGGGTAGCTGTGAAACCGCCATCCATTCTTGTGGCAGAGCAAATTATTCATGACTTGTTTACTCATTCACAGCTGGCACAGACTGTTTGCTGAACCACTGTCACTGTGGCATTCTGCTCTGGCTGATGGAACAATCTCCTTGCAGATTTTCCATTTAATGCTGACAGTAAGTGTATTTGAATTTGAACTTCAGTCCATGCCCAGCCAAGGGATTTCAGCCAGAACAGCCAATGCCACGCTCCACTTGATTTGATGGGCCGCAGGGAGCGTAATGATCGGTGCTGATCACAGTCCAGTAACCCCTGCTGGAAGCTGTACATTTCTAGCTGTGGGCTCAGCTGGGATATTATCCATGCAAAGACTACTTTGCTGGCTCTCCCTGTTTCGCATACATGTGAAGCATGCTCCAGGAAGAAGAGCAAAAGCATGGACAACAACAATTGCTTGCCAACATGTGAGAATTATCCACTGATTCTGTTGGCCAGTCTAGGCATCATCATTCCAAACCATGACTTCATCATTACTTTCTTTGTAATATATGGGAATATAATTGATTTACACAATAAAATGCCACAGTATTGCATAGCACGCTTGAAATAAGTGACCAATTATCCAATTTGGATTATGAAATAGATATCTGTACATCCCCACTCGTGCATGTCTTTTAAGTTTTAGTTTAGAGATACAGCGCGGAAACAGGCCCTTCGGCCCACTGGGTCCGCGCTGACCACCGATCCCCACGCATTAACACTATCCTACACCCACTAGGGACAATTTTTTACATTTACCAAGCCAATTAACCTACAAACCTGTACATCTTTGGAATGTGGGAGGAAACCGAAGATCTCGGAGAAAACCCACGCAGGTCACGGGGAGAACGTACAAACTCCGTACAGACAGCACCCGTAGTCGGGATCGAACCGTTTTATTTTCTTACTCATGGAATATTAGTGATGCTTCATTCATTGCAATTGAGAAAACGTGTTGAGAAGCTTCTTAAACAACTGTGGCCAAAGATGTCCCTGCAGTGTGGTTAAAGCATAACTTGGAAATAGTTTCCATACAGTTTGAGTACTGCATCCAATTTTGATGACCATTTTACAGGAAAGGTGTGATTGCAATGAAGTGGATACAGAGGAGATTTACAGAGATGTTGCCAGGACTGAACAAATGTAGCTCCATGAGTTAAATCAGCTTGGATTGCTTTCCTTGCAAGAGGAGGCACAGCCAATATTTAAGCATGAAGCATAAAATTGTGGAGACCCTTCCTCGAATAAGTGTAAAGGACTCGGTCAAAAAAATAGGCTACGTAAATTTACAGTAGAATGACTAGAACGGAGATGAGGGAAGATGTTTGCACGCAGAGGGTGGCACGAGTCTGGAACTGGCCTCCTGACATGATAGTCGAGGCAGAAACTCTCATCTCCTTTCGACAGTACTTGGCAGGGAATGTTCAGGGCAGTAACACACAGGGATTTGGCATTTGCAGTTTCTTGTGTCTTCTTGGTCATGGCTAAAAAGCAACAGAAACATTGACATCCAGAAGTTTACACTCAGCATGGGTTCTGGAAATTTTCAAAACATTGATTTCCCCACTTAAAATATTCTCCCATTTTAAATATTAACAATCAGTCTGCATGGGTACCAGGCATAAAAGGGGAGGAGTGTGTTCATGCAAGAAGTGGCGCTCAGCCGTAGAGTCAGAGCAGTCAGGACCGGTGAACTGGTTGTTCATCAGTAGATGAGGCAGTTCAGCATCATTGAGACATCAGGGCTGCAGTCAGGGAAGTGAGCTGGTCTTTCACTTAGGGACCGCATCCCCTCAAACTCTCATTGATCCTCGTAGGTAAAGAGTATACACAACGTTTACTCATGGCAAGGAGGGTGCAAGAGAAAGAGATGGCGATCCTAGCGCCGGCTGTTACGTTACGATAACTGAGGATATCTCTCCCTCAACTAAAGGAGTTTGCTGTCATTTAAGAAACGAAAACGTCAAGTCATGAGTTCTACGGAGCTGATGGTAATCACATTACCAGCCTGCTGTACATATGGAGGGTGTGGGGCTCCTGTCCAATCAGGAGATCCTGACTTAAGTCTCAGTTCAATTCAAAAGGTCCCATGGGAAATTTTAATTTCCTAGCTAATATCTTTATATTGGCATGATTAAAAACAGATTACCAGCTCATTATCATGATGCGTTTGTGGGAGATTCTTTGTGCACCTACTCCTGACATCACAACATTTAGAAATACTTGGTTGCTTTGGAGTAGATCGAAGACTTGCCATTTTCTCCAGAAACACAGCTGTGCCTTTGTTGGGATCACCTGATCCCAAGGGGTGGCAATGAGTGTGAAAAGCCAATTGCTGCAACAAAACAGAAAGAACAGAGCATTGAAAGCTGTTTTTACATTCTTGTGAGCTATACGATGTACTGTATGAGGCTCAAGAGGTAGATGAGAAAATGTCAGGAAGAAAACCTCTGTTCTTGATGTTGTATATATATAGAAATTAGACATCAAAATGTTTGTGGATTTAAGGAATGGACAAACAATACTACAAGCAAAACATAAAGTGCTGGAGGAACTCAGCGGGCGAAGCAGCATCTGTGGTGGGAATGGATAATGTTTCGGGTCGGGACCCTTCTTCAATCAGTCTGAAGAAGGGTCCCGACCCGAGACATCGCCGACCCATTCCCTCCACAGATGTTGCCTGAGCTGCTGAGTTACTCCAGCACTTTGTCTTTTGTTCAACATTCCAGCATCTGCAGTTCATTGTGCCCCCAACAGTAGTACAGAGCAGCTGGATGAAGAATTTCTGACCAGGAATGTTCACTCTGTTTCTCCTACCCTGAATTCCAGGAATTCCAGCATTTTCTGCTTTTAGTATAAATATAAATATGATTTAAACTGAAATGATTTTACAAAATGTTGGATCCTTTTCTGGATTTTGTGAATCGTAGCTTCATCATTGAATGCTGTCAGTGTAATGGCAAACGTAAAGTAGAACATTGTCTTGCTCCCATTTCAGTAGAGATATCTCCAAGTCAAAGTCTAATTTTTCTTTAGGCTGTGTGCTATTTTTCATGCTATAAGCACTATTAACTGCTTTCGGTTTTCAATGAAGAAAGCAATTTCATTTCGAACACGTCTCCTTGCTAAAGGTCTGGAAACAAATCAAAATGCCAGGAAGCTGACTCTACAGATCATTAATCTGAACTGAAATTAAAAGTGCATTATTTGACATTTTCACAATAAACAAAGAACACAATAAATATGGAGCATTACATCAATATGTTCTCGTGAGCATGAAAGGCTCATAACTCAAAAAAATGCAAGGAGGAGCTTCAAACATAATAAAATCCAAATGGATCAGAAATTAAGATAATTTTCATTCAACTGTCTAAGAAAATGCTTGCATTTCTATTGTAGTTTTCATGTCATTTTCATAACATCACGAAAGCCAGTACTGCCAATAAAAAAGGGCTCACTGTTGCAATATCAGACTGGCAGTAGATAATTTGTGCACAGCAAGCTCTCACTAATGAAGGTTGTAAACACATAAATTGTTTTAGCAATGCTGATTAAGAGAGAACCACTGACCAGAAGACCTAACAGTGCCGTCCGATATGTTTACATGAGTGAGCATACTGTCCATAGCTTAATACTTCATCCAGAGGAGTACACCTCCAGGAGAGCAACACTCCTTCAGTACCACACTGATGCATCAGGCTACATTTTTATGCTCATATTTCTGGAGTGAGACTTAAATCTGATGGAGGTGCAAATGCTCCTCATTGTCTCACAGCTGACTGTTTAAATCCACTTATAGGCTATTGAATTATCTCCAATTATCTCCACTAAGTGACATTGAAGTGGATGCGACAAAATCATAGAGAAAGACTCTAAAAATATCTCAAGCCTCTTGCAAAAGTTGTCGAATCTAAAAGAGTGATAGCTTAGCAATAACATGCAGTAAAGTGAAATGAAAGAAATGTGAATTGAAGGTACAATGGTTCAATGGCACTTTATTGTCACGTGCAGCTAAGTACAGGGAAATTATTATTTTTTGCGTATTTTGGTGACAATCCTATTATATATCAGGCACAATGGATAAGAGTTTAGTTTAGCTTAGAGAAACAGTGCAGAAACGGGTCCTTCGACCCGCCGAGTCCGCGCCGACCAGCGATCCCCGCACACTACCATTAGCCTATGCACACTATGGACAATTTACAATTATACCAATCCAATTAACCTACAAACCTGTGTGTCTTTGGAGGGTGGGAGGAAACCGGAGATCCCGGAGAAAACCCACGCAGGTCACGGAGAGAATGTACAAACTCCGTACAGATAGCACCCGTAGTCAGGATCGAACCCAGGTCCCTGGCGCTGTGAGGCAGCAACTCTACTACTTCTCCACCATGCTGCCCCAAAGAGTGTAAGACAGTAAACCACACTGACTCAGTACACAAGAGTCGCCATGTTTCAGACACTATCCACGTCTAATTGTGTTTAAGCAAAGACAAAGCTGCAGCCAAATGAGGGTCCAGTTCCCAATCCACTTGGTCGGTGGCCACTGAGGTAACTGTGAAGGCAGCATATGGCATAATAGCCTGTACGGAGTTTGTACGTTCTCTCCGTGACCTGCGCGGGTTTTCTCCGGGATCTCCGGTTTCCTCCCGCACTCCAAAGTTTCCTCTGCCCACTACCATGTCCACCATCGGAGCTGGTAACTTATATCTTAACTTGCAATGGTTTTCATCAACAGTCCCCTCTTGAAAGTTTCTTTCCAATAGCAATTGTTCCGTTTCCACTTGCAGGGTGGGTGGACTACCAGATTAATAGTCCAGATACTTAGACTCAGAGCTTTTTTTGTAGACAAAAAGATGGCAGAGTGCATATCATTCCTTGCTGTTGGTGTCTAAGATGGTTCGCCATCCTTACTCTGCTTAAGGGCCTGAGCGTCTAATTTAATGAATATAATTTATTTTTGCAATTTAAGTCATCTTTTTGTAATCTTAAAAAAAAGTTTAAATGCGAAAATCTGTTTTTAACCTTTTAGAGCTGTTGGTAAACACTGCTTAGACTAATGATTTACACAAATAAAATGTATAAGAAAATAACTGCCGATGCTGGTACAAATCGAAGGTATTTATTCACAAAATGCTGGAGTAACTCAGCAGGTCAGGCAGCATCTCAGGAGAGAAGGAATGGGTGACGTTTCGGGTCGAGACCCTTCTTCAGTCTCGACCCGAAACGTCACCCATTCCTTCTCTCCTGAGATGCTGCCTGACCTGCTGAGTTACTCCAGCATTTTGTGAATAAATACACAGATAAAATGATCAGTATTAAACTGTAGCAGTATTCACTTACTAAATATTTTTTTTAATTGATTAAAAAACCTGTTTGGATTATTGTAGCCATTCCTCTGCTTTACTAATGTGCTTTAGGTCAAGAAATCTACTTTCGTTGCCCAGTCTAAATGTTATTCCAGGCCCACAGCAAAGTTGTTCATTCTTAATTGGCCTCTTGCATTAATCTTGTTGGCCCTTAACTGAAATCATCTGGCTAAACCTTCTCAGAAGCGTAAAAACTTCACCAGCGACAACTGAGACACACTTACAAAATCAAGTTGAATGTGTTTATCTCTAAATGATTGTCCTGATTCTTAATTATTCTTCATGTCATTAAATAAGTCCAAAGGCTCCAAAGGCGTACAGGTATGTAGGTTAATTGACTGGGTGAATGTAAAAAATTGTCCCTAGTGTGTGTAGGATAGTGTTAATGTGCGGGGATCGCTGGGCGGCGCAGACTTGGTTGGCCGAAAAGGCCTGTTTCCGCGCTGTATCTGAAAAATAAAAAAAGAATATGAAAAATACTTGTAAAGTTCTTTCTGAAATCCCATTGATCGGCGATCTCCTTGTGTTTATCTTCAGTCTTCCTTCACCTTCACATTTATAATGTTCGTCTTGCACAAAATTCTGCTTCGGAATAACAGATAATTCATTGCATATTTATTTCTGTTCTTGTTACATGTGATGTGCCTGTAAAGCTGCAGCAAGCGAGAGTTTCATTGTCTCGGTTCACATCCGGTGCGTATGGCAAATAAACACTTGTATCTTGCCTCCTGAACCTGAGGAAGTTTATGCCCCCACATTGTGGAAGATCACACAAGGTGGAATTTTTTTTAAACTCTGGTTGTTGACACTAACTGCATGGACAAGTATCAGCTCCCAGTTTTATTGAGTTCTGTGTTCAGATTCATTGACTTCAAGGCAATTGAGTACAGCCACTGGCCAAAATGTTCACACACATTTAACATCAGAGACCATAGTTGAATTCCTCGGCCCTGGTTTCCATATTTAGTGGTAAATGTCAGCTAAGGTGGGCATTAACCCCTCAAGAGCATTGCAGTTTTCCTCCTTATGTCAGCAGTCAATAAATGCTAGTGAAGCGCCTAATTTGTAATTAATCTGTAACTCCAAGAAACTGAGTCATAGAGCTGTACAGCATGGAAACAGACCATTTGGCCCACCTTGTAAATGCTAACCAAGTTGGCATAGCGGGCTAGTCTCATTCGCCTGCATCTGGCCTATATCCCTCTAAACCCTTCCTATCCATAAATTTGAAAATTGAAAGCTCAGTGGTCCTTAAGGTAGCATCTCTCAGAGAAAGCCTTTCCTTTTTTAAACAGCAGGAAATAAAAAATTCCACCTTCATGATCCTTGCTGTGCTCATAAAACAAACACGAAAGTGCTGGAGATGACAAATTCGAAAACAGTATGTCTGGATTTAATGAATGAGCCAATAATATCACAAGCAAAGCACAAAGTGCTGGAGTAACTCAGCATCTCTGGAGATGACATTTCAGGTCGGAACCATTCTTCAGACTGACTGTAGTAGGAAGGAGAAAGGTGAAAAAGAGAGGTGGGTGACAGTACAAAGCCTGGTAGGTGATATTTGGATACATGTGAGAGTATACATTTGATTGGCAAATGGATGGACAAAGGCCAGAGATGATAAGGAGATAAATAGAGATAGGTGGAAGAGGGTGGAAGATGGGTGGGAAGGGAAAAGGGTTATGCTCCACACCTCTGTTACCTCATTCCACCGTCAAAACCCACCATTCCTTTTGGTACTTCTGGTGGCCATGTTCAACTTTACAAGCAGCCCATCATTAGCACCTCCCATCACCTTTCCACCATCTACAAGCACGAGTCAGGATTGAGCCATGTCAGGTTACACGGAGAGTTTCATGGTCAGTGTGAACTCATTGGAGAAAGTATGTGAACATGTCTGTGCACAACCGAAGAACTGTTTGAGGATAAAAGTCAAATCCTGCAAAATCAATCAGAGAACGCTGGGAATGCTCAGCAGGCCAGGCAGCATCTGTGGGGGGAAAATATGGAATGAAGGTTACAGGTCTACCTTTCATCAGAACCTAAAACGTTCTCAGTTTCTCTCTCGGAGACTGTTTGACTTGCTGTGGCTCCCCAGCATTTTCTGTTCTATGTAGAGAATAATATTTAACTGAGAACAGATTGTAGACAAGCCTGTCCCTGACACAAGTCGCACTGGAAGAGTTGGAATGTATTCTTTAAGCTAGAGACTCCCATGAATCTGGGATATGTTTTGAGTTGGCTTTGGAAGTGGCTTAGACAAGGTAGTAGTTTCTCACCTGAATAATTTATGATATGGTGATGACTGCAAATTCCAGCCCAGATGGGTGATGATGTGGATTTGTTTGTTGCCACCTGTACTCATCATCTCTCAGCTCAGCAGGCCTTGTAAGCATCTTTGTGCAGGTACATCATGACAACTTGCAAATAAGAAATGATAGCTGCAAAATATACTCCCCATCTTGCAATAAATATTTTATCAAGGAGCTTATTTGAATCTGGAGTATAGTTGCATACGAAGAAGAACCATCATGTTGATTGTTTTTTAAATTACAGGAATGTAGATAGCAGTAAGGGCTGAAACAATTTTTTGTGGTGGTTTTATAAAATGGCCACATTATATATACATCTGCAGCCAACAGTTTGCAAGATTTTTATCCATTGCATAGATTTGGGTACTATTGGGCAGTTAAAATTTTATATCTAGCATTCACTGATGGCTATTTATGCTATTAATTCTTATCTGTATTGTGTCATGAATTTTTAGTGTAAAAATGTATTACTTCTGCATTGTATGGAGTTATATAGTCTGTTTTGTTTTTAATGTGTCTTAGATGTTGCAAATATGTTTTTAAAAGTTTAAGTTACATTCCTAGATCACACGTATTAAAAAAATATGCTATTATACCTCTGAACAATGGAATGAAATTCTAAAAGTGAGTAAATTATAACAAAATGGAACCATAGAAACTGAGGTACGCTGCGAAACATCTCTCAAGGCATTCAATACCATGGTTGACCTGTGATCAAATGCTAGCCTTCTCTATACATGCCTTAATTGTATCATGATTAACATAAGTCTATCAATTTTAGATTTAAAATTAACAATTGTTTTGATTAAAAATATAACAATTGATTTGGTCCATTTTCTGGCTCCATTGATCAGACTCTAAGTCTGAAGAAGGATCCCAATCTGAAATGTCACCTGTCCATTTCTCCAGAGATGCTGCCTGACAAGCCCTTTGTGTCGTTTTTTTGAGAATACAGAGAATCTCGCTGTGACTGTGAATTGAAGCAATGGAACCACATAGAGGATAATGCAGGAACACTGCTAGTTAGGCTCTGTTGGAACAGACTAAGAGAGGTAAACAACGCAAAGGGTCCATGGGACAGAAGCAGTGAGCGTGGGCAAGTGAAGAGGTGCGGGAAGTGAAGGTACGGACAGATCTCGGGTTACGTAAAGGTTCCATTCCTGGGAATTGTCTGCAAGCCGAATTCTCTGTAAGTCAGAAATATATATTTTCTGTTTTAATCCATACCGTTTCGATATTCATACATTTGCTGTAATTCTTTCATTTAATTCAATAAACACCCCATCAATGGCATAATTAAACAAATGTAATATTTGCTGTATCAAGTCATTAATGACTATCATGAAACATTTTATTATTAACAGCTTAAAAAATGCTTAAAAATGTATGGAAGAATTTGCATCAGGTCAGATTTCCTTTAATCATTTGTATCCCAGTGAGCCCCTGTGCTGCTGTAAACCCTGGCTGAAAGGCACCCCTGATGCTATGGAAAGCTGTGCAATAATTGCCAGTGTTATCTGCTTGAGAACATGTACAAAAGGAATGTTTGGTGGAGGCAGATACAATTGTGGCATTCAAGAAGTTTTTAGATAGGCACATGAATAGATCCGAATTGGTCGGATATGAATCGTGTGCAGGCAGAGGAGATTAGTTTATCTTGGCATCATGTTTGGGATAGACATTGCGGGCTGAAGGGCGTGTTTCTGTGCTGTTCCGTGTTCTATGTTCAACAGCCCTTCGTTAGAGTGGATAATAAAAGGTGTGAAAAGGCTATTTACCCATGCTCAAAATATCAGCTGCACCAGTGACCAGAATACTTCGGGGGGAAATTTATGCAATACATTGAAATTGTTTGAAATCTGAATAAAAAAACCAAAAGTACTGGAAATAGTCAGCAGGTCACACAGCTTCTACGAGAAGAGAAACAGTGGTAATATTCCAGGTTGATGACAAACATCAATCTGTAGGATTGCCATGGTAACCGACTGGAACAACATCGCCTCCATGTATTTTCTTATTTCCTTCCATAAATGTTAACTTCTACATTTGAGTACTTCCGAAAACAATGAATGCACCAGAAATACTTGCTAGTAAGTCAATCTTTAAAAAAATCATGGTGTTTATATTTGGTGAAAAATTCACTCCTTTAGAAACTCTTCAAGGTTCTTTTTCCAAAAGGGAGGGGATTGATCACTTGGTCTTTTAATAAACTGATGGGTGCTCACACCTGAGGTAGTGAAGGTAGTGGTCACACCTGAGGTAGTGGGTTGCTGGTATCGCTTCTGCCTCTAATAGATTCAAGTTGCCTGGCAGGAATCAGAATTATAGAGTCATAGAGTTGTGTTGAATCAAGCCCTCCAGCTAACTAGTCCATGATGACCAAGTGCCTTCTAGAGCTAGTCCCATTCATCTTGCATTTTGGCCGTACCCCTCTAAATCTTTCCTATCCATGAAACTGTCCAAATGTCTCTTTTAAAAGTAATTGTACCAGCCTGCACCATTTCCCCTCACAGCTTGTTCCGTATACACACTGCCCTGTGTGTGAAAAGGTTGCCTCTCAGGTCCCTTTTAAATATTTCCCCTCTGACATACAACTGTGGTCTCTAGTTTAGAGTCCCCTGCCCTGGGCGGCACGGTGGCGCAGCGGTAGAGTGGCTGCCTTACAGCGAATGCAGCGCCGGAGACTCAGGTTCGATCCTGACTACGGGCGCCGTCTGTACGGATTTTGTACGTTCTCCCCGTGACCTGCGTGGGTTTACTCCGAGATCTTCGGTTTCCTCCCACACTCCAAAGACGTACAGGTATGTAGGTAAATTGACTGGGTAAATGTAAAAATTGTCCCTAGTATGTGTAGGATAGTGTTACTGTGCGGGGATCGCTGGGCGGCACGGACTCGGTGGGCCGAAGGGCCTGTTTCCACGCTGTATCTCTAAATCTAAAATCTAAAATAGACTGGGACTATATTTCCCTCATGATTGTGTAAAACTCCATAAAGTAACCCCCCAGCCTCCTTCACTCCAGGGAAAAAAGTCACAGCCTATTCAATCTCTCCTCATAACTCAGCCATGCAAGTCCGGGCAATATTATTCTGGACCATCTCACATCTTCGCTGGAGCATGACAGCCAGAACTGCACACAATATTCCAGTTACAGTCTCACTAACATACAACTGTAATGTGATGTCCCAACTCTAGAACTCTGTGTTTCAAAGGATGAAGGCAAGCATGCCATAAACATTCTTCACCACTTTGTCTACCCTATGTCACCACTTTCAGGGAACAATGTACTCGTACCTCTAGGTATCTGTGTTCGTCAATGCTCTCTAGGAACCTATCACTTACTGTGTGAGTCATGCCCTCTGGCTTAACTTTCCAAAATGCATCATTTTGCACCTGCCTGAGTTAAATCCCATCTGTCATTTATTTTCCCACTCTTCCCTTTTCCAGTCGTATCTCCGTGGCGCTGCGGCCTAACACCGTGGAGTGGGCGGCCTCCAGCTGGGATAGATCCTGAGGGCTCCAGTCGCAGGGCCCGGACTTACCATCTCTGAGCTGGCCGACTTTCGGAGGCTGCAGCTTTACCTCTGGAGGCTCGGCCACGGGCCCTGTGGACTGCAACATCGGGAGCTCGCAGGTCCCTGGCTGGCGACCGGCTCCAGCCGTGACGGCTTCGATCACCCCGTCGGAGGGCTTGATCGACCCGCTTGCAGGACCGTGGCCCGGCGCGGCTCGGCCGCGGGACTTTTCATCGCCCGGCGCGGTTCGGCCGCGGGACTTTCCATCGCCCAGCACGGCTCGGCCGTGGGACCTTCCATCTCCTTGCGGGGGCTGCGCGAGTCGGGAGCCTCGGTCGCCTCGGCAGAAGTCGAACTATCTGTCCGTGGGAGAAGCATGGGGGAAGGGAGAAGACATTTTCTTGCCTTCCATCAAAGTGAGAGGGTGTCTGGAGGAGTCACTGTGATGGATGTTTGTGTTAAAATTGTGTGTCTTGTGTTTTTTACTCTGTACTGTTGTGGCTGCGTGGCAAATGATTTTCGTTCAATTCATTTTGAATGACAATAAAGGTAATTCAGATTCAGATTCAGTTGATTCCTGTTGCAATCTTGGACAACTTTCTTCACTGTCTGCTAAACCACCAATTTTAATGTCATCTTTCTTACTGATCATGCCACCTACATTCTCATCCAAATCGTTCATATATCTGACAAACAGCAGGGGAATCAACACCTATCTCTGCGGAACACCTGTGGTCACATGCCTCACATGCCCCCTATCTGAAAAATAACTTCACAACTTCCCTCTGACTCTTTCTACCAAGCCAAAGTTGTACCCAGTTATTTAGCTCACAGTGGATGCCATGTGATCTCACCTTTTGGAGAATTTAAGTTAAAATATCTAGTGTTATACTTCAGAGCTTCTTGGATGAATTGCTGGACTGAGACCCTGACTATACTTTTACACTTTTTGATGGACATGATCCAAATGCACTTTTTAAAGGAGAGCAAGTCGTTTCCTTGGCATCCTCGCCAATATTTATCCCTTATTTCAAAATGAGCAGAACACAGATTACGTGTCCTTTGTTGTGCACAAATGACCTGCGTTTTGCAGTTCATGACAACAAGGCAAAGGTGGAGACACAAGAGACCGTAAATGCTGGCATCTTGAGTAAAACACAAAGTGCTGGAGGAACTCAGTGGGTCAGGCAGCATGCGAGTCTGACTCTGAAGAAAAGTCCCGATCCAAAATGTTATCTGTCGTTCCTTCCTTCCATGGATGCTGCCTGACCCACTGAGTTCCTCCAGCACTTTGAGTTTTGATAAAGGCAAAAGTTGTACATTGGCTGTGGAACAATAAGGAAACTCACAGAGGACAAGAGTGAAGCCTTTCTTTCATAATCAGTCAATTACTTGACATGGTAGCTGACCGATGAGGTTACTGGACTGGCATCATCGGAGCAGAGACATGATCTCAAATCTCATCAATATGCAATTGACATATTGGAAATTTTTTTAAAGGCTAGTTTCAATAATGATGACAATAAAACTATTGAGCTGGTGTAAAAATCCTCTTGATCCACTGATGTCCTTCAGGGCAGTTAATTTGTCATGCTCACTTGTCTGATCTTTATTGACTCCAAACCCAGCACTGTTATTGACTTGAAATGCCTTCTGAAATGGTGCAGAAAGCCACTCGACTCACGGGGCAGTTATGTGGGTCTGACCTGTAACATCCACAAGCCACGAGTGAACACGAACGATTAACACTGAGATTCAATCCCACCAAAAGTCAAGTCAGGCAGAAGAGACACCATTGTAAGGGCTTTCTAAAACAAATGTTTGAAGTCGCCTGCAACTTATCCCGAGGACTGCATTAGAAATAAAAATGGGTGAAGAATTATTGCATCGTATGGGAGGCGCATTCCCAATCTCGTTGTACCCCTGTACAATGACAATAAAGATATATTGTATTGGGGGCATAAAGATATGGGGGCGTGGCTGTGTTCTGCAGCTGCGGCTCACCGGCAGTCTCTCCGTTTTTGTTGTTGTTTTTTTTGTCATTGTCGATGTTTAAATGTACGTTTTGTTTTATTTTTAATTCTGTGTATGTAGGGGGGTGGTGGGGGGTGTTGGGGGAAACCTTTTTTAAATCTCCTCCTCAACGGAGATGCGACCTTTACCGTGTCGTATCTCCGTTCGCGCTACGGCCTAACATCGTGGAGTCGGCGGCCTCCAGCTGGGATCGACCTCGAAGACTCCGGTCGCAGGGCCTGGACTTACCATCTCGGAGGCTTCGGCCGTGGGCCCTGCAGACTGCAACATCGGGAGTTCGCAGGTCCCTGGCTGGCGACCGGCTTTTGGGAGCTCCAGCCGTAGCAGCTTCGACCGCCCCGAAGCGCGAGGTACGATCAACCCGCCCGCAGGCCCTTCATCGCCCTGCGTGGCTCGGCCGCAGCACTTTCCATCGCCCGGTGGGGGCTCAGGACTTTCATCGCCCTGCGTGGCTCGGCCCTGGGACTTTCCATCGCCCGGTGGGGGCTTCAAGGGGTTGGGAGCCTCGATCGCCTCGTGGCGCCACGGGAGAAGAATGAGGAGGAGATAAGACTTTGCCTTCCATCACAGTGAGGGTATGCCTAGAGCAATCACTGTGATGGCTGTTTTGTGTAAAAAATTGTATCTGTGTGTCTTGTGCTCTTTAATGTCTACTGCCGGACCCTGACGTGAGAGGACGCTGGCGTTGAGTATTCGCCGCTTTTCCGTCAGGATAGTTTGTCTGTTTGTTTCTATGTTAATTGTATTTGTAAAGCGCTTTGAGCATGTGATAAGGCGCTATATAAAATAAATATATTATTATTATTATTATTATTGTATTGTATTGTATTGTGATAGGTTTTAACACACCTCAGGAGCATTTTTTTCTCTCCAGGGAAACAAATGACCATTTGTTCTAAATTCTTGAGGATAGAAAAAAGTTATTCAGAGACAAGCAAACAAAGGCATGCCTCAAGGGTTGAACTTTACAGACCATTAGAGGTCAAAGTGAAAAGAAAGCAGTTATATAAATATGCAATAACAAAATAGTTGCTTTATCAATAAATAATGATCAATATAACATAGGTCACCAAGTACAAAATATTGATAAGCAATGTGGAAGTAATGATGCACTTGCATATTTTAAGGTCCATCAATCTGATACAATGACATGTTTTTGTCACTGCACGTTGAATAATTTGAATCTTAGTTTGTGAAAATGTTGCTGCAGCTATGCTCCAACCTTCTATTGATGGACTTAGTGGCCCATTGAATCCATGCTGTGCGAAGTACCAGAGAGAATGAGAACTTTATACATTATGGAGGAACGCTGTGAAAGATTTAACCTTTAAAGAGGAGCGCCCTTTTACACTTCACTTTGGAAAAAAGTCCTTTGTTTCCTGTACTCTATCTCATCATTGTTTGTGAGCCGCAGCGCCACATTGGTGTCATCTGCCAACTTGTTTATTGGCCATCTGCTAAAGGAAACAGCTCCATCTCTTTCACCGAGTCGAATGCCTCTCGCAATGTTACAGTTCCCAATTCAATCTCCCCCCAGCCCCCACTGAATAGCAGCCTCGTCTCTTCATTCTAATTCAAGGGCAATTACTGTGAACTATAACTGCTGGCCATTGCCAACAAAGTCCTCATTTCATGAATAACTATAAAAGTTAAAATGCCAAGCAACTCCTCAAAAATGTAACGTGACCCCTGTTCATGTTGAGGCTAAGGAATTTATGACATTCACATGAGCTATAGAAATGGAAATATCTGCTCAGTGCCATTTCTCCATCCATTGTTTGAATCTATTTCTGTTCTCTTTATTAAGCGCACCAATTTAAATGTTATAGCCTCTCAGTAATCTCGCAGTAAAGTACTCAATGTTCTATTAACCTTACGTGTAAAGCAAAATTTCTTCCAACTGTTTCTTATAAATAATTCACGCTTGCCAATACCTTGCCTCCAAAAAGAATTGTTAGGACAGATTCAATCTTCAGAGAAACCTGCGGTAACAAGAGGAAGTTTATAATTATCTGTCTGTTTGCCATAAGAGGGTCTTGAACACGGAAAATGTCGTGAGGAAGCTGCTCTGCGCTTCAGGCAATTTGAAGTGGAAATTTACTAGATGATTTGTTGGACTTCATTTGTTACCAGTGATGTGCCACAGGATTCAATGCTGGGCCCATTGCTGTTTGTTAACTATATCAATGATTTGGATGAGAAAATACAAGGCATGATTAGCAACTTTATAGATGGCACTAAAGTGCGTAGTATTGTCGATAGTGAAGATGGTTGTCAAACATTGTAGCAGTATCTTGGTCGGTTGGGCAGGTGGGCTGAGGAATGGTTGATGTAATATAATACAGAGAGGTGAGGCAGTATGGTGTGGCGGCAAGAATGTGTATGTAAGGTGTAGGAGGCTGAAATCAAACAAGGACCCTGAGGATATGAAGGAAACAGGAAACAACAAACAAAGAGCCATGAAATGTTCTAGACAAGTAAGATTAAGAAGAATCCCAAATCATTGAAATATATATTAGAAGCAAAAGGATAGCTTAGGAAAAGGTAGTCCACTCAATACGAAGGGGATTTATGCATGGAGCTGGACAAAATAGGTAAGGCACTTGGTGAGTTCTGCATTAGTATTCACCAAGGAGAAGGACATATATGATGGTGAAATCTGTTGATATTCCAGGGCATGTTGATATTAAGAAGGAGGAGGTGATAAGTCTGTTGCTTGTGATGTACATGAATAATTTAGATGAAATAGTCAGTGGCCTGATTAGTAAGTTCGTACATGAGATGAAAATTGGTTGGAGTTTTAAATCAGATGGAAATTTTGGCTGAGAAATGGCGGATTAAGTTTAACGCCGACAAGTGTGTGGTGGTGCCCTTTGGTAGGTTAAATGCAGGAGGAAAATGCACAGCAAATAGCACGAACCTTTGGAGCATTGATGTACAGAGGGATGTGGAGGTTATACAATACAATACAATACAATATATCTTTATTGTCATTGTACCCAGGGGTACAACGAGATTGGGAATGCGCCTCCCATACGATGCAATAATTTAAGTAATTAACAGCAACCCAACGAAACGAAACAATTGTAACAGTTTTTAGACAGGGTAAAGTGCAAGTTGATCTATGCATTGTGGCCATCCGGCTCAGCAGGACTGGTTCATAGCAGCTATGGCCCTGGGGATGAAGCTGTTCCTGAGTCTGGAGGTGCGGGCGTAGAAGGCCTTGTATCGTCTGCCCGATGGAAGGAGTTCGAACAGACTGTTGCAGGGGTGTGAAGAGTCTTTGTGGATGCTCTCTATGGTGCAGCGGTAGAAGGTCGTCAGCAGCTGTTGGGGTAGACCAGACTTTTTCAGTGTTCTTAAGTAGAACAGTCTTTGTTGTGCCTTCTTGACCAGCGCAGCAGTGTTATTGGACCACTGTTATTGGATCCGAAATGTGGGTGCCCAGAAACTTGAAGCTGGACACTCTCTCCACACTGTCCCCGTTGATAGAGATCGGGGCATATTCCCCGTTATGTGACCTACGGAAGTTGATGATCAGCTCCTTGGTCTTGGTGGTATTTAGGGACAGGTTGTTATCCGAGCACCAGTCCGCCAGGTTCTGCACCTCCGCTCTATAGTTTGTTTCATCCCCGTTGGTGATAAGCCCGATCACCGTTGTGTCGTCTGCAAACTTGACAATGGTGTTGGTGTCGAATGCAGGAACACAGTCGTGTGTGAAGAGGGAGTAGAGCATGGGGCTCAGAACACAGCCCTGTGGTGTGCCGGTACTCAGGGTGATAGTGGAGGACAGGTGTGGGCCCATTCTCACTGCCTGCAGTCGTTCCAGCAGGAAGTCCAGGATCCAGTCACATAATGATGAGCTGAGGCCTAGCTGGTGGAGTTTGGTGATGAGCTTTTTTTTTCTTTTTTTTTAAATCAAAAATATTTATTCAAATATTAAAATAATATATACAATACAATAAAACCAAAACAGAACCCACCACCAGAATATTATACAAACAAATATACCTATTGAAACTATCATACAATTATATTACAATCCCCATCCAGGATACATCCAATCCCCCGCGGTGCCCAGCGGTCCCGGAAATCCCCCAGGGTGCCCGTGGACAGCGCGTAGTCCCTCTCCAACACCACCCGGGCACGGACGTAACCCCGGAAAAGGGGCAGGCAGCTGGCTCAGGCAGAGCCCTCTTCCGCCTGGCGCTGTGAGTCGCGGATGGCCAGCTTGGCCTGGCCCAGGAGCAACCCAACAAGGACATCTTCGGCCCTACCCTCTCCCCTACGCACAGGGTGTCCAAAGATGAGGGTGGTGGGTGAAAAATGCAGCCAAAAAGCAAGGAGCAGCCCCTTTAGATATTGGAACAGGGGCTGCAACCTCACACACTGCATGTACACGTGGTACACAGACTCTTCCAACCCGCAAAAGTGGCAGGCGGCTGGCGAGTCTGTGAACCGCGCGAGGAACAGGTTGCAGGGGACTCCTCGGTGCAATATCTTCCACCCCAGGTCCCCGATGGAGAGGGGCAGAATTCCTGCGTAGAGGGACCCCCACCGCGGGGTCACCTCGCGACCGGAAGGCAACACCGACCGCCACTTAGTGTCCGGACGGTGGACCAGGGCGAGGAAGTGCAGGGTGTGGAGGAGGAGCCCGTACAGGACACGCCTCCCTGCGTCTCGGAGGGAGATGAAGGGTGTCGAGGAAATGCGACTCATGTTGTGTGGGACCGGCTCCCGGGAAGGATTACGGCGCCTCGGTCCGACGAGTACTTCCGGCTGAGCGGGGGTTTGCTCAGCCGCAGGTACTCCACACATTTGAGCCTCTCCGACACCCAGCGGGGCAGGACAAGGGCCGGCTGCTCTCACGCCTGGGCCGCCGCCCTTTGGTGATGAGCTTGGTGGGGATGACCGTGTTGAAGGCGGAGCTATAGTCTATGAATAGCATCCTCACGTACGTGCCCTGTCTCTCTAGGTAAGTCAGGACAGTGTGAAGAGCCAGAGAGATGGCGTCGTCTGTGGATCTATTTGCCCTGTATGCAAATTGATGTGGGTCCAGTGAGTCAGGGACTCTCTAAATGTAGCAACGTAACTGAATATGGTGGTAAAGAAGGCATGCAGCATGTTTATCTTCATGGGACAGGACATTGAGTATAAAAGATGGCAAGTCTTGTTCCAGCTGCATAAAACTAGGCAATATTTGGAGTACTGTATACAGTTCTGGTCACCACACAACAGGAAGGATGTGAAGGCTTTGGACAGGGTACAGAGAGTTTCACCAAGATGTTGGCTGGATTGTAGCGTATTAGATATATTGCAAGGTTGGACAACCTGGATTGTTTTCTCTGGAGCTTAAAGATGAAACAGGGGGGGGGGGGGGGATGTAAAGGAGATGTGTGAGGCATGCTTTTTACACAGAGAGTTGCTGGATCGCTCTGCCAGGGGAAGTGGTAAAAGCGTATACGATAGTGGCATTTAAGGCATTTAGACAGACTCATGAACAGTGAGGAGAATGGAACGATACCAGTCAAAGGGCCAAAGGGCTTGTTTCTGCATTCTAGTGTTTTATGTTCTGTAGGTGTTTGAATATACAGTGATATTCCAGTCAATTGAAGTATTTAATTCCACCAAGTTATTTGGCCACATCAAAAAAGTTGTTGAAGCTGCATTTAATTGCATGCTTAGAGAATATAATACTTCAATGTGACCCCTTCTCCCGTCTCCAACGGACCCCCTCCACTTTTACCCCCCAGTATGGCCTACTACCCCCACTAGAACTTTTTATTTCAAACTGCCGGCGTGACATCGGCCGCCTCAAATTTTCCACCCCCCTGACTAACTCTAACCTCTCCCCTCCTGAACGTGCAGCCCTCAACTCACTCCGTAACAACCCGGACTTAATAATTAAACCCGCTGACAAGGGAGGGGCTGTGGTAGTCTGGCGTGCTGACCTCTACCGCACCGAGGCCAGACGACAACTATCAGACACCTCTTCCTACCTATCCCTGGACCATGACCCCACCGATGAACACCAGACCTTCATCAGCAGCACCATCACCGACATCACCAACTCCGGCGAACTACCCCTCAGTGCCTCCAATCTCATAGTTCCCCAGCCCCGCACGGCCCGATTCTACCTCCTACCCAAAATCCACAAACACAATTGTCCCGGCAGACCCATTGTCTCTGCCTGCTCATGCCCCACCGAACTTATCTCTACCTACCTCGACTCCATCCTATCCCCCCTGGTCAAATCCCTCCCCACCTACGTCCAAGACACCTCACACGCTCTCCATCTCCTGGATAACTTCCGGTTCCCAGGCCCCCACTCCCTCATTTTCACCATGGATGTCCAGTCACTCTACACTTCCATCCCCCACAAGGATGGTCTCGAAGCCCTCCGTTTCTTCCTCGACCGTAGAACCAGCCAATCCCCATCGACCAACACTCTCCTCCGCCTAGCAGAGCTGGTTCTTACCCTCAACAACTTCTCCTTTGACTCCTCCCACTTCCTCCAAACCAGAGGCGTAGCTATGGGCACTCGCATGGGCCCTAGCTACGCCTGCCTCTTTGTCGGGTACGTCGAACAATCCCTGTTCCAGACGTACACTGGCCCCATCCCCGAACTCTACCTCCGCTACATCGACGACTGCATTGGTGCTACCTCTTGCACCCATGCAGAACTCACTGACTTTATACACTTCACCTCCAATTTCCATCCTGCCCTTAAATATACCTGGACTATCTCTGACATCTCCCTCCCGTTTCTGGACCTCACCATCTCCATCACAGGAGAAAAATTAGTGACGGACATTTATTACAAGCCCACCGACTCGCACAGCTATCTGGACTACACTTCTTCCCACCCGGTCCCCTGCAAAAAGTCTATCCCCTACTCCCAATTCCTCCGTCTACGCCGCATCTGTGCCCGGGATGAGGTGTTTCAGACTAGGGCTTCCGAGATGTCCTCGTTTTTCAGAAAACGGGGCTTCCCCTCCTCCATTATAGATGAGGCTCTCACTAGGGTCTCTTCTACATCCCGCAGCTCCGCTCTTGCTCCCCATCCCCCCACTCGCAACAAGGACAGGATCCCCCTCGTTCTCACCTTCCACCCCACCAGCCAGCGGATCCAACATATCATCCACCAACATTTCCGTCACCTACAACAGGACCCCACCACTGGCCATATCTTCCCATCCCCTCCCCTCTCTGCATTCCGCAGAGACCGTTCCCTCCGCAACTCCCTGGTCCACTCGTCCCTTCCTACCCAAACCACCCTAACCCCGGGCACTTTCCCTTGCAACCGCACGAGATGCAACACCTGTCCCTTTACCTCCCCCCTCAACTCCATCAAAGGACCCAAACATTCTTTCCAGGTGAGACAGAGGTTCACCTGCACCTCCTCCAACCTCATCTATTGCATCCACTGCTCTAGATGTCAACTCATCTATATCGGCGAAACCAAGCGCAGGCTCGGCGATCGCTTCGCTGAACACCTGCGCTCGGTCCGCATTAACGCCACTGATCTCCCGGTGGCCCAGCACTTCAACTCCCCCTCCCATTCCCAGTCTGACCTCTCTGTCATGGGCCTCCTCCAGTGCCATAGTGAGGCCCGCCGGAAATTGGAGGAGCAGCACCTCATATTTCGCCTGGGCAGTTTGCGGCCCGGTGGTATGAACGTTGACTTCTCCAACTTCAGATAGCTCCTCTGTCCCTCCCTTCCCCTCCTCCTTCCCAGATCTCCCTCTATCTTCCTGTCTCCACCTATATCCTTCCTTTGTCCCACCCCCGACATCAGTCTGAAGAAGGGTCTCGACCCGAAACGTCACCCATTCCTTCTCTCCCGAGATGCTGCCTGACCTGCTGAGTTACTCCAGCATTTTGTGAATAAATCGATTTGTACCAGCATCTGCAGTTATTTTCTTATACTTCAATGTGCATTGTGTTCAGTGAGATTCTCAAGAGAATTCCAAGATTCTTCCAGAATGTTGCTTGTAATGTTGCATAAGGACATTTTACATTTATAGCTCCAGTCTCAACAGAGACCTTCAAAAACTTGGAGGTATTTATTTTACAACATGCAGGAGTAACTCAGCAGGTCAGGCAGCATCTCAGGAGAGAAGGAATGGGCGACGTTTCGGGTCGAGACCCTTCTTCAGACTGATGTCAGGGGGGCGGGACAAAGAAAGGATATAGGTGGAGACAGGAAGACGAGGGAGATTTGGGAAGGGGGAGGGGAAGAGAGGGACAGAGGAACTATCTAAAGTTGGAGAAGTCAATGTTCATACCACTGGGCTGCAGGCTGCCCAAGCGAAATATGAGGTGCTGTTCTTGGAAATCAGTGCCAGCTTTCACTGCTGGCAAAGCTCTGCCCTTAACGTTGCTGACTGGGGTGCATCGCACTACTTGTGACCCAGTCAATGATGGGACATGAGGGTGCACTGGGCTGAGAAAGAAGCCTCCACGTACAGTCGAAGTAAGGTCGACAGGCGGGGACACTGGTGGGATTCTCCTCACTTATTAAGATGTACACAGGAAATATTTGTGCATCTTCGTGACTTGGAACTTTGGAAGTTAAATTTAATCAAGGACAATAGACAATAGACAATAGACAATAGGTGCAGGAGGAGGCCATTCGGCCCTTCGAGCCAGCACCGCCATTCAATGTGATCATGGCTGATCATTCTCAATCAGTATCCCGTTCCTGCCTTCTCCCCATACCCCCTGACTCCGCTATCCTTAAGAGCTCTATCTAGCTCTCTCTTGAATGCATTCAGAGAATTGGCCTTCACTGCCTTCTGAGGCAGTGAATTCCACAGATTCACAACTCTCTGACTGAAAAAGTTTTTCCTCACCTCAGTTCTAAATGGCCTACCCCTTATTCTTAAACTGTGGCCCCTTGTTCTGGACTCCCCCAACATTGGGAACATGTTTCCTGCCTCTAACGTGTCCAACCCCTTAATAATCTTATACGTTTCGATAAGATCTCCTCTCATCCTTCTAAATTCCAATGTATACAAGCCTAGTCGCTCCATTCTTTCAACATATGACAGCCCCGCCATTCTGGGAATTAACCTAGTAAACCTACGCTGCACGCCCTCAATAGCAAGAATAGCAAGGACCTTTTTCATCCCAGTCATTCACTCTTCTTGCCTCTCCCATCGGGCTGAAGATACCAAAACTTGAAAGCACATGCAACAAGATTCAGGAACAACTGTCCCACTGTTATCAGAC
Source organism: Rhinoraja longicauda (assembly GCF_053455715.1). Classification (NCBI taxonomy): domain Eukaryota; kingdom Metazoa; phylum Chordata; class Chondrichthyes; order Rajiformes; family Arhynchobatidae; genus Rhinoraja; species Rhinoraja longicauda. The sequence goes on from NC_135984.1 coordinate 8,876,054, forward strand.
TTCTGAACGGACCTCCCAGAAGCGAGAGTGTAGTCCCAATCTCCCAATTTGCCTCATTGTCGATGTTGGACTTTTTATCTGAAACCACAACACTATAACACTGCATCACCATATTCTGCATATTGTTCTCTTTGCACTTGTGTATGGCCTGATTGTACTCATGTACAGTATAATTTGACTGGAAAACTTTTCACTGTATCTCGATACATCTGACAATACTAACGAACACCAATACTAAGCAAAGGTATTTATTTCACAAAATGCTGGAGTAACTCAGCAGGTCAGGCAGCATCTCAGGAAAGATGGAATGGGTGACGTTTCGGGTCGAGACCCTTCTTCACACCAATACTAAGCAGCTATATAAGCCACCTGAAGATTGGAGACCTTGAACTCAGAGCACAGGAGGTTTGTTCAGGTGACTAGTGGGAGAGACCAAGCCCAGAATACAAATGAAGGAAAATAAATCACAGAAAAAACAAAATTATTTCACAAATATTCAACAACAGTCACTGCACCACAACATCGTTTAATTAAGTCCTGGTTGATTAATAATGGAAAACACTGCAGATTTTGGAAGTATAAATAAAACCAGAAGCTCCTGGAAATGCTCAGCAGCCTTTATGGAGAGAGAAGCAAAGTTAACTGATGTCATCAATCTAAGCCGATTATTGGGCAAGATACCTGGGCTTTTCAGATTGAAGTTAACATTTTTTTTACACACAGTGAATGAAATCTGGAAATGTTGTCAATGATGCTGGGTCAATTATTAAATTCATATTTAGATTTGAGACTTGTATTTTTGGTTCGAAACTATGAAAATACTCAGAATATAGAACAGCACAACAGAGAAATAGGCTCTTTGGCCCACAATGTCCTTTCCAAACATCTTGCCAAGTTAAACCAATCTCCTCTGCCTGCACATGATCCATATCCCTCCATTCCCTGCATATCAATGTGTCTATTTAAAAGCCTCTTAAATGCCACTATCGTATCTGTCTTCAACACCCCTGGCAGTGCGTTCCAAGCACCCATCACTTTCAGTGTAAAAGAACTTGCACCACACGGAGATGAGGAAAAACATTTTCAGTCAGAGAGTTGTGAATCTGTGGAATTCTCTACCTCAGAAGGCAGTGGAGGCCAATTCTCTGAATGCATTCAAGAGAGAGCTGGATAGAGCTCTTAAGATATAGTGGAGTCAGGGGGTATGGGGAGAAGGCAGGAACGGGGTACTAAATTAAGAATGATCAGCCATGATCACATTGAATGGCGGTGCTGGCTCGAAGGGCCGAATGGCCTCCTCCTGAACCTATTGTCTATTGTCTATTGTCTATTGTAGCTGAATCAAGTTAGATCACAGTCTTTTTCCAGTTAAAATGCTGAACCAAGGGCATGCCTTCTCTTTTATTAAATCGAGCAATGTCTTGATGAGGCTGGGTTTCACCGGTATCTTACCAATATTTGCCATGCAGAATATTATTACAAATAGTTGATTTGGTCATTATCTCCATATGGAATCTTGCTGTGCGCAACGTAGGTGTCACAATTCCTACATTTAACAGTGGATATGGTTCCAAGGTACCTCATTGGTGCCCCATGTTCCTTACACAGAGGGCGGTGAGTCCTCAGGGAATCTATTTCTAAGAAGAGCAGGGGTTCTCACTGGAATCCTAGGCCAACTCATATTCCTCAGTCAGCAGCACTCTTCCAATTTAGATTTTAGATTTCACCACCACCCCTGGCAGTGCGTTCCAAGCACCGATAGGGGTTGCGGGTGGAGGTGGATAAGATAGCGGCATGTAAGAAGCTTTTAGATGGGCACATGGATATGGAGGGATATGGATTGTGTGCGGGCAGAGATTAGCTTAAGTTGGCATCACATTCATCATGGGCATTGTGGGCTGAAATGCCTGTTCCTGTGCTGTATGGTTCTAACCTTTACGCTTTAGGATGTTTTGCAGTGGACGTGCAGGGGTTATCTAAATCCAAATCTTACTCCCACAGACTCTCCATGATCACAGCAGGCAAGCTCGTGGGGCTGGCTGCTCTCCTTCCCTTCCTGTTTCCTACATCACATTGTTTTGTAAGAATATTGGAGTGGTTGTGCAATGAAAGAAATATATTAAACTGCCTCATTCAGTGAAGGGGTAGAGTAAAATATTTGATGCCAATAACGATGATTTTGAGTGTCATTGCTTTACACAGCAGGATCCTGAAACAGAGAACTGCGCTTCTGCCTTGCCCGATTAAGGGGTGAAATTCGGCAGTAAAATGGGGAACAACGGAATCTTAAGTAGAGTTGAAGAAGTAGTCAAGTCCTAAGTATAAGATCTGATCTGAAAGAAGTCGGTGTGATTCATGGACACTCGCGCTCAGCTAAATAGTTTTCATCTCTGCAGTCGGAGAGCCTTCTCGTGTGAAATTGTCTCTTCTGTTTCTTTTTTCTCATTTGGGTATTGCTATTCTCCATCATGCATGGAATACTTTGTTTCGGCTGGAAATACAATCAAGTTTAAATAATATGCCAGTCAATTTTTTTTTTAGGACTGCAGGTTATTTTATGCAGCACAAGCAAAATAGTACTGCAGCTTCAATTCCTCATTCTGCAAAGTGCAGTGTGAGGGAGGTGTACAGTAGCTCCTCATGTAATACAGCACAGAAGAGGTGCAGTGGACATCACGTACGGAGGGAGAATGTGCAACGCAGGCAAGATGCTGTGGAATATAATCTAATCGCAAAGGCTGTGTCCCTCAGGGAATCTATTTCTAAGAAGAGCAGGGGAGTTCTCACTGGAATCCTAGGCCAACTCATATTCCTCAGTCAGCAGCACTCTTCCAATTTAGATTTTAGATTTAGAGATACAGCGCGGAAACAGGCCCTTCGGCCCACCGGGTCCGCGCCGCCCAGCGATCCCCACACATTAACACTATCCTACACACACTAGGGACAATTTTTTTAAACATTTGCCCAGCCAATTAACCTACAAACCTGTACGTCTTTGGAGTGTGGGAGGACCACGCAGGTCACGGGGAGAACGTACAAACTCCGTACAGACGGCGCCCGTAGTCAGGATCGAACCTGAGTCTCTGGCGTTGCATTCGCTGTAAGGCAGCAACTCTACCGCTGCGCCACCGTGCCGCTTGAATTATCGATTGAATATCATATTGCTATATTTGCTGCAAATATATACACTCTACATTGGCTAGATCATAACAGTGACCAGACTGATAAAGCTCTCTGTTGGGTATTAATACTTTCCAATATCCTGAATAGAATTCAAGCTGTTGAAATGCAGCCTATCTTTTTTTCTCTTGCCCCATCAGTGCTGATTCCAGCACTTTACATGACGGTCAGATATTATTTATTGTACTGCAGCTTCACATTTTACCCCTTGATAAACTGCAGGCTTGTTGGTTAGTAAACAATCTGTAGAATAAATTATCTTCTACACAACAAGGAACAGCAGATGCTGGAAACTTGAGCAAAACACACATGCTGGAGGAGCTCAATAAGTCAAGCAGCATCTTTGGAGGGAATAGACAGGTGACGTTTCAGCTTTGAAGAAGGCCCTGACCCGAAATGTCACTTGTCCATTTCCTTCCTAGATGCTGCCTGACTGCTGAGTTCCTCCATCACATTGTGTTTTGCATTGAATAATCCTGCTTCTTTTTTATTTTGCTGGATGGTGCCAGATTTACTCCTTTTTTGCACATCTGTGAAGCAAGACTAACCTATTCATTTGCACAAACACAGAGTAAGATTTGAAGAAAATATCCCTCAGTTTAAAAAAATCAGCGTGGGTTGGAGTGAGAATTATGAAGGCAGCTTTTCAGTGGATAATGAACGATGATGCACAAAGGATGTGATTACGAACATTGCAGGGAGACAGATTGACGACATTCAGTAAGAGAAGAGGAAATCACGAAAACCGTATGAAAAGCATTTGCAAATGCAGATAATTGACATATATACCTCTTTCCAAGGTTGCTTTAGACACATTTCTATCGTAAGATATCCAGTAGGAAGATCAACAGCTGAAAAATGGACCTCTTGGAGTTGCCAACAGTCAGTCGGCATGTAAATGATAAAAAGAGGAGCAGCGTGGAATAACTTGGGATGTGATGCTGTAAAAGTTAATGAAAAATGACTATCAATGTCATAAAAATGTTTTGTAATAGACATCATTCAGCAGTCTGAGGAAGCTCATCTTCCTATGTAATGCATTCTGCTCACTCTTTAATATATATCGCTAAGTCTCCAGCGCTGTCAGCATATTTTTCAATGTAATCTCCGAGGCTATTTACGCCACTATTGACTTTTCCAAGCAGCACAATTTTTTTTTTTTTACACAGAATCTGTTTTTGCAATTGGGTCTGTAACCTAAACTGCAAAAGCACCAGCTTCTGTCAGATCAGCTGTCGGCATCTGTTCCCTGACTGCCTTGCGTTAACTCAAGTGGGTAGCCAAGGCTTCTGGGTTTGATCAGCTGTTAATGTTCGTAAGGTACAGGAGCAGAATTAGGCCATTTGACCCATCAAGTCTACTCTGCCATTCATTCATGGCTGATCTATCCTTCCCTCTCAACCTCTTTCTCTTGCTTTCTCCGCATAACCCCTGACACCCCGTGAGAGCTGTGTATTGGAAAGATGGCAGGAAAGACATTCTAGCCTTAGAGGGAGTACAGAGAAGGTTCACCAGATTGATCCCTGGGATGGCAGGACTTTCATATGAAGAAAGATTGGATAGACTAGGCTTATACTCGCTGGAATTTAGAAGACTGAGGGAGGATCTTATTGAAACATATAAAATTCTTAAGGGGTTGGAGAGGCTAGATGCGGGAAGATTGTTCCCGATGTTGGGGAAGTCCAGAACCAGGGGTCACAGCTTAAGGATAAGGGGGAAGTCTTTTAGGACCGAGATGAGAAAATATTTCTTCACACAGAGAGTGGTGAGTCTGTGGAATTCTCTGCCACAGAAGGTAGTTGAGGCCAGTTCATTGGCTATATTTAAGAGGGAGTTAGATGTGGCCCTTGTGGCTAAAGGGATCAGGGGGTATGGAGAGAAGGCAGGTACAGGTTACTGAGCTGGATGATCAGCCATGATCATATTGAATGGCGGTGCAGGCTCGAAGGGCCGAATGGCCTACTCCTGCACCTATTTTCTATGTTTCTATGTTTCTATGGATGTGTGGATTCCAGCAAGCAAAGTGTGAGACCGAAGGGTGCAGGTTCATGATTCCATGAAACTGGTGACACAGGCGGACAGGGTGGTGACAAAGACTTTTGGCACGCTTGCCTTCATCGGTCAGTGTAATTATGGAAGCTGGGATGCGAAGCTGCAGCCATACAAGACTTTGCTAAGTCCACATGTAGCGTATTGTGTAAGTTCTGCCCATCCCGCTGCAGCAAGGATGTAATTGAGGTGGAAATGATGTAAAAAAAATATGAAAGACGATGGCACCTCATCTGGAACGTTTGAGTTGTAAGGAGAGGCTGAATAGTCTGGGTCATTGAGGAATGACCTCACTGAGGTTTATAAAATCATGAGGGGGATCGATGAGGTGAATAACCACCAGTCTTCTCCCCAGGAGAGGGGAGTCTAAAACCAGTTTTAAATTTCATGTGTGGAGAGAAAGATTTAAAACAAACCCAAGAGGCCACTTTTTCCACAACGAGGGTGGGTGGGGTATGGAAGGGGTGCCAGAGGAAATGGTAGGGGTGGGTACAATTACAACATGTAAAACACATTTAGACAGCTACGTGGATTGGAAAAGTTTGAAGGGGTAAGTGCCAGGCGCAAGCAAGTGAGACTAGCCCGTTTAGACATATTGATCGGCATGCTTTACTTTGGCCGAAGGGCCTGTTTCCATGCTGTATAGCTTCATGACTGTTTAAGTTCATTGACTTAATTTTTCTGCACCAATTCTTTTGCATACCCAGATTGTAATTCTTACAATGTAATTGGGCATCATTGTTTATTCTTGCATTAAAATTATTACGCTGTGTTATAATGTGCAATTGTATTAACGTCTCTTTGGCTCTGCGTCACTATCATAGGATCTTGTGCAGTATTTTTTTCCTTCTGCAGTCATATTTCATAGGAGATTGTCAGACGTGACAGAGGGCGTCTGGGCCTGTTTATAGTGTAATGTCAAACATAACATTTATGCATTTTTAAGGACCAATGCCTTATTTTGTTTGCATTTGCAATTTCTTCCACTCTAATGTTTGGTTCCAGCTTTTAATATTTAATATGCTTTAATGTAAGTTGTTGTAAAATATGTTACAAATTCTGCTCGTGGCAACACTATTAAGCAGAATATTGACTCAGAATACATTATTTCCCCATTTCATTGCTGTAAATTCCTGTCTTATAAACAGTCCTGCCATTTTTGTATACCACATTCAAATGCCAATGGGTTGCAATCAGTAAAGTGAGCATAAATTTCAGGTTAGCATTTAAGTAAAATTTAATGCTATTGATTTTTACAGGTGTGCATTATTTTTTGTACTACATTATTTTGTATGCCAATTGTGGAAAAACAGTATCAGTGTAAAATGATGGCAGAAGAAGAAGCAAGCTTGAAATAGTGAGCCAGCTGAGCCAGGGGCCTTGCCAGAATCGTTAGGAACGTCAGATGTTGCAGACAAACAGCGGAGATCAATCATGAATTTGGACATGAAGATTCTAAACTCTCTTCATTATTATATTTTACCACTGAACACCAACGGAGAAATGACTCAATTCGCCGTGTTGAGCTTTGATCACTCGATGCGTCACAGAAGTTTAAAGCTGCTTCAGGAATTTCTTCGACGCAGCAGCATATTCCTCCTCGAACGTTGGCATCTTTACCCAAGTTCAAAGACGACAGAGTCGGAATGGTGCTGAGATTACAGCTTCAATCCTGCAGCTGGTTGAAATTTATTGGAAACTGTGCGAACACCTTCACCTCTTTTCAATGCATTAATGCAACATAGATTGCTTTTTTACAAGATGGAGTTTATGGAAAAGCCATTTCATTTTCAAAGAGATGAGTTGGTGATGATTAAAGGAAAGGTGCCATGCTTTGGGAAGGAGCGTGGCAATGGGATTTGTTTTGGTTTGCAGGTACTACCGGGAGGGGCTGAATGAGTTTCTTTGCTTTTGGATGCATAACGTAAATTGAATAATTGGGATTACTTCCATAGCAACCCTCCTTATTTGCAGGTATCACAAAGAGCTGGAGTAAACCACCGGGTCAGGCAGCATCTCAGGAGAAAAGGAATGGGTGACGTTTCGGGTCGAGACCCTTCTTCAGACTGATGTCAGGGGAGGGGGTGGGACAAAGAAAGGATGTAGTTGGAGACAGGAAGACAGTGGGAGAACTGGGAAGGGGGAGGGGAAAGAGAGGGACAGAGGAGCTATCTAAAGTTAGAGAAATCGCCCCCTCCCCTGACATCAGTTTGAAGAAAGGTCTCAACCCAAAACGTCACCCATTCCTTCTCTCCTGAGATGCTGCCTGACCCGCTGAGTTACTCCAGCTTTTTGAGATTCCTTTGATTTGTACCAGCATCTGCAGTTATTTTCCTACACTTCTTAATTGCAAGTAAGGAGGCACTTCAACAAATCCTCCAACACACTGTTTGTTCTCTTTTTGATTTAGGTTTTATATCTTATTGGTCTCTGTAAATACAATTGTCCACAATTAGCAATTACAGGCAAGAATGGAGGTAGCAGGCAAAATGTATCATTCAGCTGTGGTCAAATGTATTCAAATCCACACATTATTGTGATCATTAATCAGCCAGGTCAATCTGCAGAACCCTGTTTTATTATTCAATCAATAAAATAATTTCTACCTGTATAATGGAGAAAATCTTAGCAAAGAGACACAGGTACCCTTCAGCGTATGGAGTAGGACCACTCGATCCTTCAAGCTTACTTTGCATTCATCAGACATAGAACCAGACTCCTCGGCTCACATGTCCATGCTGAACATGATTCAAGTTAAACTAATCCTCTCCGCCTGCACCTAGTCCATTAATCCATATTCCTCATTCCCTAAATATCAATGTGCCTATCCAAAAACCACTTAAAAATGCTACTATCATATCTGTGTCCAGCACTACCCCTGGTAGCGAGTTCCAATCACCCATCACCATCTCTGTAAAAAACCTGCCCCACACCTCTCTTTTAACTTTTCCCTTCTTACAAACCTATACCTTTTAGTCTTTGGCATTTCGAACTCGGGAAAATGACTTGTGACTGTCTACCATCTATGTGACTCACATAATTTTATAAATTTCTATCAGGTACCTTCGTAGTATCTGATGCTTCAGAGAAGACAAACCAAGTTTGTCCAACCTCTCCTTTTAGCCAATACCATCCAATCTAAGCATCAATCTGGTAAAGTTGCTGCCTTACAGCGAATGCAGCGCTGGAGACTCAGGTTCGATCCTGACTACGGGCGCCGTCTGTACGGAGTTCGTACGTTCTCCCCGTGACCTGCGTGGGTTTTCTCTGAGATCTTCGGTTTCCTCCCACACTCCAAAGACGTACAGGTATGTAGGTTAATTGACTGGGTAAATGTAAAAATTGCCCCTAGTGGGTGTAGGATAGTGTTAATGTGTGGGGATCGCTGGGCAGCGCGGACTCGGTGGGCCGAAGGGCCTGTTTCCGCGCTGTATCTCTAAATCAAAAAAAATAAATCTAAAAAACCTCTTTGCACCCTCTCCAAAGCCTCAACATCGTTCCAGTAATGAGCGACCAGAATTGCATAGAACACTTCAAATGTGGCCTAACCCACATTAATCCCATTATTTTAATTTTCCCCACATTAGCATCAAATTCCCTCAGATGCTACGACTCACCTACACACCAGAAATAATTTACAATGGCCAATAAATATTAAATACATTTTATACATAAATATTGATAATCTATATACTAAAACTCTCGTTTGTTTGTTTGTTTGTGATCGAACTACAGCCAAAACGGTACATGATAGCGCGACAATTTTAGGCCCACCTTACTCACCGTCATTGCTTTAATGGTAATGCAAGTAGTTTTATTGTTTAAAGTTTAAATCTATCTCCTAGGGAGGGAGGAGGGAGGGAGGGGGCAGGAGGGAGGATGGAGGATGGGGGTTGAGGAGGATGGAGTGGGGGGGGGGGGTGGAGGGAGGGGGTGAAGGGAGGGAGGATAAGGGGGTTGAGGGGGATGGAGGGGAGGGGAGGGGGAGGGGAAGGGGATGGAGGGGAGGGGAGGGGGAGGGAGAGGGAGGGGAGGGGGGGTGGAGGGGAATAGGGGGGAATAGGGGGGAGGGGGAGGAGAGGGTGCTGCACCAATGCAGGAGAGGTTTGGGCCCAACGGGTCCACTTGGTCTAGTGTTTATTAAATACTGGGAGATGAAGGGCAGATGTCTGTTCTATTAAATGGAACTGATTTGTGAACACAATAAGTAAAAACAAATCCTGATTTCTCAGCAGAGGTTCATATCATGCTAGATTCAACGTGGAGAAAAAAAGTGTTTACACGTAAGGATCTTAAAATAATACATTTTTATGTTGACCATACTTAAAAACATCCAAACCTTGGTTAGCAGCACCCTCTGACAATAGACATTGTTTCTGTCCTAAACAGGTGACCACTTATTTCTAAGCAGTGGCCATCGGTTCCAGAAAGTCCAGCATGATGAACATCCTCTCCAAGTCCTGAGAACAATCCTCAGGATCTTATATGTAAGTGGAAGATGAAACATTTTACCAATGAAATAAATCAATGAGTAAAATTGCAGTTCCAATTTTAATTGATGAGGCAAGAAAAGGGCCAGATGGAAAGGAGATGGTAAATGAGGGAAAGTGAAAGAAGAATTTAAGTATTTAACTTTGAAATTCAATTGTATTTCAGATATAACTTTGGTGGGTTAAAGCTCGCAATGCAGTAATGAAGCTAGTCAAATGCTATTATAGTAATATTTTCAATTTCATATGGCATAATCTGAGAATTCAAAAGAAAAAGAAAGGTTTAAATTTCTATGGTGTCTCCTACGTCCTTTTCAGGGAGTTTCAAAGCCATTCAGTGCCTCTAAAGTACTTTCTGAGCATAATTGTTTGGGATGTAGGAAACACAGCAGATAATTCATGCTCAGTAATCTTCCGCAGACAGCAAGTGATCCTTTTGAACTATGTTGAAGGAGGGGTAAATATTCGGCCAGAACACTAGAGGTAACATTATGTTCTTCTTCAACACAGTGTCATAGGACCTGAGAGTTGTTGAGTTCTCTGTTTGATGTCTCAACTGAAAGACAACATATCCAGTGGTGCAGCACTCTTTCAGCACCATACTGGAGACACCCAGCTTCACTTTTGAGCTCGTCCTTGGGTGGGATTTGGATTCATGGAATGATCCACTCAGTCTCAGGATAAGAGGGAAACACAAACTGCTGCAGGAACTCAGTGAGCCAGGCAGAGTATTCAGGGCAGGAATGGACAGATTTAGGGCAGCACTGTGGCACAGAGGTAGAACTGCTGCTTTACAGTTCCAAAGACCCGGGTTCGATCCTGACCACGGGTGCTGATTGTACATAGTTTGCACATTCTCCCTGTGTCCGGGTGCTCCGGTTTCCTCCCACATTCCAAAGATGTCCAGGTTTTATAGATTAATTGGCTGCTGGTAAATTGTTCCCAGCGTATAGGATAGAACTAGTTTACAGGTGATCGCTGATCGGTGCGGACTTGGTGGGCCAAAGGGCCTGTTTCCACGCTGTATCTTTAAACTAAGAAGACATTTTGGGTTGGCACCCTTCATCAGACTGATCTCATTGATTGCATCTCCACAGAATGAGAATATTGAATTATGTCAGGACAGCAGGTATCCCCTGAATGAGCAAGGATACAATGATTAATATCTCACATTTATTAACTTGATTGACGTGCAGGCAAGGACAGCAGGATTGTAGTTGGTGATGCGATAGTTGATGTGTATCTGTAATGACGGCATTTAAATTTAATAAATTAACGTTAATACAATTCTCGACAAAATGAGGTCTCCCACTGAGCAAAAAGAACAATGAAGGAAGATTTTTAATACATTAAGATACTGAATAACTCTGGAGATAATAGAATTCATTCTTTGTGAGACAAGCTATACATGGAATATTCGGTGTCTCTCTTTACAATTGCTGCAAAATGACAAATCCTATTAATCTGTACCTATTTATGAATGTGTGGACAGATGTCATGCAATTAAAGCTTCATTTACTATCAGAGGTAAGGTTAACACTGCTCAGGAACTGTTGGGGGTCACAATCATGAAAAGTATGTTATTACCCAAAATAACAAGGCAGTTAAGTTTTAGGTTTATTGAGACAGGCAGAAACAGGCGGCAACTCAATAGCTTATTGTGTTAACTTTCAAAATGCGAAGTTATACGTTGTCTTTGCCAACGTGAAGCCCTTCTGCTCCTCTCCACCACGACTGATAGGAATCTGTTTAATTATCAACCATGGTTGTGCCTGTATTTTTGCAGTGACATTAAACTTGCATTGTATGGGAAATTAAACAGAAGCTTAGCAGGTCGGCTGCTTGCTTCAAGAAAGAAAAATAGAGACTGCGGTTCTTTATTTGAGATCATGTACAGAAGAGTCATTTCCCTGAAATTTAGCTTGGATTCAAATCTCTTTATTGTCTTCTGCCATGTGGCAAATGTAATGATCTGTAATTTGATTAGTGTTCCTTCTGTGCATTTTGCTCCTTCTTTCTGTCAGCTTTCTAGTTCAATTTCCGAGTGGTCATAAAGCCTCAGCCTAATACATTCCCAGTGTCTCGGCAGCTAATTTGCAGCTAAAAAATGTGGTCATTTGTATTTCCATTATTTATGCTTTCTTTAAAGTCCATGATTTCAATATAATTTGTAACGATCCCAGAATTATCAAACTTCAAATGCACCAAAATATTTATGGTGAAAGCGACCCATTACATTATTACATTAAATAGTATTCGGTTAGAGCTGAATTGATTTGGTCCTTGGCTATTATGGGGGAAGGCACACTTCTCAAACATACAGAAACCTTTTGGCTTTACCTAATGTAACGGCATTGCCTTAAATGAGCTCTCTGGGAAAACTTGGCAGCTCATGCTATTTTTTGAATATGAACCATGAAATTCAATTATTTTAAGTAACTTTAAATTGAACGGCCAGCTATCAATTGGAGGCAAATTAAGTTATATTCACTAACTATTGAATATAAACATCTCCGGAGGAACTGAATCTTTAGTATCCAATTCAAATATGAAGTACTTTTGCAAGGATGTGGCCAGGACTTAAGGGCTTGAGTTGTAGTGAGAGATTTGGTAAGCTATGACTTTATTCCTTGGAACGCAGGAGGCTGAGGGGTGATCTTATAGAGGTGTATAAAATCATGTGGGGAATTGATAGGGTGATTGAGGATGGCGTGGACTCAGTGGGTCAACGGGCCTGTTTCAAAGCTGTATCTCTAAAACTAAAAACTAAACATGATAGTTGTTTGGAAGAAGCTGTTCCTGAACCTGTACGTTACATACCATCTTCCTGATGGCAGGAGTGAAATAAGAGCCAGGATGGTATGGGTCCTCGATGATGCTGGCTGCCTTTTCGAGACAGCGACTCATAGTTCCTTTCAATGGTTAGAAGGTCGGTGTCCATGATAAATCAGGCAGTGTCCACCACTCCTTGCAATCTCCTAAGTTCCTGGGCGTTTGTGTTGCCAAACCAGGCCGTGATGCAATCAGTCAATATGCCTTTGCCTTGCACCTGTGGATGTTCAGGAGGGTATTTGTCGACCTACCGAATCTCCTCAATCTTCTATGGAATTTGAAGTGTTTTGGGCTTCCTTTATGATTGCATCAATGTGCTGGGTCCAGGAGAGATCTTCAGAGATATGCACGCCCAGGATCTTGACGTTGTTGACTCACTCCTAGAAACATAGAAACATAGAAAGTAGGTGCAGGAGTAGGCCATTCGGCCCTTCGAGCCTGCACCGCCATTCAATATGATCATGGCTGATCATCCAGCTCAGTAGCCTGTACCTGCCTTCTCTCCATACCCCCTGATCCCTTTAGCAAAAAGGGCCACATCTAACTCCCTCTTAAATATAACCAATGAACTGGCCTCAACTACCTTCTGTGGCAGAGAATTCCACAGACTCACCACTCTCTGTGTGAAGAAATGTTTTCTCATCTCGGTCCTAAAAGACTTCCCCCTTATCCTTAAGCTGTGACCCCTGGTTCTGGACTCCCCCAATATCGGGAACAATCTTCCCGCATCTAGCCTCTCCAACCCCTTAAGAATTTTATATGTTTCTATAAGATCCCCCCTCAGTCTTCTAAATTCCAGCGAGTACAAGCCCAGTCTATCCAGTCTTTCCTCATATGCAAGTCCCGCCATCCCAGGGATTAATCTGGTGAACCTTCTCTGTACTCCCTCTAAGGCAAGAACGTCTTTCCTCCATAGATTCGTCGATGAAGACAGGTTTGTGGATCGTCAGCCTTCCTCTTCTTAAGTCAGCAATTAGTTCCTTGGTTTTGCTGATGTTGAGAGCAAGGTTGTTGTTCTGTCACCTCTCAATCGGACGATCGATCTCCCTCCTATACACTGATCCATCATCATCCGTAATTCCTCCAGTGACGGTGGTGTTGTCAGCGAATTTAAAGTTGAAGTTGCAACTGTGTTTGGCTACACAAGTCATTGGTATAGACTGAGTAGAGCAGGGGGCTGAACCCACAGCCTTGAGGTGCCCCTGTGCTGATGGTTATCAAGGAGGAAGAGTAGTTATTGTCAATTTCTACCGATTTTCTTCTGTTGATGAGGAAGTCGAAGGATCCATTTGCAAAGGGATGTGCAGAGACCTTCTTCGGTGAGCCAGGTAACAGGTTTGGAGGGGATGATGGTACTGAGCACCGAGCTGTAGTCTATGAACACCAGCCTGTTGCATATGTTTTTATTATCTGTGGCCCAGTGCAGAGTGGTGAGCCAGCGAGATTGCATCCCCCGAAGATCTATTGGGGCAGTAGGCAAATTGTAGTTGGTCCAGGATCTTGCAGAGGTAGGAGTTGATATGTGCCACCATCAACCTCTCAACACCATGGATGCTAGTGCCACTGGTCGGTTGTCATTGAGACATGTCAACTTACTCTTCATGGGAAGTGGTATTATTAAAGCCCTTTTAGAGCAGGTGAGAACCACAGACAGTAAATGAGAGATTGAAGATATCCACAAACATCCAACCAGTTGGTCCGTGCAGGATTTGAGAACATGACCAGGTACACCAGCAGGTCCAGACACTTGCTAAGGGATCCCCCTCCTGGAGGATCTTCTGACATCGACCTTGGTGACTGCGACTGCAATAGACCTATGGGGGCTGGAGATGACACATCAGTGTTCATAGAAACATAGAAACATAGAAAATAGGCGCAGGAGTAGGCCATTCGGCCCTTCGAGCCTGCACCACCATTCAATATGATCATGGCTGATCATCCAACTCAGTATCCCGTACCTGCCTTCTCTTCATACCCCCTGATCTCTTTAGCCACAAGGGCCACATCTAACTCCCTCTTAAATATAGCCAATGAACTGGCCTCAACTACCTTCTGTGGCAGAGAATTCCATAGACTCACCACTCTGTGTGAAAAAAAACGTTCTCATCTTGGTCCTTAAAGACTTCCCCCTTATCCTTAAACTGTGACCCCTTGTTCTGGACCTCCCCAACATCGGGAACAATCTTCCTGCATCTAGCCTGTCCAACCCCTGAAGAATTTTGTAAGTTTCTATAAGATCCCCCCTCAATCTTCTAAATTCCAGCGAGTACAAGCCGAGTCTATCCAATCTTTCTTCATATGAAAGTCCTGCCATCCCAGGAATCAATCTGGTGAACCTTCTCTGTACTCCCTCTATGGCAAGAATGTCTTTCCTCAGATTAGGAGACCAAAACTGTACGCAATACTCCAGGTGTGGTCTCACCAATGCCCTGTACAACTGCAGCAGAACCTCCCTGCTCCTATACTCAAGTCCCCTCGCTATGAATGCCAACATACCATTCGCTTTCTTCACTGCCTGCTGCACCTGCATGCCTACTTTCAATGACTGGTGTACCACGACACCCAGGTCTCGTTGCATCTCCCCTTCTCCTAATCGGCCACCATTCAGGCCACATCAATGCGGCCGACATAAAGAAACTGGGAGGAGGGGAAAGCGCCTTTGTAAGTGGCAGTGTGGGAGATGGTGCAGGCCGGGACACTGGGTTTTGGTGGGTTTCTCATTGATGTCAGTTGATAATCTGTTCCCCGTAATGGAGACAGAGAGATCAAGAAAGGGGAGAGAGGTGTCAGAGATAGTCCATGTGGATTTGAGGGCAGGGTGGAAGTTAGTGGTAAAGTAAATGAAATCAATGGGTTCTGCAGGAGGCAGCCCCAATGCAGTCGACGATGTAGCAGAGATAATAAAGATTCAAGATTCAATTTAATCGTCACATGTACCAATTAAGGTACAATGAAATTTGAGTTACCATACAGCCAAACTAAGTAAAAAGCAACAAGACACACAGTCACATAAAGTAAAATTTAACATAAACATCCACCGCAGGGGATTCCACATTCCTCACTGTGATGGAAGGTAATAAAGTTCCATCAACTTCCTCTTTGTTCACCCGCGGTCGGGGCTGTTGAACCATCTGCAGTCGCCGCTGCCGTCTGTCCAAGGCCTCGCGTCGGGATAATCGAACCTCCGGCGTCGGGATGGATTGAAACTCTGTCCGCGGCATGGAGCTCCCGAGTCGGCCTGTTCTCACCAAGGAAAACAGTGCAAAAAAAACCCCACAGAAAGAGATTGTGGAGATTTCTTCTTAAATTAGACTGCCCTAAACATATATTTCCATTCTCTACCTTTGTTTCTGAATGCTCTGACTACCCAGTGCCTTCCAACTCCAATTCCAGGCCTCTCAGTTCAAGCCCAACCTGGATCGAAGGTATCTACACTCCATAAAGGACTTATATAGCAAGGATGTCATGGGTGATGGGGAGAACGCAGCAGAATGGGGTTGAGAGGGAAAGATAGATCAGCCATGACTGAATGGCGGAGTACACTCAATGGGTTGAATGGTCCCATGACTTACGAACTTATGAAGAAGGGTCCTGACCTGAAACAACATCTGTCCATTCCCTCCACAGATGCTGCCTGACCCATTGAGTTCCTCCAGCATTTTGTGTTTTGCCCACGGGTCTAGCATCTGCAGTTCCTTATGCCTCCAGTGAAGCTTCTCGTTTTGTTTCTGCTCAGGTTCGTAGCATCATTTAAAACCTACAACCTCATCAAGAAAAACCTGCATTTTCCATAAGCAGGTTTTTCATAATGGACAATCGGGAAAAATTATGTTTGGCAAGGTTGCGGAACGGTAGATTAAGTTTGTCTATTCAAACTAAGTTTATAGAGCAGTTTTACGAAATGCACTTACATCATGAGGGCTACAAATTCTCTCAGATTGAACGTTAGATATGTTGCATTTCTCATGCAAGTCAAAATCTATTTAAGACATGAGAAAGGTTATTTTATGTTCCCTAATGGCAAATGAATACTTTCCAATGCGCAGTGTCATTGTGATGATCATGTGGGAGAGAGTCGGCACAGAATGTTTCTGCTGTCACAGAACTGAACAAACTGCAAGATTAATATAAAGTAAGTACATGCGGAAAGATTTATGGACTCAAATCACAAAGAATTATTTTTGCAGCCTACAGATGACAGGTGTAAAAAGAGACTTCCACGCATTGAATGATTTGTGATTTGAAACTAAAATTATTTCTTATAATTGAATGTAAAATCTAAATATTGTACTGAAATATTTACTTAGGGTCCCTGATTCTAAATTATTGTGCTTGGGAGACACGAATGGATGACTGGGTAATCAACAGCTTAAACTATCTCAGCAAAGTACCGTCATTAACATATTACCCACACATAACAAACTAAAGACTTGCTTTCTTAAGGTTTTACATTTTCAAATTTCTTACAGTATGCTTTTTGAAATGATATTAGCATAACATCAGTGTTATTAATATTTGGCTTTAATTCACATTCCCTCTGCGCTCAAGATACTAAACTATTGGGGTGAAGGAAACAAGGGGTCAGCCTCTCTGGTGTATTTCAGGACAGCGCACCTTCCGGTCAGTTTGATGTTATAAATAGACAATAGACAATAGACAATAGACAATAGGTGCAGGAGGAGGCCATTCGGCCCTTCGAGCCAGCACCGCCAATGAATGTGATCATGGCTGATCATTCTCAATCAGTACCCCGTTCCTGCCTTCTCCCCATACCCCCTGACACCGCTATCCTTAAGAGCTCTATCCAGCTCTCTCTTGAATGCATTCAGAGAATTGGCCTCCACTGCCTTCTGAGGCAGAGAATTCCACAGATTCACAACTCTCTGACTGAAAAAGTTTTTCCTCATCTCAGTTCTAAATGGCCTACCCCTTATTCTTAAACTGTGGCCCCTTGTTCTGGACTCCCCCAACGAATGTGAAATAACTGAAAATATCTCAGGGTCCTGGAGTCAAAAAGTTATACAAGATGGAAACAGGCCCTTCGGCCCAACTCGTCTATGCCGACCAAGGTACCCACGTGAGTTAGTCCCATTTGCTTTCTTTCGGCCCGAATCCCAATGTCTATTTCAATCGATGTATCTGTCTAAATGTTTTTAAAACGTAGACATTACTGGTGCCAAATCCCCTCTAATTCTGATTGCTACCTCTCCCTATTGCCAGGGAGACTCCCTACAGACCCAACAGTTGTAGAGTCCTACTGCTGATGGTCACTCCTTTCCGTGGCCAGGTTGTCCATTTGTCCAGTTCAGGGGCAACGACAGATCTACAAGTTAATGTGATCCAACCTTAACAGGAACTCAACTAACTCCCTGACGTTTTAGGACCCTTTGGCCATAACTGGCCTCTCCACCTAACCCACTGTAAACGTTGGCTGTGTAGAACTAAATCCTTGTCGGAGATTAAGTTGTGTGATTCTTTAGTTCTGTAACACTCACTCAGCCCATCTGCCTATCAACACCCCCCACCTGTATCCACCTATCACTTGCTAGGCTTTGCCCCATCCCCATTTTTATTTTCTATCTTTCTTCCCTCTACTCCAATCAGTAAATTGGGAAATGCCTTTCTCTGTGTTCACTGCATCAACAATTCAATATATTCCCTTACAACGTGTCAACACTAGTCTTGTTTCCTCCATAAGCGTTGCATATGTGAAGCATTTGAGAGGTTGTTACACAGGTCCCATCCCCAGAGTGTTCATTCAGAAGCAGCAGCTGCCCAGGCTGTTGTTCTTCCATAAAATTCCAGCAATTCTTGAGGGAGCCTCTGCATAAGCCAAGACCAATGAAAACTGTCGGACCAAGCTGGGCATCAAACATAGAGATCACGCTGAGGAACGTCCACACATGCCCTGAAACATCACCTGTTCAATTCCTCCACAGTCCACTCCCTGACCCACTGGGTTACCATCGCACTTTGTATTTTGCTCAAGATTCCAGCATCGGCTGTTCCTTGTGTTGTCAATTTACATTTTGTTCCTGAATTCATGAGTGATCTGCTGCTTGGTGTTTATACATCGGTTCATGTTGGTATTCACAGAGATGGTGTCATGAGCTGAGTGCCTGATGTCGGGCCAACCTCAGTATTGCGAAGGGGATTCAGGCTTGGAAGTGACTGGGCCCGTTTTCTAATGGCACTCATTGATCCAGATATGATGCCCAGTGATCCAACACAAAAGAAACTGCTTTTATCCACAATGTTTTGGTCAACAGCATGTGCAAATCAGTCCAATTTCTAGGCAGTGCTCTTGGCCTGAACTTTGTCCCTATGTGGAGCTGTTAAAATTTGTTTACGAGAATCCCATGAAACATCTTGAAAGATTTCATTGTATTAAAAGTGTTGAATGCAGACTAGTTTCTGTTGTTTAGCACACATCAGAATTTTTGTACCATAAGCCTAGTAAATTTTCTATTGCTTTGCATGTATTTCAGTAATAGATTTTTGTTTGAGTAAATGACTTGGATGAAGGGATTAAAAGTACCATTACCAAATTTGCAGATGATACAAAGCTGGGTGGCTGTGTGAACTGAGAGGAAGATGCTATGAGGTTGCAGGGTGACTTGGACAGGTTGTGTGAGTGGGCGGATGCATGGCAGATGCAGTTTAATGTGGATAAGTGTGAGGTTATCCACTTTAGTGGTAAGAATAGGAAGGCAGATTATTATCTGAATGGTGTCAAGTTAGGAAAAAGGGACGTACAACGAGATCTGGGTGTCCTAGTGCATCAGTCACTGAAAGGAAGCATGCAGGTACAGCAGGCAGTGAAGAAAGCCAATGGAATGTTGGCCTTCATAACAAGAGGAGTTGAGTATAGGAGCAAAGAGGTCCTTCTGCAGTTGTACAGGGCCCTAGTGTGACCGCACCTGGAGTACCGTGTACATTTTTGGTCTTCAAATTTGAGGAAGGATATTCTTGCTATTGAGGGCGTGCAGCGTCGGTTTACTAGGTTAATTCCCGGAATGGCGGGACTGTCATATGTTGAAAGACTGGAGCGACTAGGCTTGTATACACTGGAATTTAGAAGGATGAGAGGAGATCTTATCGAAACGTATAAGATTATTAAGGGGTTGGACACGTTAGAGGCAGGAAACATGTTCCCAATGTTGGGGGAGTCCAGAACAAAGGGCCACAGTTTAAGAATAAGGGGTAGGCCATTTAGAATGGAGATGAGGAAAAACTTTTTCAGTCAGAGAGTTGTATATCTGTGCAATTCTCTGCCTCAGAAAGCAGTGGAGGCCAATTCTCTGAATGCATTCAAGAGAGAGCTAGATAGAGCTCTTGAGGATAGCGGAGTCAGGGGGTATGGGGAGAAGGCAGGAACGGGGTACTGATTGAGAATGATCAGCCATGATCACATTGAATGGTGGTGCTGGCTTGAAGGGCCGAATGACCTCCTCCTGCTCCTATTGTCTATTGTCTATTGCATAAATCACACACTGCCTTTGCACAGAGATGCCTGTAATCCAAGCTATCTAATATATTTGACAGCAAGCTTAACAGCTAAAACTCTAATAGGCCTTCTTAGCAGAGTGGAGAGATCGGATACTTGGGTCTTTCACAAACTCTCACTTTTTTTATGAAAAGGATTTATCATGCTGTTTTCATTTTTCTGTTCAGGGAATATCAACATGGCTCGCAGGATACCCAGAACGAATCAGACTTGCTTGCAAACTGAACTTGGACTTGTCGACCTTTTAGAACTTTGCTCTTTGTCAGTTGAAACCTCTCGTTCCCATTTGATTTCTTCCGTTGGGGCCAGTATAATCTATTATTGATGTTGACTAGACCCTCTGCCCATTACTAGGTTGGCCGGCGCAGAGCTGTTTCTGTTCCTGGAGCCCCAAGTGACTGCAGATAGACAATAGACAATAGACAATAGACAATAGGTGCAGGAGGATGCCATTCGGCCCTTCGAGCCAGTACCGCCATTCAATGTGATCATGGCTGATTATTTTCAATCAGTACCCCATTCCTGCCTTCTCCCCATACCCCCTGACTCCGCTATCCTTAAGAGCTCTATCTAGTTCTCTCTTGAATGCATTCAGAGAATTGGCCTCCACTGCCTTCTGAGGCAGAGAATTCCACAGATTCACAACTCTCTGACTGAAAAAGTTTTTCCTCATCTCAGTTCTAAATCGCCTACCCTTTATTCTTAAACTGTGGCCCCTTGTTCTGGACTCCCCCAACATTGGGAACATGTTTCCTGCCTCTAACGTGTCCAACCCCTTAATAATCTTATATGTTTCGATAAGATCTCCTCTCATCCTTCTAAATTCCAGTGTATACAAGCCTAGTCGCTCCAGTCATTCAACATATGACAGTCCCGCCATTCCGGGAATTAACCTAGTAAACCTATGCTGCACGCTGGAATCTGGTGCAAAACACAGTGCTGGTGGAACTCGGCAAATCAGGCAGTATCTGTGGAAGGAATGGACGCCGGGACCCTTCTTCCGATTGAAGGAGTGGGGGGGGGGGGGGAGGAATCTGGAAAAGAAAGGGTGGGACGCCTGCCAGGCTTTGCCTTACTCCAACAGTCTGAAGACGTATCCTGACCTGAAATATCGTCTGTCTTTTCCGCCACAGATGCTGTCTGACCCACTGAGTTCCTCCAGCACTGTTTTTTACTTCACTCCAGTATGATTTACTGCCTAAGTGAAAGTGACAGTGTCCTAACTGTGATGTATGCATTGTCGTCCAGATGAGGTCTCCAGAGCTATGCATGTGTTCATCTCGTTAAGTGTGCCTACATTAGTCATGCAAAGTCAATTATAATTCGGAGCAGCTGGTTCATTTGATCATCATTGTTTAATGGTAGATAGGATTACTCTCCAGTTGGAAGGCTGTGGCATTTGTTTCCTAGAGTGCTTTAAGTTAGCTTCATCTGTTCAACATCATTCAAACCGAGGATGAAGAATGCAGTGCAACATTTCAAGTGCCGAGTTGCCAGGGGAACGTTCATTCCTGTTCAATAATTATTATCCCAGGAGTACAGAGCTATCAGTGCAGATACAAAGCACATTTCTGCTAATTCAACAAAATAAGACCAAATAACATTACCAGGCAATTTTCTCTGGCAAAAGCAATTAATTAAGATGATTTATTTACTTTGGATGAAATAGTTGCATGATCTTCAGAGTTTCAAGAATAAAAAATGACAAGCATTGTGAGAGATTTGTACGTTAGCCAGATATTGGAAATGCAATAGATGGTTCATCTTCTCAAGCTCATTCCCTTCTTCACCTAGGTCTGACCCTCAACAGCAAGGCACATTTTTCTTTCTGTGAGCTTAGTCAAAGTAAGTGTAATCCAAGTAGATCTCAGTTAACTGGCCAAAGTGGCAGGGGACATTGAAATATCAATAAGGCATAACATCGTGATAAGCTCTACTGCTAATTGTTCACTGTCTTATTTGCTCTACAGATTTTCTTATTGTTGTGGGAAATTAATTTTCCCTGCAAGTAAGATATCACAATCTGAGGAGGGGTGCCACAGATCACAAGAATAGAATCTTCAAGCATATTGTCAAGTGTAATTGCAACATCCAACTTGGTCACAGCTAACTTCCACGTATGACAATGTGAAATAGACTGCTTTTGAGATGTTGATTGAGTTTAATTTAGTTTATTGTTGTCACATGGACCGAGTTACAATGAAAAGCCTTTTATTTCATGCTATCCAGTCAGCGAAAGGACTATACATGATTACAATCAAGCCGTCCACAGTCTACTGATACAGGATAAAGGGTATGATGTTTAGTGCAAGATAAAGTCTATGAAGTCTGATTAAAGATAGTTCGAAGGTCTCCAATGAGGTAAATGGGAGGTCTGGATTGCTCTCTAGTTGGTGAGAGGATGGTTCAGTTGCCTGATAACAGCTGGGAAGAAACTGTCCCTGAATCTGGAGGTACGCTTCTATACCTCTTTCCTGAAGGTAGAGGGGAGAAGAGGGAGTGACAGAGGTGAGACGGGCCCTTGATTATGATGCTGAGGCAGCGTGAAGTGTAGATGGAGTCAATGAAAGGGAGGTTGGTTTCTTGCAGTCTTCAATGGAGTTGTTCCCAAACCATGCTGTTATGCATCCTGATAAAATGCATTTCTATGGTTCATCTGTAGAAGTTGGTGTGGGTTGTTGGGGACATACCAAACTTCCTAAACCTTCTAAGGAACTCAAGGTGTTCTTGTGCTTTCTTGGCCATAGCCTCGATGTAGCTGGTCCAGGACAAATTGCTGTATTCCTAAGTTTATTCCTAAGTTTTCAAAAATCTCTACTTCGGTGCTATCAATGAATGCATGTACAGCTTTGCTTTCTGAAGTCAATCACAACCTCCTTTGTCTTACTGACACTGAGGGAGAGGTTGTTGTCTTGGCACCAGGTTAGGAGGTTCTCAATCTCCTTCTTGTACTCTGCCTCGTCTTTATCTGATATCCAGGCCCACCACAGCAGTGTCGCCTGCAAATTTGTAAATTGAGTTGGCTTGGTATTTGGCTGCAAAGTCATGAGTGTATAAGGAGTATAGAAGGGGGCTGAGAACGCATCCTTGCAGGGAACCAGTATTGAAGATTATCGTAGAGAATGATTTGTCATCTAACCTCACTGATTGTGGTCTTGTTGGCCAGGAAGTCGAGAATACATTTGCAGAGGGGAGTGCTGATTCCAAGTTCTACGAGTTTGTTGAGCTTGGATGGGATAATATCATATCATATCATATCATATATATACAGCCGGAAACAGGCCTTTTCGGCCCTCCAAGTCCGTGCCGCCCAGTGATCCCCGTACATTAACACTATCCTACACCCACTAGGGACAATTTTTACATTTACCCAGCCAATTAACCTACATACCTGTACGTCTTTGGAGTGTGGGAGGAAACCAAAGATCTCGGAGAAAACCCACGCAGGTCACGGGGAGAACGTACAAACTCCTTACAGTGCAGCACCCGTAGTCAGGATCGAACCTGAGTCTCCGGCGCTGCATTCGCTGTAAAACAGCAACTCTATCGCTGCGCTACCGTGCCGCAGTGAATGGTAGTGAAAGCAGAGCTGTCGTCAATGAATAGGAGTTTGATGCAGGAGCATTGGCTCCGTGATACCAGGGATAATTCCTGTCCTTTTAAATGTTACTGCAGATGAGATGAGTCAAGTCAAGTCAAATTTATTTGTCACATACACATACACGATGTGCAGTGAAATGAAAGTGGCAATGCCTGCGGATTGTGCACAAAAAAGAATTACAGTTACAGCATATAAATAAAGTTAATAAGTTACTATAGTGTAGACACAAATTTAGTCTATGGGGTTATAAAAGTTGACAGTCCTGATGGCCTGTGGGAAGAAACTCCGTCTCATCCTCTCCGTTTTCACAGCGTGACAGTGGAGGCATTTGCCTGATCGTAGCATCTGGAACAGTCCGTTACTGGGGTGGCAGGGGTCCCTCATGATCTTGCTTGCTCTGGATCTGCACCTCCTGATGTATAGGTCCTGCAGGGGGACGAGTGGAACGCACTACTCTCTGCAGGGCCATCCTGTCCTGGGTAGAGCTGTTCCCAAACCAGACTGTAATGTTGCCGGACAGGATGCTCTCTACAGCCCTAGAGTAGAAGCAATGAAGGATCCTCAGAGACACTCTGAATTTCCTCAGTTGTCTAAGGTGGTAAAGGCGCTGCTTAGCCTTACCCACCAGTGCGGCAATGTGCGTTGCCCACGTCAGATCCTCTGTGATGCGGACTCCCAAGTATTTAAAACTGCTCACCCTATCCACAGTAGACCCATTTATCTCCAGAGGCGTGTACGTCCTTGGATGTTTAGCCCTTCTGAAGTCCACAATCAGCTCCTTCGTTTTAGTGACATGAGTTTAAGTCTCAACAAAAAGATGGCACCAATGACAAGGAAACTCACCCTCAGGGTTGCACTAAGTGTCAGCCTGTTTTTAGTTCAGTTAGAGTCATGGAGTTATACTCATACAGTATGGAAACAGACCCTTTGTCAAACTCATCCATGCCAACCAAGGTGCCCTACTTAAGCTAGTACCATTTGGCCATGTTTGGTCCATATTCCTTGAAACCTTCCTCTCCATGTATCCGTCCAATGTATTTGAAATGTTGTTGTAGTGCTTGTCTCACCCACTTCATTTGGCATTTATTCACAAAATGCTGGAGTAACTCAGCGGGTCAGGCAGCATCTCAGGAGAGAAGGAATGGGTGACGTTTCGGGTCGAGACCCTTCTTCAGACTGATGTCAGGGGGGAGGGACAAAGGGAGGGACAAACGAAACGTCACCCATTCCTTCTCTCCTGAGATGCTGCCTGACCTGCTGAGTTACTCCGGCATTTTGTGAATAAATACCTTCGATTTGTACCAGCTTCTGCAGTTATTTTCTTACACTTCATTTGGCAGCTTGTTCTATACAGCCACCACCCTCTGTGTGAAAAAGCTGGGAGCATTTGGTGAATTCAGTGTTCATGCCTTTGAATTGTGGTCTACCCAAGGGGAAAGTTAGTATAAGAAAATAACTGCAGATGCTGGTACAAATCGAAGGTATTTATTCACAAAATGCTGGAGTAACTCAGCAGGTCAGGCAGCCTTCCCTTCGGAGGAGGGGAAGAGAGGGACAGAGGAACTATCTAAAGTTGGAGAAATCGATGTTCATACCACTGGGCATTCCTTCACTCCTGAGATGCTGCCTGACCTGCTGAGTTACTCCAGTCTGAAGAAGGGTCTTGACCCGAAACGTCACCCATTCCTTCTCTCCCGAGATGCTGCCTGACCTGCTGAGTTACTCCAGCACTTTGTGAATAAATCGATTAGTACCAGCATCTGCAGTTATTTTCTTATACTATGAGTTACTCCAGCATTTTGTGAATAAATACCTTCAAGGGGAAAGTTAGGTGCTGTTCTTCCACCTTGCTAATTTGTTCTTCTCTTTGGATTTGTTTGCTTGTGGTACCATTCCTTGTTCCGGAGGGAGATATTGCACTGGTTATCAATGTGGGATGTAGTATTGGTGCAGTATAAACCATCACCAGAAGTGGTTCGCCGATTCCAACTGATCTCCGCGACAGAGGGAGCTGATCCGAACAACTCTGCCAGCAGTTCCCCTACCGCTGCTGTTCTAAGTGCTACTGAATAATGCAACACATCAGGGAAAGCATTCTGAGATTTTCAATCAGTTCTGTAAACAGTTCTAACACACTTTAGCTTAAATTCAGCCTTTTCATTCAGGCACCAGTTTAATTTTTAGCAAACCAAAATGAAATTCCTCGAATACACAACATCAGTCCATGTATTAAGGTCAATGTGTTAGAAATGCTTCCCCACCTGCCCAATTCCCTTGCAATGTGCGTGTCACAGAGAGGAGATGGGCAGGAACACAGGGTCTACAAGCTGCCTCTGCCCATCTGTGGACGAGGGCCAGGGGCCTGGATCAATCTGGGAGTTTCTCCACATCTACATTAAATTCACAAGCAGCTTGTTGCTAATTTCAAGTCAGCAATGTGGTTGGAGAAAGGAGACCTTTCCTTGCGACATTTGCCCACTCAGCAAGAGGAGGAAGCTTCGCCCGTCTTAGACATTGCTCTCAGCCCACGCTCAGCACCACAACCCTGGCGCCCCACATGATGTTTGCGGGCAGGTTTAATCCAGCCTTGATGCTAGGCATCTCCGAGCCTTATCGCACTGCCAACAAAACAAAGTTTTGTACTTCCCTGATGCAGAGTCCAATCCTTCCATCATTCAGAGAATGTGGCCTTTGGCTGCTACCTTAAAGACCAATTATGTCTAATGGACTACTGTTTACATGGTAGTAAAAGAGGACAGAGAGATCTGGTGGATTTAGATGTCCACAAGGCAAATGACAAAGTGCCACAGAGAGGTTCCTGCACAAGGCAAGGGTACACAGGTGAGGGGTTAATGTACCAGGGATTAACCTAAGAGTCAGGATCAACAAGTCCATTTAGGATTAGAGGTCAGTGTCTAGTGGAACCTCCACCATACTCAGAACCGAGTATATTTGAGAATGTAACCCGGCATTCATGGCCATGTGATCTAATGCCGAGGGCACTGCTGATAACATCACATGAAAGGATGATAGCTCTGTGTCCTATCAATTGAGGAAAAGCGGAGGAGGTGAAGGAAGCAGAGATATTGCAAGAAATGGATCTGACATGGATGATTAAAACATATTAAGCATGAACAGCTTCTAAGAGATTATAACGGCCGCTTATTGCTGACAAGGTGTTTGGTGCAGCATCCTGGAAACATCCATAACATGAATGCAGGAGCAGACAAGCAATGATGTACAGTTAAAGCATGGACTTGAGCTGTGGCAGGTGAATCTTACAACACCGCTGATGTGAGAAAAGATACGAGGAACTCCAGAAGGCAAACAAGACTGGAATGTGCTGGTAAGTGAGGTGTTGGTAGCAATGAACTGGATTTTAGAATGAGAGTATTGAAAGGCAGGCAAGGAGGGGGAGTTTGTAATTGAGTTGGGGTCATGTAACAATGGGGTATGTAGTCGCATGTTTATAGGGATTTAAAATGGTGGCTTCAGAATATCCGGGAACTGGTGAGAGAAACTGGAGAGGTTGAATGTTCTCTGACATGCAATCCGATCAGGATCTTCTGGTACTGTGTCCATTCAACACTTCAGGAGTGATAGAAAGTGATATAATATTGCTGTCCTAACATGGTGCCACACACACAAGAAAGGCAAAAGAAATCAATGGGAGTACAAATCAAAATTTTAAATCTGCCGGTTCCATCCTTCAGTATCCAGTAACCCCATTTGAAGACAGTGTTCATCTCCCCTTCGAAGAAGTGGAGGATTTAAATTCCATTAACCAAATAAATCTGGAATAAAAAGCTTGGGGCAGCTACTGTGAACGCAGTGCTCTTAAATCATTTGGGGAAGGAAATTTGCTACATCTACCTGTCTGCCCTGCTTGTAAGCCAGACACATAGCACAATAATTGTCTCTTAAGTGCTTTTTTTTGGTGAGTGCCAGGCAAGGGCAATCAGAGTGACCAATAAATATTGGCTTATCAGCAACATTGCATCGAGTGAATGAATAAACAATCCATATAATGTGCCAGTCTCTGTCTTTGTAGTGAGTCTGTGCTATTCATACTGTATCAATCCTTATGTTTCTCCGGGCAAGACGGATAGTAATATTGCAGTTGACATATGACTGCAGTCAGTTGCAGTGCAATTTAAATTGCTAACTTTTGTGTTATTGCCCTTCTTGAGTTAAAGGCCAATATTCCGTTAGGCTTTGCACCTGTTCACTAGCTTGTGCCGATTTGTGCATGTTGAAACCCAGGTCCCTCTGCTCCACCACAGCTCCATCTCTCTCAGCTGTGGGAAATATTGCAATTATAGACAATAGAGAATAGACAATAGGTGCAGGAGGAGGCCATTCGGCCCTTCGAGCCAGCACCGCCATTCAATGTGATCATGGCTGATCATTCTCAATCAGTACCCCGTTCCTGCCTTCTCCCCATACCCCCTGACTCCGCTATCTTTAAGAACTCTATCCAGCTCTCTCTTGAATGCATTCAGAGAATTGGCCTCCACTGCCCTCTGAGGCAGAGAATTCCACAGATTCACAACTCTCTGACTGAAAAAGTTTTTCCTCATCTCAGTTCTAAATCGCCTACCCCTTATTCTTAAACTGTGGCCCCTGGTTCTGGACTCCCCCAACATTGGGAACATGTTTCCTGCCTCTAACGTGTACAACCCCTTAATAATCTGTCTGTCTTTGCCATTGAAGGTGATTCAAAGCAGACGGTGCATGAGTGAGATGCCAGAAAGCGTAAATCAGGAGAGCGTGTGGTAAAAACTGGAGATTGGCTGGAATATTGGGATGTCAGACTGGCAGAGCAAGTCGAGCTGCAGCAACTCAGGTTCAATCCCGACCTCTGTTCTCCAGCATAGGTGCTCAGGTTCCTACCATCTCCTGCCCCAAAACGTCTGTGTTGGTGGGTAACTTGGCAGCTCCGAGTTGAGGGGTCGAATATGGCAGGAGTTGATGGAAGTATAAAATGGGATTAGCGTGGGAGTAATATAAAGGAGCAACTTAATGGTCTGCACGGACTTGATTCCAGGACTCTGTTTCCTACAGGAAAGGCACCTTTGAGTTATAGGACAGTTTCAGTTTATAATATGAATCTTTATCATTTACACAACTCGGCAGCCTCCTGTGCACCTTTTGCTCATTTTTCAAGTGTTGGAGCAGCTGGATGATGATATACATTTTGGGAAAGGTTTTGCAGGTATGTGGGTTTTGCATTTGAGAAGCACTGTTGTGATGCAGACCTGACCACAAGTGATGCTTGCCAAAGGCCACAGGCTGGATCCTAGAGGCTTTCTGGTATTTGCATCTGAGAAATGTTGCACAGCACCTCATATTTCGTTTGGGCAGCTTGCAGCCCAGCGGTATTAACATTGACTTCTCCAACTTTAGATAGTTCCTCTGTCCCTCTCTTCCCCTCCCCCTTCCCAGTTCTCCCACTGTCTTCCTGTCTCCACCTATATCCTTCCTTTGTCCCGCCCCCCGACATCAGTCTGAAGAAGGGCCTTGACTCCAAACGTCACCCATTCCTTCCCTCTTGAGATGCTGCCTGACCTGCTGAGTTACTCCAGCATTTTGTGAAATAAATACCTTCGATTTGTACCAGCATCTGCAGTTATTTTCTTACACTAATGTTACATGCTAACATTTATTGGACAAAATGGGTGGAATTGACCATAACTGTCTCCATAAACAAGAGACACAAGATGCATGATTTTGACCCGAAGCGTTGTCCATCCCTTTGCTTGCTCAGATGTTGCTTGATTTGGGTGAGTTTTTCTCCTTTGGGCCATTTGTTTCCTGTCTCTATTGACTGCTGTCAGATCTCAGTGCACATTAGGTGAAATCTATGCTCCCTCCCCCAAATAATTGCAATGCTTCTTGGACCCAGTCAGTTCCTTCATGGACTAGATAATCCCGAACACCAAACCATTTTCTGATCTTTCTGGCTCTCTCCCCTTCCGGCTCTCATTTCACAAGGTTTTATTCATGCATGATCGCTATTCTATGCTTCATCTGGCATATGGCATTCGCAGCTGGAAGGCAGCAATCTGAAATAGTGATGTGACATATTGTACTGTTGCCCCTGTCATTGCAAAGGCCCAAGCATGCATCTGCATACTCAGTATTTTCCTTGGGGCTTTGATGATTCTAAAGGACTTGTTAACTTAATCAATCTGGGATTCAGTTCAAATGTGCCACACTGACTAATATATTTAAATGTTGAAAGGAATCTTCTAGTGTTTAATGAACAATCTTCATTTTTGCCCTGTGGTCAAACATGCTCCACTTAATTTGCTAATTTTTATCTCTCTTTTACACACAAGAGAATAAGATCAGGAGTTGGCCACTCAGTCCCTTAAGCCTGCTCTAAAAGACTGGAGCGACTAGGCTTGTATACACTGGAATTTAGAAGGATGAGAGGAGATCTTATCGAAACGTATAAGATTATTAAGGGGTTGGACACGTTAGAGGCAGGAAACATGTTCCCAATGTTGGGGTAGTCCAGAACAAGGGGCCACAGTTTAAGAATAAGGGGTAGGCCATTTAGAACTGAGATGAGGAAAAACGTTTTCAGTCAGAGAGTTGTGAATCTGTGGAATTCTCTGCCTCAGAAGGCAGTGGAGGCCAATTCTCTGAATGCATTCAAGAGAGAGCTAGATAGAGCTCTTAAGGATAGCGGATTCAGGTGGTATGGGGAGAAGGCAGGAACGGGGTACTGATTGAGAATGATCAGCCATGATCACATTGAATGGCGGTGCTGGCTCGAAGGGCCGAATGGCCTCCTCCTGCACCTATTGTCTATTGTCTATTGTCTATTGTATAGGGGCGTGGCTGTGTTCTGCAGCTGCGGCTCACCGGCAGTCTCTCTGTCTTTTTTTTGTTTTTTTGTCTATTGTCATTGTTTAATGTACGTTTTGTTCTATTTTTAACTCTGTGTATGTGGGGGGGTGGTGGGGGAAACCTTCTTTCAAATCTCCTCCTCAACGGAGATGCGACCTTTACCGTGTCGTATCTCCGTTCGTGCTACGGCCTAACATCGTGGAGTCGGCGGCCTCCAGCTGGGATCGACCTTGAAAACTCCGGTCGCAGGGCCTGGACTTACCATCTCGGAGGCTTCGGCCGTGGGCCCTGCAGACCGCAACATCGGGAGCTCGCAGGTCCCTGGCTGGTGACTGGCTTTTGGGAGCTCCAGCCGTAGCAGCTTCGACCGCCCCGAAGCGCAAGGTACGATCGACCCGCTCGCAGGCCCTTCATCGCCCTGTGTGGCTCGGCCCTGGGACTTTCCATCGCCCGGTGGGGGCTCAGGACCTTCATCGGCCTGCTTGGCTCAGCCCTGGGACTTACCATTGCCCGGTGGGGGCTTCAAAAAGTTGGGATCCTCAATCACCTCGTGGCACCACGGGAGAAGAAATGAGGAGGAGATAAGACTTTGCCTTCCATCACAGTGAGGGTGTGCCTAGAGCAATCACTGTGATGGCTGTTTGTGTAAAAATTGTATCTGTGTGTCCTGTGCTTTTTGTTGTCTACTGCCGGACCCTGACGTGAGAGGACGCTGGCGTTGTTTATTCGCCGCTTCTCCGTTAGGATAGTTTGTCTGTTTGTTTTTATGTTATGATTGTTTATGTAAAGCGCTTTGAGCTTCTGGAAAGGCGCTATATAAAATAAATGCTTATTATTATTATTATTATTATTATTATTGTCTATTGCCTATTGAAATCCAATATCATCATGGCTGATCTATCCCAGGCCTCAACTCTTAGCAATAAAGGTGAATGTGCTGTTTCCCTTCTTAATTACTTTCAGCACCCGCATGCTGACCTTTTGTTTTCATGCACAACTACACCAAGTTCCCCCCGTCGTCCCCTCATTTGCAGTCTCTCTCCTGTCAGCTAATAGTCCGCCTTTTCATTCTGCTGAAAGGAGAGAGATTGGAAATGGGGCACCACTCTGAAACTCAGTCAGCTTTGAAACAACGGAGCCAACTTTCCCTGTAGCCATTTTGTTTCAAACACTTCGGAGAGGCCATGGGGTCCTGGTGACTTGTCCTGGTTTTTAGTTCCGCTATTTTTCCAATACCTTGTTCCTCTTGATAGAGATTGTTGCAAGTTGATATCTTCTGTATGAGTTGAGAGTTTAGTTTATTGTCACGTGTACCGAGGTACAGTGAAAAGCTTTTGTTGTGTGCTAACCAATCAGCGGAAAGACAATAGGAACGAAAACTGCAGATGCTGGTTTAAATCGAATCAAAATGCTGGAGTAACTCAGCGGGTCAGGCAGCATCTCTGGAGAGAAGAGAAGGGTCCTGACCTGAAACGAGCTGAAGAAGGGTTTCGACCCGAAACGTCACCCATCCCTTCTCTCCAGAGATGCTGCCTGACCCGCTGAGTTACTCCAGCATTTTGTGTCTACCTAGCGGAAAGACAATACATGATTACAATCAAGGCCTTCACTGTGTACAAAAACATGATAAGGGAATAACGTGAATAACGTTGAGCGCAAGATAAACCCAGTAAATTCCGATCAAAGATAGTCCGAGGGTCCCCATTGAAAAGATGATAGTTCAGGACTGCTCTCTAGTTGTAGGTATGAAAACTAGCAAAGCAAACTTTGCTATCTTTGTGATGTTTGTTGTCACCTCCACCATGAAGACAAATGTAAATCCTTGTCCAACATCTACCATTTCTTGCTTCCTATCATTAATGTCCATGTCTTGCCTTTTTTTTAGCTGCATTCTTTCTCTGTTATATCCAAAAAGGATATGGGCCAAACGCGGGGAGGTGGGACTACTGTAGCTGGGACATGTTGGCCGGTGTGGGCAAGTTGGGCCAAAGGGCCTGTTTCCACGCTGTGTAAGCTCATAATGTTTGATTTGATCTTATTTGTCAGATTGACCTCAGAATCATTTTTCTCCCTCCTCATTAGTTTATAACATCATATCAATTTAACCAAAGCATTTGGCTTTGTAAATGCTGCTTGAACCGTTGTGTTCTTCTAGTTTTGGTTACAACAGAATAGTCACCCGAGGCAATCATTCGGAGCATAAAATTGAATAAAGTATCGTTTTTTTCTGGTCTTGCTAATCCTTTGGTAGACGGATCCATCATAAGCAAAGGATGTGAGATCTTACAATCTACCTTGCTGCAGTCCTTGCACTTTTTTTCCCTGCACTTTCTCTGTAGATGTCGCACTCTGTTTATTTTCTCTTTCCCACTATCTGCTGTACACACAGATGGTACAATCTGCCTGGATAGTTTGCCAAACAAAGTTTATCTCTGCATTTTGAAACATGGGATAATAATAAACGAATACTGATACATGAGTTCACTTGCACAAGGAGTGGCTGCAACATGGGGTTCATTACATGGTGTGTAACAAACCAATTGCCCCTGCAATATTTATCTTCCTTTCCCTACCACTGGCTACTGATTGCTGCCTTCTCTTGATGGGTTTGCTGAGATCAGTGGTACCATAGGTGTGGAATTGCAGGCACAACCAAAGATACTAGAGGAACAAGATGGACCACTCCATTGAAATTGCCTATACTGAAGTGTAGTACGCAAAGGAGCCATTTTAGTAAGCAAAACCCGCCGTTCACTATGCCTCTCGCAGTGTAATCAGTGTTTTGGGGGAACAGTATGTGTGATGATACCATCAAAATGCAGAGTTTATCTCATCTATCAATTCACAGATTTTTGTTATTTTTCTTTTAAAATGTTTCTGCAAGATTCTGCCTACTAAAATGGCGCCATGACATACTGCGGTTTTTAGGGTCGAGTGGTCTATCTTGTTCCTCTAGTATCTTTGGGCACAACCCACTCTGAGTTCCAGAATATTTGAAGTCTATTCAGAAGCTTTCTTTTGAGCAATGTTTTCAGGTTTGATGCCTTGTTAATTGGACATTCCAGCAGCAAGAGATGAACATTTCTTTTGCTTGATTCCTATTTAACAAAAAGCTGTACACTGTTGAATCAGCAGCCGAGCAAATGTTCCTGTTAAACAAATGATCCCATTAAGAAATTTTCCATTACTTGCTTTGTAGCTTATTATTCAGCTCACAATAGTCACCCTTGAGTCATTGCACAGCAAAAGTGAAATGAATGCACAGCTTGCTGTAATACTGCTCCCCTTGTATGGCACTAAATGGAATAGGAATTGGAGTTAATTTTACATTTTTGTGTATTTCCATTGTTAGCATTCAGCAGTCTGATGCGAGAAAGGGTGTGGATATGTACAATGTGATTGGCTTTTCATTCAGTTGATAATACCTGCCACACAGCTTTATTCATTTATTAATTAATCTTAATGTTATTTTCAGATAAAATAAGAAAACAGTTATCTCACTTTCTTGTCACTGTCGTTGCCACCTCTTAATGTTATGAAGACACTGGAGACTGCATTTGCTGGAATCCCGAGCAAAATACTCCAAAGAAGGGTCCTGACCCAAAACATTGCTTGTCCATTCCCTCCATAGATGCCGCCTGACCTGCTGATTTTTTCCATCATTTTGTATTTTGCTCAATGTCCTGACATTTGTTCTTGTGCTCTACTTCCTCTTCCTCCTCCCTCTCTGTATCTCAAGCCGCTCAATTTTAAAGCAGCCTCTTGTGAGATTAGAATTCGCAAGGATTAAAATCACTTTTGGGATTCTTTGCACCATTCCTAAACCATTAGCAGTTCAAATCTCTTTAATCAGTTGGCCCATCTTGGCCCATTGACAGTTGCCTCACACATGACATTTTGATTGCTCGGGTTTCCCCTCCATTTTGTTTCCCGATTTTCTGGACCCCTCTCTTACTCATGAAGCATGGTGGCGCAGCGGTAGAGTTGCTGCCTTACAGCGAATGCAGCGCCGGAGACTCAGGTTCGATCCTGACTACGGGCGCCGTCTGTACGGAGTTTGTACGTTCTCCCCGTGATCTGCGTGGGTTTTCTCCGAGATCTTCGGTTTCCTCCCACACTCCAAAGATGTACAGGTTTGTAGGTTAATTGACTGGGTAAATGTGAAAATTGTCCCTAGTGTGTGTAGGATAGTGTTAATGTGCGGGGATCGGTGGGCGGCGCGGACTCGGTAGGCCGAAGGGCCTGTTTCCGCGCTGTATCTCTGTATCACTGTATCTCTAAATAAATGAACCTTCAAGGGATGTTTCTGCTTGTAACATGCAATTTATACGCAGCAAGATCCCATGAATGCTATTGTGACAATGGCCAGATAAGATGGGTTTAATCATTTATTTTCAAATATTGGCCAGGAATTCCATGAGACCAACACGAACACTCTAGCTCATACCGTATATAATGTCTCTCAATCTTGTATTCCGTGGCGGGCAAAAAAACAAAGTGCTGGAGGAAGTCAGCAGGTCAGGCAGGTTCTGTGAGGGAATGGACGGGTGATGTTTTGGGTCAGGACTGATGCAATAGGGTGGGAGAAGGTAGAAGCTGTCTGACATGCTGAGTTCCTCCGAAACGGTTTTGCTCAAGATTCCAGCATCTGCAGTCATGTGTCTCCACTCTGCGATGGGCTTAGTTTAATATTGCATCCAAAACAGAGTGATGCATCCTCTATTCTAGTATGGGCCTTGTTCACATGGTTTTCGTGGTTTCGTTTTTTTTTAGTTTTTAGAGATACAGCGAGGAAACAGGCCCTTCGGCCCACTTACTCTGCACCGACCAGCGATCCCCGCACATTAACACTGTCCTAAACACATTAGGGACAATTTTTACACATACCAAACCAATTAACCTACAAACCTGTACGTCTTTGGAGTGTGGGAGGAAACCGAAGATCTCGGAGACAACCCACGCAGGACACGGGGGGAACGTACAAACTCCATGCACACAGTACCCGTAGTCGGGATCGAACCCGGGTCTCTGGCGCTGCAAGCGCTGTAAGGCAGCAACTCTACCGCTGCGCCACCATGCTGCCCTTGTTGTGTGTTGAGCAAGGCAGACCTCAACTGTCTGGAGCTGTGTCTTTCTGTATACTCTGGAGAACAATGTTCAGACTCCATTATTGATTTTAAGTTATGGGGGGGGGGGGGGGGGGGGGAACACACCAATAGAATGTGGAATGGGCAAAGCCACTTCGAGACCAAGCTGGAGTTAGATGTTCCAGAGCAGCTTGTTGGACCCAGCTTGTTGGATTGAGGTTTGACTGATAAAGGGGATCCTGAAGACCAGCTGGCTCAAAGCAAGGGAAGACCCGAGAGACGGTTGTGGCAGTGGAGAGGGCATTGCAACTGGAAAGAGATGGGGTGTTAGAGCAATAGTAGCCTGGATTACTTTTATGGGATCTGGAGAAGCATATATATGCTGTTGGCGGTACAATTTCAGGACCAATCTAAAGGCAAAAAGTACCTCAAAGACAACAAATATTTTTGCCAACAACATCACAATTTGTGATGTTGTTGGTAAAACTGTTTGTAGTTTTTGAGGTACTTTTTGCCTTTAGATTGGTCCAGAAATTGTTTAGCTTATTTAGAGATACAAGCATGGAAACAACCCCTTGTCCACTACATCCATGCTGACCATCGATCACCAGTTCACACTAATTCTATACTCTCCCTTGTTCTTACTCCCTGTATACGTGCTTGGGGCAATTTTGTTTACAGAGACCAATTATCCTACAAACCTGCATGTCTCTGGGAAGTGGGAAGAACCAGGAGGAAACCAAAGCGGTCACAGGGGAAAACATGCAAACTTCACATAGACATGTGGCGGCACGGTGGCGCAGCGGTAGAGTTGCTGCCTTACAGCGAATGCAGCGCCGGAGACTCAGGTTCGATCCTGACTACGGGCGCTGTCTGTACGGAATTTGTACGTTCTCCCCGTGACCTGCGTGGGTTTTCTCCGAGATCTTTGGTTTCCTCCCACACTCCAAAGACGTACAGGTATGTAGGTTAATTGGCTGGGCAAATGTAAAAAAATTGTCCCTAGAGTGTGTAGGATAGTGTTAATGTGCGGGGATCGCTGGCGGCGCGGACCCGGTGGGCCGAAGGGCCTGTTTCCACGCTGTATCTCTGTATCTGTATCCCCCAATGTCAGGCTCAAACCCAGTTCTCTGGTGCTGTGCGGCAGCAGCACCTTAAATTGAAAACACCCCTTTTCCCAAGGAGCTTTCACTGCCCAAGCACCTTTTTATAAGTGGAAGCTGAATTAATTATGAATCCTCTATTAATTTCATCTTTACCACATGGTTAATATCAATTTCATTGATTGATTTCAGCCACGCTCTGCTTTTCAAACAACATCAGGCATTCTAAATAGTTGTTTATGCTGCATTCTACAGCAACAAGAAATAATTAGCAAGATCAAAAGAGAGCATGATAAATATTTTACAATCCCATAAGATGATTCTTCATCTTCTGTAGGAATTTTGTGATGTAGACATATAGCCTCTGAGCAATCACGCCATGGTTCTCCTGTTGATGTGTGTCAGCTACCAACAGCCAGCTGCTACACCAAGTGGCGAGGGAGAGAGGGAGAGAGGGAGGGAGAGAGGGAGAGAGAGAGAGAGAGAGGGGGGGAGGGGGAGAGCGGGGGAGAGAGGGGGAGGGGGAGAGAGGGGGAGAGAGGGGGAGAGAAGGAGAGAGAGAGAGAGAGAGAGAGAGAGAGAGAGAGAGAGAGAGAGAGAGAGAGAGAGAGAGAGAGAGAGAGAGAGAGAAGAGAGAGAGAGAGAGAGAGAGAGAGAGAGAGAGAGAGAGAGAGAGAGAGAGAGAGACTTTTCACTGACTTTCATGGACATTGCTACAGTGAAGATGCCATGAAGCTGGAAAGAGTGCAGAGAAGGTTTACAAAGATGTTCCCAGGACTGGAGGGCCTGAGTTACAGGGACAGGTTGGACAGTCTGGGACTTAGTCCCTTGGAGCGTTGGAGGCTGAGGGATGATCTTGTAGAGGTATATAAATTCTTGAGGTGTGTAAGCATAGTCTTACTTCCCAGAGTAGAGGAATCAAGAACCAGAGGACATAGGTAAGGTGGAAAAGCTTTAATAGGAACCCATGGGGCAGAGGGTGGTGGGAATATGGAATGCGCTGCCAATGGAAGGTACAACAGCATTGACATTTGAAAGACATTTGATTAGGTGGATAGGAAAGATTTAGTGGGATATGGGCCACATGCAGCCACAAGGGACGAGCTTAGATGGAGCATCTTGGTCAGCACGGATGGGTTGGGCCGAAGAGCCTGTTTCTGTGCTGTATGACTTGGAATGTTAACTCTGCCACTCTGTGCATATTGCAGTGTGTTGCCAATACTTTGTGATTTTCTCACATGGAACTGAAACATGTCGTCTTTGCGGGAGCCAAATGCATATATCTTCAGTCTCATCTGTACTCGACTTTTGCAATCTTTCCCTAAACCAGGCAGTGTAGAAAATGGACGCATTGTCTTTGAAGGAGAGCAGAATGCCTAAAGAATATCTGGTGGAGCGCCACATCTTAAATAACCCATAGTTAGTGGAGATGAAGGTCCAGGCATTCACTTCACCTATCTCCTCCCAATGAATGTAGAACGTTGGAGCTCACTTGCAGGTTTTCCAGGTTTGTCACAGATGTAGCAAAGGAATAAGGAACAAGTCCTTCGACATCGTAATCCCTTCCCTTCATGAGCACACAGGTGCTTCACTGGACTGATACAACAAATATATCTCCTCTACACCAGGAACAGAGATATTCTTTGTCTTGGGCCCACATCACTTCCCATATAAACGTAGCAAATGCAATCTCAAAGAGTAGTGATTTCAGTAGCACTCTGGAGACGTTTTAAAAGATGGCAGATTATTTGTAAAGGACTGTGAGAGCACCATTCCACATAAATAATACGTCTCGACTGTCTGAATAACTGGATTAAACTGCAATCCTGTGCGACTCTGGGTTAAAAAATGTCATTGGATGAGAATGCAGTGAATTACCACAGAGCCTCACTCTTGCTTAACGTAATGAAATTCACTCAAGACATGACAAGGAGTAGATTGTAACAAAGCCGTGGTTTAGTCCAAAGCCATTCACTGTGGAATAATTTACCGTGTGGGATTTGTAGGAAATGATTTCCCTTCTACACACCTCACCGCCAGGTGAGTTATTTTGTTTTTTTTTGCCATTTATTCATCCAGATGTTTTGGATGCACCTGCTCTATCCAGCAAAACATTTGCATGAATACGTGGTCTTCTCAGGGTGGGGGAATCAAGAATTAGAGGGGCATAGGTTTAACATGAAAGGGGAAAATGTTGAAATTTAAAAGGAACCCGAGGGGCAACATTTTCACACAGAGGGTGGTGGGTATATATGAGCGAGCTATCGGAGGAAGTCGTTGAGGCAGGTACGATAACAACATTTAAAAGACATGGGCAGGAACAAGGATAGGAGAGTTTTGGAGGGATAAAGGAAAGCATGGGCAAATGAGACTCGCTTAAATGGGGCAACGGTCAGCATGATCGAGTTGGACCAAAGTACCTATTTCTGTGCTGTTTGACTTTATGATTCTAAGTGCATTAGATATTCTCACCAGTCCTATCCTCTGTATCTTATCCACCTAGGCGTAACTTCCTCTGACAGTATGGAAACTGTACTTCCTGGCCTCCTAAGCAATTGTAGCATTATTCCTTTTTTACTTCAGAATTCCAGTATCTGTAGACTTTTCCTTTTAGTTTATAATGTTAAAAAATTGCAGAGAAAGTCAATGCCAAGAGGCTGCCTGAACTGACCTTGGCTGCAATCGGAGAGAAGTTCAATCAGGATGGGTTAATACCCTGCCTCACTCACACCGTACATTAGTCTTCTTCCCATTGACCGATGTGCAGTTCTGGTCACCTAGATGGCAGTTCAGAGGCATTTAGATAGCACATGGAGGGTTATGGGTCATGTGCAGGCTGCGGAGATTGCTGTAACTTGTAGGAGGGGGTGGGCAGTAGGAGCCAGCGGAGTCAGACCACGCGCTGTGGGACTCTGCCTCGTGGGGACGGTGCTGAGGCTGGGACTCGGGGAAGGCGATGGCCGCGGCCTTCGATGGTGGGCGGTGGAGCGGCGTGGGTCGGCAGAGTCGCTGGTGGAGGCCCGCGGGGGGACTGGAGCCCGGGTCAGGGGGGGGAAGGGTCGGTCGGCCCGGTCAGTGGATGGCCGGGGAGGAAGCGAGGGTCATCGCCTGTCCTCAGATGGTGAGTTCCCTGGAGATGGGGTAGGGGGCCTGATGCCCATGGTTGTCAGCTCCCAGAAGAGACTGTGGGTCCACAGCTATGGAGAAATGTCGAGTACACTGAGCAGGCAATCAGCAAACCACTGAGTGAAGCTGGAGATCATGTCCACGACTGCCTCGCGACAAGGTTTCTCACAGAGCGGGGAGATCATTCATGGTACTGTCAGCTCCTGCAGGACCACACTGCTCACTCACACTGTTACTGGGGCAGCTTCATTGACATTTGTATTGATATGGCTTTATTATTTCACATGTACCATGAAACAGTGAAAAGCCTTTGCGAACTATCCCATCATATCACACAATATGTGACTATAATCGAGCCATCTATACACTAAAACTCTCGTTTGTTTTGTTTGTTGGTTCCTGAACTACAGCCAAATCGGTACACAATAGGGCGACAATTTTAGGCCCATATTCACCGTCGTCCCTTTGGTGCTAATGGAAGATGTTTCATTGAAATCGGTGTTACTTATTTTAAGTTATTCACATTTTAAAGTTTAGATCTATCTCCTAGGGAGGGATGAAGGGGGGGAGGGAGGGGGAGGAGGGGTAAGGGGAGTTGAGGGGTTGGAGTGGGGGGAGGGGAAGGGGGAGGGGATGGGGGAGGGGATGGGAGGGGAGGGGTTGGAGGGGGAGGGGGAGGGGGGTGGGAGGGGGAAGGGTGGGGAGGGGGAGGAGGGGAGGGGAGGGGGAGGGTGGCAGGGAGGAGGGGGAGGGGTGGAGAGGGGAGGGGAAGAGGGGAAAGGGGGGAAGGGATGAGAGGGGAGGGGGAGGGGGAGGGGGAGGGGGAGGAGAGGGTGCTGCACCACTGCAGGAGAGGTTTGGGCCCAACAGGTCCACTTGGTCTAGTATACAAGTAAAACAGGTAGTGCAAAGAGAACAATACCAGACTGTAGGATATAGTGTTACAATGTTATAACGTTACAGTTACAAAGAAAGTGCAAAAAATAGTGCAAGGGCTGCAGTGAGGTGGGACGGAAGATCATGATACCAGCTTTAGCTTATAAGAGGACCGTTCAGTAATCTGGTAGTTACATGTTTTCAAGCTTTTTGTATCTTCTGCCTGATGGGATAGTGGGGTAAAGCAAATGATCAGGGTGAAAAAGGTCCTTCAGTTGTGGATCCTAACCTCAGGTCCTGTCTGTGTAGAGTTTGCATGTTCCCACGTGGGTTTCCTCCGGGTGCTCCAGTTTTCTCCCACATCCCTAAGATGTGCAGGTTTGTAGGTTAATTGGACTTGAGTAAAATGGCCCAGAGTGTGTAGGAACTGGGTGCGATAGTGGGCTAACATAGAACTAGTGTGAACGACTGATTGATGGTCGGCGTGGACTAGTTGGGCCTAGGGCCTGTTTCCATGATGTGTCTTTCAATGGATCACATTTGTTGGCTGCTTTCCTGAGGCAGCGCAGAGTGTAGATGGTGTCAGTGGGGGCAGGGGGTAGGGATGGGGGTGGGTGGGAGTTTGGACTGTGCGATGGACTGGGCTATATCCACAATTCTCTGCAATTTCTTGTGGTCTTGGGCAGAGCAGTTGATCCAGTCCAAGCTGTGATACATTCCAACAGGATGTTTTCTGTGGTGCATGTTAGACATTGGTAAGAGACATTGGAGACATGCTGAACTTCCTCAGTTTTCTGATTATCAGCCCTGGGAGCAGTATTTCCACTTGTGCAATGTGGTCTATAGATATAAAGTAATGAGGTCCTTCAGGACTAGAGAGTTTATAAAACTAAGGTTTCCATTTCACCACAAATAGGAAATCCTACTTATCCAAGTCATTCATTTTCTCAGAGTCCCAGAGAGCCTGTGGAGTCAAATATACTCATTTACCGCAAGTCTGTAACCTATTTAGCAGAAGACACTTCACAGCAATTCACAAAGCGCAAACATCAGTGTTAAACCTATACTGGGATCTCAATACTGGGATCTCAATGCTCTGAGTGTGATTTATAATCAAATTACAATAAACTAAATGGATGGCAGCTATTTTACATTCATCCTAGATATCTGCAGATCAAAAGCAGGCAATTTTGCTTTAATCTATAAATATATAATTGATGCATTTCTCTGAGTAAAAACAAGTTTAGTTTTGAGATACAGCATGGAAACAGGCCCTTTCAGCCCACCGGGTCCGCGCCGACCAGCGATCCCCGCTCATTAACACCATCCGACACCCACTAGGGACAATTTTTACATTTACCAAGGCAATTAACCTATAAACCTGCACGTCTGGGAGTAAACCGAAGATCTCAGAGAGAACCCACGCAGGTCACGGGGAGAACGTACAAACTCCATACAGACAGGGAACTGCAGTTGCTTTTTTTACAAAAAAATAAGACAAAGTGC
This sequence comes from Rhinoraja longicauda, assembly GCF_053455715.1. NCBI lineage: Eukaryota > Metazoa > Chordata > Chondrichthyes > Rajiformes > Arhynchobatidae > Rhinoraja > Rhinoraja longicauda. The sequence goes on from NC_135984.1 coordinate 8,918,269, forward strand.
TGGAGTAACTGAGCATGTTAGGCAGGAGAACATAGATAGGTGAAGTTTCATGTCGGGTCCTTTCTTCAGAATAAGTGTCCCGACCCGTCATCTATCCATGTTCTCCAGCATACTGCCCGACCTGCTGAGTTGCTCCAGCACTTTTTGTCTTTTTTTTACATTTCTATTGCCTGGGGGTCACGTGGGTTTCTGACACATGAACCAAATCCTGTATGGAAGGGTCTACAAACTAAACCATGGGGGAATCCCTTGAGGGATTGTCATAAGACCGGGATAGAGCGCGTGGTGTTGAAACCTGCCCCACCATTCAATAAGATCGTGGCTGATCTGATGTTGTCACCAGTTCCGCTCTCCTGCCTGTTCCCCGTAACCTTTGATCCCTTCTCCCCCGAACAGTTCAAAAATTTATCTGTCTCAGCCTTGAATAATTTCAATGATTCAGTCTCCAGGGTAGAAAAGAATAAACAATTCTCAAATGTCTTCATTGCCTTCTTAAAAAGACAACTTGGCTGGAAAATATGCCCCTCTCCCCTCACCTAGTTCATTATATTCCCATGAGGGAAAATAAATTTCAGAACCCACCCCCCCCACCCTCCCACCCCCCCACCCTCCCGCTCCCCCCACCCTCCTGCCCCCCCCCATCCCCCGCAAACCCCCGGTCACTTATTGATGACACGTTGATTTAGACTTCCACAGGAAAAAGGAGATCACAATTTCAACAATCTTATGTTTTTTTTTTAATAGGACAGGACATTGGAAACATATGAAAGGAATGAGATGAAATTCTGAACATTCATCAGCAAATAGAAACATCTTGGTTGTCTATTTGCATTGCTGTCAGGGGCCTGAGAAATGTGGCCTCCAGGTTCAAGAACCATCTTCTTCTCAGTAACCACCAGCACAACTGTACAACACTAACTTCAACCCTACCTCAGCAGTTATGATCTTCTATGGACCGTGTTTTGATTGCACTGCAGATTTCGGTTTTGTACGATTATGGTCTGCTTACCTAGTATTCCTCCTTTTAATTTATCGTGTTTTTTATTGGTGTATATTTGTTTGTGTGTTATTGTGTTAATGGGCCTATTAATCTGCAGCCAGTAAGAATTATATTGTTCTGCTTCCAGTACATTAAACTCTCCTGATTCTTGACACTTTTAAGATAACAGTCTTCAGAAATGGCTCCAAAAGCCATTCAGTAGTATTGTAACTGAATTTCATTAAAAGGATAAAGACCCTGGTAAGAAAGATGGCAGTGGTTTAAGAAGGACACCTTATCAAAGTCACTTAAGGATGGGCAATAAATGCCAACCGTCCACAAACTGAAATACAGTACGGTTAAACAAACGGTCATTAGAATCAATAGTCATAGGATCATACAGCATGGAAACCGGCCCTTCAGCCCAATTTGACCATGCTGACTTATTGCAGAGGAAATGCCAATGCAAACTCAATTGATGCACTTAGTTTTCACTACCTAATTGATGGTTAATCTCAGGTATTGGATAAAAGTGTAAATGAGCTATGGAAATTGTAACTCATATTGTACTTTAAAGCGCTGTGAAATATTTAAGATCAGGTTACCAATGTTTGTTCTTGTAAAGAATGATGTTAAGAAATATGAATGGAGGTTCATGAAGGAATTGTTGCACTCTGGGCTGGTTAACAAGGGAAGCGTTAACTATTGCATAGGTCCAAGATACAGATGCGTGTATCTGTTAACCAGGATATTGTGGGAGGACTATTGATGGAAATATCTCTTGAGCCAAGCTTCAGCTTGCAACAGATCATCAACAACAATGGTGCATTATTTTTACACATTGTGAGTGTGTAGCCAGAGGAAGGAAAAAATCTTGTCTAAACAATTAGTCAAAACTCCACAATGTGCAAAGAGAAAATAAGTATATTGGAAATGAAATGTAATATTTGACAAGATACAGGAGGAAATCATTGCATTTGTCCAATTCATGAAATAAAAACATGTGCATTTGTAGTGAACATAGAACATAGAACAGGAAATGGCCCTATGGCCCACAAACTGGGTATGAAACCAAGTTAACTAATCTACTCGATCTGCACATGATCTATATCCCTCCATTCCCAGCATATACATGTACCTATCTAAAAGATAGTTCTTCCTCAAGATTTTGTCTCCACTATTTAATGGACTACTTCCATTCCATTATGCAAATAACATTTCCAAATTAGATGTAAGCAATAAATGTTTAAACAAATCGCAATAACCGATCCTGTTGGATGTGATATATTTGCATTGGAACCAATTTTAACTCCATACATTCATACATTATCCACTCCCACGTGAAATGCAGCAGTCCTAATAATGCTGTAATGGCCGTCTATTATAGTACTTTTAAATGTAATAATAGATTACCGTGAAGGGCATGAATAATTATGGTGCCAATGCTTTGCAATTTGTTTTCGTTTAGTGCTATTTGGAACATAATCCTAGCTTTTGTTTATTTCCTCTTTTTTTCTAATGACTTGGAATAATTAAAGATGTGAAGTTAATAGCAACTTCTATTTGTACCTTCCCCCATGTGTCAATTGTCTTACTCCAATACAGTGAGATTGAACAGCAGCTATTAACTTGTGTGAAAAATACAGTACCTAACCTGTGCACTGCAAACTCTTCCAGGCAAAAGCAGGAGAATGATCAGATCGTCTGTTTTTAGCCATATTATTGGTTGGCCAACATTTCCCAGAACAGTGGGAGGAATTACCATGGTTATAACTGGTGCGCAAGCTGGCATTGTAGCAGTGATTACACTTTCCTTTTCATTTACCTAGTGATTATCTATATACTAAAACTCTCGTTTGTTAGCTGGTTTGTGACTGAACTTCAGCCAAAACGGCACACGAAAGCGCGACAATTTTAGGCCCACCTCACTCACCATTGTCACTTTAGTGATAATGCAAGTAGTTTTATTGAAATCGGTGTTATGTTTTTTAAGTTAGTCACATTTTTAAGTTTAAAAGGAGGGGAGGGGGAGGGAAGGAGGGAGGGTGGAGGGTGGAGGGGGGAAGGGAGGAGTGGGGAGGAGGGGTTGAGGAGAGAGGGGGGGGGGGTGTTGAGGACAGGGTGCTGCACCAATGCAGGAGAGGTTTGGGCCCAACGGGTCCACTTTGTCTAGTAAGCTATAAAATGCTTAAGGAATTTGAGAGATTGGCATATAAATTAAATTTGTGTGGCGGATATACTAACATTTTAATTCTATTGCTCTGAAGTCCTTTCTCACGGGGAGGGGGGGATGCTGCACAACAGAGAAACCTTGACGCGCAGGTACAATGTTCCATGGAAATAGAGACACAGTTGATAAAGTGGCGAAGAAGGCATTCAGCATGATTGCCTTCATTAGTGTATTGAGTGCAGGACTTGGGACGCCATGTTGCAGTTGTACAAGACGTTGGTGAGGAGAGCTGTGAACATTCCTGGTCGTCCCGCGATAGGAAGGATGTCATGAATGAGTGTCGACGAGATTTATGAGGATGTTACTTACCGGGTCTGGAAGATTTGAGTTGTAAGAAGTTGCTGGGTTTTCTATTCTGTTTGCAGTTTTAGCACAATCCTCAGGCATTGCCACTTTCATTTCACTGCACATCTTGTATGTGTATGTGACAAATAAAGTAGACTCGACTTGGGTAGACAAGGAATTCTTTTCTCTGGAGCCTTGGGAGCTGAGGGGTGACATTTAGATTTAGATTTAGATTTAGAGATCCAGCGCGGAAACAGGCCCTTCGGCCCACCGGGTCCGCGCCACCCAGCAATCCCCGCACATTAACACTATCCTACACACACTAGGGACAAATTTTACATTTACCCAGTCAATTAACCTACATACCTGTACGTCTTTGGAGTGTGGGAGGAAACCGAAGATCTCGGAGAAAACCCACGCAGGTCACGGGGAGAACGTACAAACTCCGTACAGACGGCGCCCGTAGTCAGGATCGAACCTGAGTCTCCGGCGCTGCATTCGCTGTAAGGCGGCAACTCTACCGCTGCGCCACCGTGCCGCCCCTTTATTGATATTTATAAAATTGTGAGGGGCATTAATGATAAGTTGAATATCAGGCTTTTCCCCATTGTGGGCAATCTAATACCAGAGGCCATAGGTTTAAAGTGATAAGGGGAAAGATATAACAGGGATTTGAGTGGCAACTTTTTCACACAGAGGATGGTGGGTATATGGAATGAGCTACCAGAGGAAATATGGAGGCGGTTATAATCACAACATTTAAAAGGTACTTGGGCAGGTATGTGGACAAGAGAGGTTTGGAGGGATATGGGTGAGATTTCCAGAAGCTGCAGATTTACTTTTATTTTCATTTACCTAACATACATTTGTTCCTGGTAAAGTGATTGCACCAATAGGAATTTCTTGAGGGCACAGATAGATGGCAAATCATGGGCTGTACTATGGAGCAATAAACAGTCTTCTGGGCAAGTATACTAGGTGTACTTTCTTGGCCGGAGTGTCAGTGACTGGAGCGGCACACATTGTTGGTGATACGGCTTGGAATTATCTTCTCATTCATCTCCACTTCAGCACGGTTGATACAGTCTGGAGCGTGTACCCCACATTGCTTTTTGAAGTCGATGGGCAGCATTCTTTCCTGCCGTTGAGAGAGTAGTTGTTGTCTTGACACCATGTTACTATATTAGAAACATAGAAAATAGGTGCAGGAGGAGGCCATTTGGCCCTTTGAGCCAGCACCGCCATGCATTGTGATCATGGCTGATCATCCACAATCAGTAACCTCTGCCTGCCTTCTCCCCCATATCCCTTGAATCCACTAGCCCTTAGAGCTCTAGCTTTTAAATTCATCCAGTGACTTGGCCTCTACTGCCTCCTGTGGCAGATAATTCCACGAATTCACAACTCTGCGTGAAAAATGTTTTTTCTCACCTCAGTTTTAAATGGCCTCCCCTTTATTCTTAGACTGTGTCCCTTGGTTCTGGACTCCCCCAACATTGGGAACAATTTTCCTGCATCTAGATTGTCCAGTCCTTTCATAATTCTATACTCTCTATAAGATCCCTTCTCATCCTCCTAAACACTCTATCATTCTCTATCTCCTTCCTGTACTCTGTCTAGTAAATGTTCAAGATCTAGCCTACTATAGTGGTGTCATCCGCAAACCTATGAATGGAGTTAACGCAGAATTTTGGCCAACAGTTCTGAGTGTACAGTGAGGAGCTGTGAACCCAGTCTTGCCAGGCACAAGTGTTCAGAGTTATCGCAGAGAATGTTTTTCTTGTTATTGAGGGCGTGCAGCGTAGGTTTACTAGGTTAATTCCCGGAATGGCGGGACTGTCATATGTTGAAAGACTGGAGCGACTAGGCTTGTATATACTGGAATTTAGAAGGATGAGAGGGGATCTTATCGAAACGTATAAGATTATTAAGGGGTTGGACACGTTAGAGGCAGGAAACATGTTCCCAATGTTGGGGGAATCCAGAACCAGGGGCCACAGTTTAAGAATAAGAGGTAGGCCATTTAGAACAGAGATGAGGAAAAACTTTTTCAGTCAGGGAGTTGTGAATCTGTGGAATTCTCTGCCTCAGAGGGCAGTGGATGCCAATTCTCTGAATACATTCAAGAGAGAGCTAGATAGAGACTGTGGAACAGCATCCCTCTCCCCATCAGAACTGCCCCCTCCATCGACTCCTTTAAGTCCAGGCTCAAAACCTATTTCTACTCCCTAGCGTTTGAGGCTCATTGAGGAGGCGCTGTGAACTGTTTGCGTGCTACTGTATGTTTCATTTTTTTCCTTAGTACCTAATCAGATGTACAGCACTTTGGTCAACGTGGGTTGTTTTTAAATGTGCTATACAAATAAAATTGACTTGACTTGACTTGACTTAAGGATAGCGGAGTCAGGGGGTATGGGGAGAAAGCAGAAACAGGGTACTGATTGAGAATGATCAGCCATGATCACATTGAATGGCGGTGCTGGCTTGAAGGGCCGAATGGCCTACTCCTGCACCTATTGTCTATTGTCTATTGTTACCTACTGTATCCTTACAGATTGTGGTGCATGGGTGAGGAATTCAAGGATCCATCTGCAGAGGAAGTTGCTGAGTCTTAGGTCCAGAAATCTGGAGAAGTGTTTGGTTGGAATTATAGTGTTGAAGGCAGAGCTGATTAAGATGTTTGATTCATATTCCAGAATCCTGGAGTAATGTTCTGGAGAATAATAGTTCAAATCCTATCACGACAGGTGGAGAATTTAATTTCAATTAGAATTTTAAAAAAAGAATTAAGTTTGTGCTGCTCATGAAATGACTGGGGTATGGTTAAAGGTCCATCTGGCACATTAATGCCCTTTGGGGAAGGACATTTGAACTCGCTGCCCTGGTCTGGCTTAAATGTGACCCACAGTCGCTAAGGCTTTTACCTGCCCTCCAGAACACTCAGTGATGAGCACCAACTCGTCAACGATAATTAGAGTTAATTATTACATGCCGACCTTGCCAACCATGCCCCACATCACATGAAGATCTGCAAAATAAACAGGGCAGCTGGACTCAAAACTGACAGCAATATTAACAGCTGCCTCCTTGCATGGTAGACACCAGTGAATCTCCTCGAAAGTAAAGCTGTAGGACCCGTCACGCCAAGCAATATTCATTTTTGTTGATGGAATAAGTCTTGTGTAGGAACTTGAAAGCCAAAATCTGTAGGGTTAAACCGACACGCACATGTCCCGAATAACTTAATGTTATTTACCTGCTGAGGTTTCATCTGAGTGGTCGTAGGAAGAGCACAGACGTACTTAAAGGAAGGCAGAATAAACGGATGATGGAGTCGGGAATAGAGGTTTACACTGATACCGACTGATTGAAAGATACAACATGGAAGCCGGCCCTTCGGCCCACCGAGTCTGAGTCGACCATCGATCACCAGTTCACACCAGTTCCACGTTATCCCGCTTTCTCATCCACTCCCTCCACATAGGGGACGATTTACAGAGGCCAATTAACCTACAAACCTGCGCGTCTTTAGGATGTGGAAAGATGAGCACCCAGAGGAAAACCACGTGGTCGCAGAGAGAACGTGCAAACTCCACACAGACAGTAGCTGAGGTCAGGATTTCTGGCGCTGTGTGGCAGCAGCTCTGTCAGCCGCACCACTGTGTCGTCCTGTATTATAATGGAGAAAAAGCAACAGTGGAGCATAAATGTCAGCCGTGGCTCATTGGGCCGGATGGCTGATTCAATGGTACAGGTCCATATCATCCTCACTTTGCCTGTGCAATCCTGTGTATAATAAAAGACACCTTTCGCACCCAGATGATCATATCTGTTGCAATTAGATTAGTTTGCTAAATAAGTAAATTAGCTGCAAATATCTGCCTTTCTCATTACAGAAACATGAAGTTGACTTTTGAGAGGAACAGGTGGAATTCATAAACTACCTTGTAATAAAGCTTGTTATTATTTTTTAATTCACGGGATGTACATACCATCGGAAAGGCAAATATCGGCAAGGCAAACTCCAATTGTAAGCCTGGACTTAAATGTAAACCAGACAGGCATGCACAATGGCTTGCCTTTACTGAAGTGCATGAGTGATCCAGATACATTTCTGCAATCCAGCTGCTTAATTTAGTTTAGTTTAGTTTATCATTGTCAAGTGTACTGAGGTACAGTGAAAAGCTTTAGTTTGTGTGCTATTCAGTCAAAGAAAAGACTCTCCCTGAATACAATTAAGCCGTGAACAGTGCACATATAAAGCATAAAGGTACAGCATTTAGTGCAAGCTGTAACACTGAAGTCCAATCAGTACACTGATTAAAGATAGTTCAAAGGTCTGGAATGAGGGAGATAGGAGGTCAGAACTGCACTCTAATTGATGAGAGGACCATTCAGTTGCCTAATAGCAGCTGGGAAGAAACTGTCCTTCAATCTGGAAACATGTAGTTTTCAAACTTCTGTACCTCTTGCCTGATGGGAGAGGGGAGAAGAGGGAGTGACCGGGGTTCGACTGGTCTTTGATTATGCTGGTGGCCTTGCTGAGGCAGCGTGAGGTATAGATTGTGTAGAAGTGTAATGGTTCCCATCCCAGATTCATTTAATTTGAGTTTAATTTCCCCAGCTGTAATGGTGAGATTCAAACACTGGACCAAATGACCAGGATTTTGGCTATTGAATGAATGAATGAATGAACAAGTTTATTGGCCAAGTATGTGCATATACAAGGAATGTGCCTTGGTGCTTCGCTCACAAATGACAACACAAACACACAGTTAACATTAAGAATAAAGCATAAACACATCAAAAAAATAAGGATATAACATTACAGTCTAAACATGTGGGTGAAAATAAACCAGAGCAAAAAAGAGATTACAGACTTTGGTTATTGAGTAGAAATATCACTCGTGGGGAAAAAAAAGCTGTTTTTATGTCTGGCTGTGGCTGCTTTGACAGTCCGGAGTCGCCTTCCAGAGGGAAGTGCTTTGAAGATTTTGTGGCCAGGGTGAGAGGGGCCAGAGATGATCTTGCCCGCTCGCGCTCTGGCCCTTGCAGTGTACAGTTTGTCAATGGGGGGGAAGGTTGCAGCCAACAACCTTCTCGGCTGTGCGAACGATCCGTTGCAGCCTCCGGATGTCGTGCTCGGTGGCTGAGCCACTCCAGACCATGATGTATATTTGAAATGAGGCCCAATGGATCCAGTGGACACTTTGAGAATCATGGTGGCGGTGAGTGGGAGGGTGGTTTTGGAATCTGGCAGGCTGGCGGGACAATGGGGTGCAGCCAAAGTGCAGAGGGGATGATGATAACTCATTCTTCAGAGCCCTTGCAGAAAAGTTAGAAGTCTTCAGTTTCATTGAGCAATAGAAGAATAAAACATTTCCAAGAATAAAATCTCAGATCAAAGTGTAATATTTGAATGTATTTATCGAAGAATCAGATGGCCCCATAGCAGAAGCGTCAATAGACAATAGACAATAGACAATAGGTGCAGGAGGAGGCCATTCAGCCCTTGGAGCCAGCACCACCATTCAATGTGATCATGGCTGATCATTCTCAATCAGTACCCCGTTCCTGCCTTCTCCCCATACTCCCTGACTCCGCTATCCTTAAGAGCTCTATCTAGCTCTCTCTTGAATGCATTCAGAGGATTGGCCTCCACTGCCTTCTGAGGCAGAGAATTCCACAGATTCACAACTCTCTGACTGAAATTTTTTTTCCTCATCTCAGTTCTAAATGGCCTACCCCTTATTCTTAAACTGTGGCCCCTGGTTCTGGACTCCTCCGTCCACGTCGCGGGGCTGGAAACTGGAAGTGCCCTGAGCTAATTCTGCCAGCACCATCATCTATTGCAACAAGTGATGGCTCCCATTGACTGTCGCCGGAAGCTCGCGCCCTTTTCAGGACAGACGATGACAGCGATGTCAACATTTGAAACATGGATGATGGACACAAAAGAAGAAGATGAATCTGTTTCAAAAATGTTCCCAAGTTTTTGTTCATTTTCGTTTCTCCATAAACAGTTAATCCACCGTGTCAGTTAATTTTTGCAAAAGGCTTATTCTTCTGGAAGATGCACGTTGAAATGCCTTAGCTCCTGTTCATAACTTTTTTGTCTAAATGCTGTGGAATGATGAGATTCCACAGGCAGTTTAGTGAAATCCTAATGCACCAGAACAGCGGTCAGGCAAACTAGTTACCCGTTGATCAGATTTCAAGCATGCACAAGGCCTGGGACAAACAAAATGAGCACAGATAGATGCAGGTTTATTCCCCAAAGAGTGAAACATCGCAGCGATCAAGAATCCCTGTCAAAATTCTTGACAAATGACTTTTCAATCATGAAAAAATCAAACAATTTTTGTATTATAAATCCGTTATGACTTTTGTGAGAAATACTATGGAGACAATTCAAAGGTCAGCAAAAATCCCATCTCGACACCCAGCGCAAATAACAATTGACCCAAATGCAGAATAGCTGTGTTTTGCATTCAAAGGTTGAAGTCTGGCCAAATTCCTCTTTAATACAATACAATATATCTTTATTGTCATTGTACCCAGGGGTACAACGAGATTGGGAATGCGCCTCCCATACGATGCATTTCAAATGTCTGAATGTGCACATAGAACTAGAAATCCCATTAAAGCTGTGAGGTAATAGGTAATACTCGACAGGCCAGGCAGCATCTGTGGAGAGTGTTTCCAAATATGAAGTTTTAACTTTCAGATTCTCAATCCTTAATTCTCATTGATTTCTCATATCTCCTTGCAGCCCAGAAAATAGGCCATTTGGCACGGAGTCCACGCTTGCTCTCGAAGCAATCCTATCCCTGCTAATTTTCCCTGTAACCTATTCGCCTCACATACCCATCCACTTTGTCCCTAAAATGCCCCATTAAACAACTCAGCAACATGCTAGGGGCAATTTACATTGGGCATTGACCTACAAACTTTAGGATGTGGGTGGAAACTGGAAGAACTGGGGGATACCCTTGTGGTCACAGAGAGAACGTGCAAACTTCACACAGGCAGCACTGGAAGTCAGGATTCAATATGGGTGGCTGGAGGTGTGAGATGGCGGCTCCACTGGCTGCATCATTGTGCTGACCTTTGTTCAGTTACATTTCTCATCCTCCAAATTGTTTCTTGCTGCCCCACAAGCCAAAACTGAAAGTAGAAGCCTACAGAGCAATTCTGTGCGCGCCGCAAGATGCACCGATCCATTAGAACGGGGCAGCACGGTGGCGCAGCGGTAAAGTTGCTGCCTTACAGCGAATGCAACGCCTGAGACTCAGATTCGATCCTGACTACGGGCGCCGTCTGTACGGAGTTTGTACGTTCTCCCCGTGACCTGCGTGGGCTTTCTCCGAGATCTTTGGTTTCCTCCCACACTCCAAAGACGTACAGGTTTGTAGGTTAATTGGCTGGGTAAAATGTAAAAATTGTCCCTGGTGTGTGTAGGATAGTGTTAATGTGCGGGGATCGGTGGGCGGCGCGGACACGGTGGGCCGAAGGGCCTGTTTCCGCGCTGTATCTCTAAATCAAAAATCTAAAAAGTCTAAAGAACACCATCGGCAAAGATTGTAGGTGCTGGAATCTGGAGCAACAAATAATCTGCTGGAGGAACAGCAGGTCGGGCAGCATCTGTTGATGGGAAGTAATGATTGACGCTTCGCTTTTAATACTCTTCATGAGTCCTGTCTGAAAAAGACACTTACCAATTTGTACAGGTATTCCATTGAAGACATCGTATTGAGATACATCACAGCTTGCTTTGCCCACTCCGCTGAACAGGGTATGTGGCCACTTTTAATGCACAAGTGACAAATCAGATCGTCATATCCCTGTGAATGCATTACCCTGGATCAAATATGGGCTGAATCGTCCCACCTTGCTGTAATGTAAATAGAGTGGAGATGTCTTAAGGACAGCAGAGTGGTGCAGCTGATAGAACTGCTGCGTCACAGTGCAGAAACCCGGCTTAGATCTTGACCTTGGGTGCTGTCTGTGTGTGTTTCAAACCGGGTCGGTTTCATCCCAAAGGCGTGCGGGTTTGCAGGTTGGTTGGCCTCTGTAAATTGCCCCTAGTGTGTCGGGAGTGGGTGAGAAGCTGGAATAACATAGTACTACTGTGAATGGGTGTCCGACGGGTGTCTGACTCCAACAGAATTTACATGTTATGCTCCTGCCACACGCAGGAAGGAGGGTGGGACTGGCCATTCATGATTTCATTTAACTTCACCAGAAGCTGCTGCAATACTGCTTGCTCCTACTCTCAACCCATGAGGTGGAAAATCTGACACAGTTTATTTGCAGTGCATCGGAGATATGCATGATCGAGCCACTGCCAAGGGTGTCTTGTGTGATATAATAACTGCAAGACTAAGGTATTAATGCATTTCCATTGTCACTCGAGGAGTTTATTGCTGCTCCCACACTCCAAGATTACTTTCTAATGTGAAAGGCAGTGTAGTCAGCCAAGATAATTGCCCATAAATAATCGTTTACTCCACAGAGGAGGATAATGATATACCTCAGTGCACAAATCTTACGACTGTATGAAAGCTGGAGGTCATCAGTCAAATATTTTCTTGAGGGGAATGAAGCTGAAGTGCTGATCATTTTACTGAGCGCCAAGCGGACACCGAGACTCACGGCGAGCCTGCGGAGGTACGAAATATGGTTCAGTCCGGCTAATGCAGCGCGGGACGAAACACTTGTACTTACACGGCACCTGTGCTTTTTGTTGTGAGGGTATGTGCTTTCACAACGTCAGCCTGTTTCCGCACGGAGTGCCGGCTCACTTCCACGTTGCATGAGCCTGGTCCAAGCCCGTCAGCACCTGGGTTACGAGATGGAGATCATATAATGTACCGGCACCCCAAAAAAGTTAGAAGTCGTTATTTTGTTTTCTGCCCAAGCAGAATGTTTAATCTCTTTAATCTCTCCCTACTGCCTACAAATCCTTAATCTCTCCATATATCTTTAATGCCACCCTACTCCGACATCTTTAGTCTCTCTCTACTCCGTCCTGAGGTACCACCCTGCTTCAAGAAGACCGCCATCATCTCAGTGCCGAAGAAAAGCAAGATGGCGTTCATGCCTAAACGACTGCCATCCTGTGGCCTTGACATCCATGAAATGTTTTGAGAGGCTAGTTACGGAACACATTAAATCCAGTCTACCCAGCGGACATGACCCACTGCCAACAGATTCATGGATGATGCAATTGCCCCGGCACTACACTCATCCCTAGAACACCTGGATAAGATAGTCACCTACGTCAGATTCCTATTCATAGACTACAGCTCTGCCTTTCATACCATTATACCATCCAAGGTTATCACCAAACTCGCAGAACTTGGTGTCAGCACTCATCTCTGCCACGGGATCCTCGACTTCCTGACCAACAGACCCCAATCAGTGAGGATACGGGACAAATCATCCTCCACGATAATCTTCAACACTGGTGCTCCACAAAGATGCATTCTCAGCCCCCTTCTTTACATCTTGTACATCCATGACTGCGCAGCCATGTACACATCTAGTTCCATTTTCAAATTTGCAGATGACACCACCATTGTGGGCCAGATATCAAATAATGATGAGATGGATTACAGGAAGGAGATTGAGAACCTCATGTCCTGGTGTCGAGACAACAACCATTCTCTCAATGTCAGCGAGACAAGAGAGACAGTGATCGACTTCAGGAAGCAAAGCGGTGCGCATACCCCAGGTAGACACAAAATGCTGGAGTAACTCAGCGGGTCAGGCAGCAACTCGGGAGAGAAGGAATGGGTGACGTTTCGGGTCGAGACCCTTCTTCAGACTGATGTCAGGGGAGGGGGCGGAACAAAGATAGAATGTTGTGGAGACAGGAAGACTAGTGGGAGAACTGGGAAGGGGGAGGAGATAGAGAGGGAAAGCAGGGACCATCTGAAGTTAGAGAAGTCAATGTTCATACCGCTGGGGTGTAAGCTACCCAGGCGAAATATGAGGTGCTGTTCCTCTAATTTGCGCTGGGTCTCACTCTGACAATGGAGGAGGCCCAGGACAGAAAGGTCAGATTGGGAATGGGTTGAAGTGCTGAGCCACCGGGAGATCAGGTAGGTTAAGATGGACCACAGTTTGCACTGATGATGCTGAAGTAGAGATTGTTAAAAACTTCAAATTCCTAAGAGTCATATCATATCATATCATATCATATCATATCATATCATATATCATATATATACAGCGCGGAAACAGGCCTTTTCGGCCCACCAAGTCCGCGCCGCCCAGCGATCCCCGCACATTAACACTATCCTACACACACACTAGGGACAATTTTTTACATTTACCCAGTCAAATTAACCTACATACCCGTCAATATCACCAACAACAACTCCTGGGCCATGCCTTTCTTGCAAGTGAGTACTTTATATGATTTATAAAGAGATTTACAAAGAGACAAAAATGTATATTGCCTAATATTCTCATTGAAGATTATTTTGATTCCACCATGCGTTGTTCAAGGAGATATTTGTAGGATCAGACAGGACATCTCTTTCTATTTGATGCTTTTGTCTCTGTTGGGTCGCGTTGCACGTTGCAGGTGAGCAATGTTGACTCTGCCCTAATTGACAGCCAAGGGTCAGAAAGTGAAGATGTTCGGTCCCCCCTCTCTTTTGTGTCTGCTCATCAGTGGAACAAAGCCCAGCGTTGCACAGCTACCTGCGGTATTTGGACGTGTGACACACGCATGGATATTGTCGTTAGCAATAAAAATATTTGCACAGCAGTCTACATGACAGGAGAAACATCTCTCAACTTTTCCAACCATCCGTGTTTCTCTTTATTCTTAAAAGTCATGGAATGTAATTTATTCCATGTGCTGCCCAGCACTCTTCCCCCACAAGACATAAAAAGAGCACTCTCTTTTCATTTCAAGCCTTTGGGATCTTGATTAAATAATCATCGAATTCACTTAAAATATAGACAAAGAAGAAATCACATTCCCAATTTAAACCTGTTTCAGAATAAGAATGACTTTAACGTCTCACACCTCTGGCTGTTATATTCCCACGATTTTATCAGCTCCACTGTCACATGTCCTTCTTAAAATGTGCAAAATTTATTGAGGTCAAAAGATCATCGACTTAACAAGGTGAACTGTTATGATGAATTACCGGCAGCTTATTCAGTTACGTGGGTGGATAACATGATCCCCATGAGGCGGCAGTAAGCCTTTTGCTCTTTGGATGTTGCCTGTGTCTTCAGTGAATGGCCTCGTACTCTTGCTTTAATCCAGGGGCAGCCCTGCCAGCCACTCATGCACACCACACTTTTTGAAGTACTTAGGACAGAGAAGACACCCCATGCTGTCAGATGTGAACAGATAGAATGCAGTTTATCTACATAGACTAGACTAATTTGACAGAAAAAAACACGGCCTAATCTGAATCTGACAGAATGAAGAAATGTCCCGACCTGAAACATCATCTGTCCATTTCCTCCACAGATGTTTGCTGACCCGCTGAGTTCTTCCAGCACTTTGTTATTTTGCTCAACGATACGATATGATACAACTTTATTTATCCCAGGAGGGAAATTGGTCTGCCAACAGTCATAAAACACAACAAGATACATGAAACATGAAATTAAATGGATGAGTGGAAAGTCTAGGATTGGGGTTGTGCAAAGATTGGGGGAAGGGGGGGGGGGGGGGGTTAGGGGGAAGGGGAGTCAGACTACCTCGCGACGGAAGGGGGAGGAGTTGTACAGTTTGATTGCCACAGGGAAAAAGGATCTCCTGTGGCGTTCTGTGCTGCAAAGCTTCCAACATTTGCAATTCCTAGTGTCTCCCATGTTTTATGATGTTTCATGTGACAGAGTAATGCACTGGTGAGAAACTGCCCTTCATCTCAGTAATATCATGACAAGGCTGGAGATCATGGACTGAGATCAGTAAACTGGATATATACCCACATGTAAAGATCTAATATGTTGAAGGCAGCCCCAAGATGACTCCAGGCTGGAGGGCTGGTGGCTCAGATACAGGCTGTACTCTCTGAACATAGAACAACACAACACAGGAGCAGGCCACTCAGCCCACAGTGATTAGGTTGAATATGATGCCATGTTAAACTAATCTTCTCTGCCAGCATGTGATCTATATGCATCCATTCCCTGCATTTCCACAAGCTTCTTAAAAGCCACTATCATATCTGCTTCCCCTAGCATGCATTCCTGACAACCACCACCCTATGTGTAAAAAGTTGATTTTCGTTAGTTTTTGTTAGACTTTTAGTGATACAGCGCAAAAACAGGCCCTTCGGCCCACCGAGTCTACCCCGGCCAGCGAGCACCTGTACACTAATTCTATCCTACACACTTGGGACAATTTTATAATTTTTAACCTCCATCTTTGGCGTGTGGTAGGAATCAGGAGCACCCTGGAGAAACGATCGCCGAGCCTGCGCCTAGTCTCGCCGATGTAGAGAAGTTTGCATGTCAGTATACTCTCTACCGTATACCTGTTAAAGTTCAATATAGTATTCATCGAAATACTGAAGTCAGATGCAATGTTATTGTTTAATTCCTCTACCATTTTTTGTTCCTCGTTATAAATTCTGTGTGATAGGGCCCACACATATCCTCGCAAGACTTTTTCTATTCTCAGCTCAACATTCTTTTTGTTTACAAATCTTTCTTCCATCTACTTTCATATTCAAGAGATTGCAGATAATGGAGCAAAAAAAACAAACTGCTGGAGGACCAGCTTCCATATCTCAGGAGCCATCTCTCATTGAAGACAAAGACGTTTATGATGAATTCCATCACCACCTTTGAAACATCCTTTCGTCAATTGATCCTCAAGCAGTTTGTTTTCTACATTCATATTCAATCTTGCCTTTCCTCATCAACATCTTGATGCTCCTTTGCTGAGTTCAAAAACGCCTCCAATCCTCAGGTTATTGGCATTTCTGGCTACTTTGTGGGGCTTCTCCTTTGGTTTAATTACTCACCAGTCACGGATGAACCACTCCTGTTGAGTTTTTGTGCCTTGAAGGATTTTATTTTATGACTTCTGGATTATTTCTTTTATTTCTTTGCATGCTTACCATTGCCTGTCCACTATCATACTTGTCAATATGTTCTCTCATTCAACCACAGCCAGCTCTCCCTTCATGTCTTTGTAGCTCCCTTTGTTTAGATTTAAGAACCTACTTCCATATTGATGCATATCACTCACAGACTTAATGTCAAGTTCTATCACATACTCTTCCCCAATGACAGGAGATCATCAATTAACTCGCTCACTGCACAAAACTCGATCCAAAATAGTCTTTCCCAGTTGATTCTTCAGTATATTAGTGAAAAGTATTGTATATACATTCTACAGATTCATCTTCAATCTTATTACAGCGAATTTGATTTTGCCCACTCTGCACGCAAGTTAAAGTTTCCCATGATTATGATAATATTCCAGTCTCACACACCAATTATTTTCTGATCTATGTCATAACCAACATCACAATTATTTGAATGGATATCAATAATTCCTACCTAAGTTTTAAGTTAGTGAGAGATACAGCGCGGAAACAGGCCCTTCGGCCCACCGGGTCTGCGCCGACCAGCGATCCCCACACATTAACACTATCCTACACCCACTGGGGACAATTTTTACATTTACCAAGCCAATTAACCTACAAACCTGTACGTCTTTGGAGTGTGGGAGGAAACCGAAGATCTCGGTGAAAACCCACGCAGGTCACGGGGAGAACGTACAAAATCCGTACAGACAGCGCCTGTAGTCGGGATCGAACCCGGGTCTCCTGCGCTGCATTTGCTGTAAAGCAGCAACTCTACCGCTGTGCCACCGTGCCGCACGTTTTTAACCCTCTGCACGGGGGGAAGGGAGGAGGAAACTCATCTCTATGATGGGCTGGGCTACATCCACAACTCTGCAATTCTTTGTGGTCTTGGGCAGAGCTGTTGCCCAATCATATTGTGATGCATCCTGATACAATGGGATGTGTCAGCATGGAACAAATCTTGTCAAGGCAAGATTTTGTCACTGCATTTATTTTCTCCCTTAACAAATGTTTTTTTCTATTTTTTTCTCTCCTTCCTAAATGCTGCATACCCTGTAATATTTAGTTCTGAGCTTTGGGTGTCCAGTTGGATAATGACAAGTAGATCATATCCGCCTATTTCTATTTGTCCCATTAAATCATTTAAATATTGTAAATGATGCAAATTCCAGTCACCGTACCCCTAATTTTCCCTTTTTAACATGTTTCTGTCTCTTTAATTGTTTGAGCGGCTCGACGTTTGTTTATGTCATCCACTATTGTTCCTATTAGGGTCATAGATCTGTACCTACAGCATGGAAATGCGACCTTTGGGCCCAACTTGCCCGTTTCGACCAAGTTGGCATTCTGAATGGTCCCATTTACATGCATTTGGCCCATCGCTCACTAAACCCATCCTATGTCCAAATATGTTTTTAAAATTATTTTTTAAAAGTCTCCTTTTTCTGTTTTATTTTTCTCCTTCCCAAACATGGGTTGAGACTCCCACCCAAGACCAGGCTGTGCACCACCTGGCTGTGACATGGAAATGTATGGCCCTTCCTTCATCTTTGCCGGATATAAGTCCTCAGATTCCATCCCCTGGTGTACCATTGAAACATCTGTGCCTCTTTGGAGACACCACCTGCTAGAGGTGGTTTCCAGTTTCTTCCTCACTGTTATCAGGCAATCAAATCATCCTTTCAACAACTGGCGAGCAGTCCTGAGCTACTATCTACCTCACTGGAGACTCTCAGACTACCATTAATCGAACTTCACTGGACTTTTTCTGGCACTAAATGTTATTCCCTTTATCATGTATCTGTACACTGTGGATGGTTTGATTGTAATCCTGTATTAGACAATAGACAATAGACAATAGGTGCAGGAGTAGGCCATTCAGCCCTTCGAGCCAGCACCGCCATTCAATGTGATCATGACTGATCACTCTCAATCAGTACCCCGTTCCTGCCTTCTCCCCATACCCCCTCACTCCGCTATCCTTAAGAGCTCTATCCAGCTCTCTCTTGAAAGCATCCAACGAACTGGCCTCCACTGCCTTCTGAGGCAGAGAATTCCACACCTTCACCACTCTCTGACTGAAAAAGTTCTTCCTCATCTCCGTTCTAAATGGCCTACCCCTTATTCTTAAACTGTGGCCCCTTGTTCTGGACTCCCCCAACATTGGGAACATGTTTCCTGCCTCTAATGTGTCCAATCCCCTAATTATCTTATATGTTTCAATAAGATCCCCCCTCATCCTTCTAAATTCCAGTGTATACAAGCCCAATCGCTCCAGCCTTTCAACATACGACAGTCCAGCCATTCCTGGAATTCCACTGACTGGTTAATGTGCAACTAAAGCTTTTCACTGTACCTTGGTACACCCAAACAATAAACTAGACTAAACTAAACTAAACTAAACAGTGATAGACAGGGATAGACAAAAAATACTGCCGTCACCAGCCACACCAGGTCAACTAAGAAACTAAAAGAGGGCGGACAGAATATTACTGTGAACAGAAAACAAAAGATTTTATTCTTACCTGTGGACAATTGTCTGGAGAAAACTTGTGTTTTTTTCAAACGTCATTCATGTTTATTATCTGCAGGGTTTCACAGCATTTGAGTGCATGTCAAGCAATTTCGTAGACTTTGTGCTTCATATCGGAGTGAATATCTCAGTCCTAATTCCATTTACCCAGTATCAATCGGTTACACGTGTTGAGGTTTGGTGTTTGGGATAACGAGAGCCAAGAATGAAGGCAGAGATTAATATTTCCCTTTTGTCTGTTAGAACTGATACTGGAGGAGGAATCAGATATCTCTCTATGTAATGAAATATCTTGATTGCATTCTTGTTCTGACAAGCAGGCAATGTCAGCAACTGTTTCAGCTGTCATCCTCTTCACCATCCCTGTCAACAATAGAGGGATGGGTTTGAAAGAGAATTTCAATGTTCAATGCTGTGCCGGTTAATCATGCAAGTGATGGTTCCTTTGACTTGATGGTTTGATTCACTCATTGGTGCTGTGTGAGACATCTTCCACGCTTTGAATTGTGCGGGCCTTTGGCGGATTTCTATGAAGCCTGGCGAGAGGGAACTCCATTAGATTTTCAAGAGGTTAGTAGCTTTTGCAGAGTGTTTGGACGAAGGCGGATTAACCCGCAGCACTGCGTAGCTGTTCTTCAGACTGCTTGTCCTAGGGGGGAGAAAGGTGGGTGGAGGCAGGACAAAGCCTGGCAAGTGATAGGTGGATGCAGTGTGAGAGGGGTTTTTGTTTGGCTGATGGTTGGACAAGGGCTAGACATGAAAAGACAAAAAATGTGAGATAAAAGATAAGGATAGAAAGGCATGAAATATGCAGTCAGGGGATGGATATGGTGGAAGGAATGGAGGGAAGGGGAAAGAAGAGAAATGAGGTATGGCACAGGGAAGCGTGGAGGAGAAAAGGGGGGAGAGATGTTTGCAGGTTAGTTACCAAAAATGTAGAATTCAATGCTCATACCATAGGGTTATAAGCACCCCATGTAGAACATGAGGTGCTGTCCCTCCAGTTAGTGTGTGGCCTTGCTCTGCCAATAGAGGTCAGTAAGGTAAAGGTCATTATGGGAATGGGAAGAGGAATTAAAAAGATTAGCAACCATGAGATCCAGCAGGTCTTGGTGGGTCAAGCGTAAGAATTGGATATTTTTAGATTTAGATTTTTTTTTAGATTTAGATTTACAGATACAGCGTGGAAACAGGCCCTTCGGCCCACCGGGTCCGCGCCGCCCAGCGATCCCCGCACATTAACACTATCCTACACACACTAGGGACAATGTTTTTTTTACATTTGCCCAGCCAATAAACCTATATACCTGTACGTCTTTGGAGTGTGGGAGGAAACCGAAGATCTCGGAGAAAACCCACGCAGGTCACGGGGAGAACGTACAAACTCCGTACAGACGGCGACCGTAGTCAGGATCGAACCTGAGTCTCCGGCGCTGCATTCACTGTAAGGCAGCAACTCTACCGACGGATATATTAATAGGAAACGTTTAGAGGGCAATGGACCAAATACAGGTAAATGGTACTAGCCCAATGTGCCAACTTGTTCGATGTGGACAAGTTGGGCCGAAGGGCCCGTTTTTGTTCTGTCCAACGCTATGACTCAATGATGCCATTTTTAATTGACGAATGTTTATCCTTTGACTGGTGTATCCCAAACATCTTTTGTTATCCCTCCATTACTGTTGTGGAATCTCGATGTGTGCAAGTGAGTAGGTGAATGTCCAATGCTACATCAGTGGCCACATCACAGAAGGGCTTGTTGTGCCATGCAGCACTTTGTGACATCTTATGATCTTGGAAGACATTGTAGAAGTCTTTACCTTTAATATCTGCGAGAACATAGCTCAACAAGTGCAAAGTTTTTCTTTCAGGATATCTGTTATTTAAATTTTCACTTTTTAACCTGGAAAGTTTACTTTGCTGAGACAGGGATGACCAATGAACCAGGAATGAAACTGGTGCTAAAAATAAAGTGCAAGGGGAATCACCTGGTCAGGCAGCATCTGTGGAGGGAATGGACAGACGACGTCTGTTCTCTCGACAGATGCTACCTGACCTATTGAGTCACTCCAGTACTTTGTGTTTTATTCAAGATTCCAGCATCTGCAGTTCCTTGTGTCTCTGCTTTTCAGATTAGGAGGATACTGGGATCCTATTTATTCTCCACTAGACCAAGTGGACCCTTTGGGCCCAAACCTCTCCTGCATTGGTGCAGCACCCTCTCCCCCCCCCCACTCCCCCCTCCCCCTCCCCTCTCCTCTCTCCTCCCCCTTCCCCCACTCCCCCTCCCCCTTTCCCCCTCCCACCTTCACTACCCCACTCCCCCCTCCCCCTTTCCCCCTCCCACCTTCACTACCCCACTCCCCCCTCCCCCTCCCCTCTCCTCATCCCCTCCCTCGTTCTACCCCACTCCCCTGCCCCGCCCCACTTCCTCCCCCTCCCCTCTCCTCTACTCCCCTCTCCTCCCCCTCCCCTACCCCATCCTCCCTCCACCCCCCTCACCCCCCCTCCCCCTACCTCCAGAGGAAATAGATTTAAACTTTAAAATGTGCATAACTTCAAAAATATAACACCGATTTCAATGAAACTTCTTCCATTAGTGAGTAAAGTTGGCCTAAAATTGTTGCGCTATCGTGTACCGTTTTGGCTGTAGTTCAGGAACAAACAAATAAACGCGTTTAAGTATATAGTGTGGCGGCGCCCGGGGGCTAGGCCACTCCCTTGGTCATTCCCCTCGGCACTGAGCGGACGTGGGGGATTAGGTCACTTCCTGGGTCATTCCCCTTGGGTCAGGTGGTCTGGGGTTATAAAGGGTTTTTGAGTGTTTCGACTCACATGATGAGTACGGTGTGAGTGTTCGTTGCAGATTAAAGTGTTGTTACTACCTACCTGGCGTCTGGCCTGATTTCTGTGGCGACCGCACCCACTACAATAGCTTATAAAGGTTGGTTGGAAGTGGCACAAAGGGATTGACAATAGACAATAGACAATAGATGCAGGAGGAGGCCATTCGGCCCTTCGAGCCAGCACCGCCATTCAATGTGATCATGGCTGATCATTCTCAGCCACCTCTGCTCCTCCTCTCAAATTGGCTTTGAAAGCTCCTGATATAAACTGTTAAGAAGTAACAGAAACACAAGTGGTCGTTGAAGCATTAAGAATTGAACTAAATTATAAATGTAAATCTTTTAAATGGCTGATTCGGAAATTTCAATTAGAAGCAGCCATTAGTGATTAATCTTGAGACTGATTCCAGTCCTTTTTGTGTTCATTGTGTGGGTTGGGAACAAACGTTTACAAATGATGACATCTAGAAAATAGCTTAATCCACATTGATCAGACATTTTCTTGCTTTATTTACAGCAACTCCAAGTATTATGGATACTATATATGAAAGGAACATTGTTATTACACTGTATAAGAAAATAACTGCAGATGCTGGTACAAATCGAAGGTATTTATTCACAAAATCCTGGAGTAACTCAACAGGCCAGGCAGCATCTTAGGAGAGAAGTGGTGACTATTGTTTTCAAGCAATTCTTGAATCTGGAGGTCAGAGTTTTCAGACCTTTTTTCCGATGATAGGAGTGAAATGAGAGTGTGGCTAGAGTGGTGTGGGTCCTTGCACCTGCAAACTCCACACAGAGAACACCCGATATCGCGGGTCTCTGGCGATGTGAGCTCCACCAGCAATTAACTTACAAGCCTGCACGTCTTTGGAATGTGGGAGGAAACCGGAGCACCCGGGGAAAACACTTGTGGTCACAGGGAGAACGTACAAACTCCTCACAGACGGCACCCATAGTCAGGATGGAACCCGGGTCTCTGGCGCTGTAAGGCAGAAGCTCTACCTCTGCACCACCGTTTGATTTAGTCCAAGCCTCATTTGCAGAGGCAATGTTTGCAGAAGCTCGCAACGTAAGGTTTATATAAGAAAATAACTGCAAATGCTGGTACAAATCGAAGGTATTTATTCACAAAATGCAACGTAAGGTTTGTTCAGTGTGAGGCAAAACCTGAGCTTCATGTACTGCACTGGACCTGTGAACCTGTCAATTATAGGATTACTTCCCGGTGGCCACAAACTGGCCCATGAGGAAAATAAATAACAATGATTTTAATCCATTTATATGGGATTTATCCAATCAGTTGGAAAATTAGATGAGGTCAATCTAAGTTAAAACAGTGCACATTGCTTAATGAATAAATAAATAAAATGTTCTTATTGTATAGTAACCAATGGGACCCGTTAAGGGTGAGTGCACATGCCTTTATCCTAAAGTAGGGGAATCAAGAACTAGAGGCCAGAGCTGTAAGGTGAGAGGGGAGATATTTAAGAGGGAGCTCAAAGGCAGCTTTTTCACACAGAGGGCGGTGGGTATATGGAAGTCAAGTCAAGTCAAATTTATTTGTCACATACACATACACGATGTGCAGTGAAATGAAAGTGGCAATGCCTGCGGGTTGTGCACAAAATGAGATGCCAGAGGCAGTAGTTGAGGAAGGTACTATAACAACACCTACTTGGACTTACCCTCTGAGTGAAAAAGCTGCCCCCTTAGCTCCCTCTTAAATATTCCCCTCTCACCTTAAACATATGGCTTCTAGCTTTGGAATCCTCTATCCCGGGAAAAGGACTCTGAGCGTTCACTTTATCCAAGCCCCAAACTTGATTAGAGCTGCTGATTATTGTGTCGCATCTTCATTACTATGGCAGAAGGAGTAACATTCATATTCCGCTCCTAGCACTTTAATGGAAAAAATCAAAGCTTCATGTAAAGGACAAGTGATGTCTTTTGGATGATGATTTGAAGAGGCATTATCAGTGCCCCTGAAGGATATTAATTTTACTTATCTCCAGTATCCTGGCCAATATTTATCATCAAATTAACTACAAAAAATACCAAATCACCATCACTGGTCATGGGAGCGTGCAGTGCACAAATCTGCTGCTGCATTTACTACATTACAACCTTAGCTGCACATTGAAAGTATGACTCAATGACTTTAAAGGGCGCAGGTTTACGGTGAGTGGGGAACGTTTCAAAAGGAACCCGAGGGTCAAATCTTTCACACAGGCGATAAGTTGAGGGTGGTGGGTATGTGGAACGTGATGCCAGTGGAAATGGTGCAGGTGGGTACAATTACGGCATTTAAAAGATGATACAAATTGGAAATGTTTGAAGGGATGTGGATCAAGTGCCAGCAAGTGGGACTAGCAGGGTTTAGCAAATTTGTTGGCAAGGGCCTGTTTCTGTGCAGTGTGGAAAGGAACTGCAGATGCTGGTTTACACTGAAAATAGACACAAAATGCTGAAGCAACTCAGCGGGTCAGGTAGTATCTCTGGAGAGATGGAATAGGTGACGTTTCGGGTCAAGACCCTTTCTCCAGATTGAGAGTTTCGCAGTCTGCGAAAGGGTCTCGACCCGAAATGTCATCTATTCTTTTTCTCCAGAGATGCTGCCTGACCTTCTGAGTTACTCCAGCATTTTGTGTCCATCTTCTTTTTCTGTGCTGATTAGCTCTGTAATTCCAAGTATTACTTGGCTGGTAATCCTTGGCATGCACTGAGCTTGTGATGGAGGATTTATAAATACAAATACAACCTACAAAGCCCTCCATAACCTGGCCCCATCCTACCTGACCGACCTCCTCCACAGGCACACTCCCACCTGCACCCTCCGCTCTGCTGCTGCCAATCTCCTATCCCCCCACATCCGGACCAAACTCAGATCCTGGGGGGACAGGGCTTTCTCCATCGCTGCTCCCACCCTATGGAACTCACTACCCCAAAACGTTAGAGACTCCTCCACACTCACCACATTCAAAACATCGCTGAAGTCTCACCTGTTCAGTACTGCCTTCAACCACTGAAGGTCACCTCACCTTCTGTCTCCTTTCTCTGTTCGTTTATTTATTTACTTAATTATCTATTTATTAATTTCCCTATGTTCTCTAAATCTCTGTAAAGCGTCTTTGAGTATATGAAAAGCGCTATATAAATAAAATACATTATTATTATTATTAACTCTTACTTTGTAATGCAAAAGAGAAGCTTTATATCAACACAGAGGTAAAAGTTAAGGCAGCTTTAATGTCACACATCAGAATCCAAGGAGAACCTTGTTGTAAAAGGTCTTTGAGAGGTACTTGCAGCATAATTCGAAGGTTCAAAATGTGAATAATCTTCTTAACCCAACTTCCTCGATTCTGAACAAAATTCTGAGCTTGAAACAGAAGCACTTAACTTTAATGGTTCACACAAAACTGCAGGTGAAAGTGTTTATAATGAGGATTAACTCACTCCTGCTGGGTTCTGCTGCTCCCAAGGCAGTGATCAGCCAAGGATTAACTATAATAATAATAATAATAATAATAATAATACATTTAATTTATATAGCGCTTTTCTGGAAACTCAAAGACGCTTTACAGAGTAAATAAAACATAAAAATAAATAAATAAACAAAAGATTTATCCAGACGGAGAAGCAGCGAACAAACAGTGCCAGCGTTCTCTCACATCAGGGTCCGGCAGAAATGTCCCAGTTTGACTTAGTGTCTATATTTTTGTTTAGACTCGTGTTCGTTTTTGTGGAAAGCACTTTGGGCTGCATTCAATTGCATGAAAAGTGCTATGTAAATAAAGTTATTATTATATTTGTAAACCAGCATCTGCAGTTCCTTGCATCTACATTTTACTCCCACTGATTGATTGGTTGTTGTATCAGGTAAGGCTGTGCTTAATTTCTGCAGTCGGAATCAGAGTCAAGGCATCTTGTTTCCTCCTAGAATTTTGGGGCACTTAAAAAAACAAAGAAGTGTATAAAAATGGGACTGATGATGTTCTGATTTTTCAACTGTTCCCTCTCAATATCTTGCAGAATCAAATCAGCATGAAAATGGGAAAATCAGATGGAAATCCTGACTGCTGGTTCTTTATGAATTTGGGGTTAAATTCCCTGCTGTTCCTGAACAATTCTTCTGGCTTGAAGATAAATCCATGGCGTGCAATCCAATTGTTTCACCGAACTGACCTGAAAAAGGTAGGTTGGATTTATCTCTATATATCAGAGAAGATAAATGTCACGGTGTTAGTGCTGAGGTAGTTCATTGCTGTAGGATCTAGGGGGACCTGATTAACGAGCTGTGCTGAGACTCGCTATACAGCAACAGAGAACGAAAATAACAACTGGTCAGGCAGCAGCTGTGGAGAGAGGAGCTCAGTTCATCCATTTGACCCTGGAACATTAACTCTGACTCTACCTCCACTGGGCTGTTGTGTGTTTCTCGTGCTTCTTGTTTTAGTAATAAAACAACAGTCCCTTCTGCCCACATTGCTGTACAGAACATGATTCCAAATTTAACAATCTCCTCTGACTGCACATGATCCATATCCCTCCATTTCCTGCATATCCATGTGCCTATCCAAACACCTACTAAATGCCGCTATCATATCTGCCCCCACCACCATCCATGACAGTGTGTTCCAGGCATACATCGCATGAGTGGGCGTATGTGCGTAAAATCTGTCCTAAACAACACTTTCAATTTTGCCCTCCTTAGATGTTGTCATGTGTGGAATTTTGATTTTGTATTGTAGTGGATCAAAAAAAAAAAAATCTCATCCGCGATTTAACCTGGGTGAAGAAAATTATCCTTTGCATGATATCCACCAGCTGTTTCTCTTTTACGTTATATCATTGACATGAATTGCTGCTTTGTAAATCTGTCACCCCACAGCCCTGCCCACTTTGGTTCGATCCGGGTCTTCGGTGTTCTCTGCTGCAAATTTACGAGTTTTGTTCATGATGCTTGGGTTTCCTTTGCTTTGGGTGCTCTGGTTCCCATTCACATCCTGAAAATGTATCGGTGGTGAATCGTCCACTGTAAAATAACCCTTTGTGTAGATTAATGGCCAAAAAGAATCAGAGGGAAGTTGATGGGCAATTATCGGAAAGAATAGGTTCTACGGCACAGAGAAATAAGGACGGTCTTGGGATGAATAAAATTGCTCGCCTTGAAGCCAGCATGGACCTGATGGGCCAAACAGCCTTATTCTATGTCATTATAAGGTCAGATGGACAATCTTGTACGTTATGGAATCACGCATAGCTACTAAGCTGGGTGACCTAATCTAGTTCCTGTTCCTTCTGGGACGATTAGCCATCTTCTTATTGAGCTACCCAGCAATTTGGAGGACTAGATAATCTGCTCTTACTGTTCTCTACTCTGCCCCAAATGCACATCACAATTGGTTCCCTCTCCTTTTGTATTTCTTAGTGATTCAGCTTAGTTTCTTGTCATATGCACCAGGGGGCAATGATATCCCTCGTGCACACAAGGCTCACAAAATAAACGGTATAGATACGATAGTGTTAAATATAATGACGAGTGAAAAGCAGCAGAATGGCGCATAGTTGTGTGTAAAAAAAAAAAATGCAATAGCAGAATAACTGATTGTAGTACTGTTAATAGTAAGAGTGTGTGACAGCATCTTAGAGAGAGGTGATAGGTTGGGAAGAGGTTGTTCTTAAGTCTAGATGTCTAGACTTTCAAGCTCCCGTATCTCCTCCCAGAAGGTAGAAGTGGGAAAAGGGAGTGGCCAGGGTGGCAGCCTTCCTGATGCAGTACGCCGAGAAAATGGACTGGATGAAAGGAAATGATGAGCCTGTGATGGACTGGACTGTGTTCACCACTCTGCAAGTTCAGGTGGTCAAGAGCAGAGGAGTTGTCATACCAGGCTGAGATGCATCCCATCGGAATACTCTTCATCTTGTATCTGCAGATGCACGAGAGAATCCTCATGGACATACCAAATCTTCTCAGACGCCTAAGAAAGTAAAGTCGTGAAGAATGGCCCGATCTGAAACGTCGCCTGCACTTTTCCCTCCACAGATACTGCCTGACTTGCTGAGTTCCTCCAGCAGCTTATTTATTAAATACGCTGATTTACTTTCTTGACTGCTGCGTCATTGTGAAGGTTTTTTTTTTTAGATTTAGAGATACAGCGCGGAAACAGGCCCTTCGACCCACCGAGTCCGCGCCGCCCAGCGATCCCCGCACATTAACACTATCCTACACACACTAGGGACAATCTTTTACATTTTACCCAGTCAATTAACCTACAAACCTGTACGTCTTTGGAGTGTGGGAGGAAACCGAAGATCTCGGAGAAAACCCACGCAGGTCACGGGGAGAACGTACAAACTCCGTACAGACGGCGACCGTAGTCAGGATCGAACCTGAGTCTGCGGCGCTGCATTCGCTGTAAGGTAGCAACTCTACCGCTGCGCCACCGTACCTTAGGGTTAGGTTGCTGGTGATATGGAGGCCAAAGAACTTGAAGCTATTATTATTACTTACCAATGCACATTTCAAATGCCCGCAGGTGTTTATTTGTCATTGAAAGATTACTTGAGGCAGAAATATATTACTAGCTTGCAGAACAAGATTGCACCTCATTAGTCAAGGAACAGTTTTCTAAATACTTCACTGTAACTGTGCTTGCATATAAAATGGATATGGATATAAATTAGATATTTACATTTGGATGTACTGCGAGCTAATAATATATTTCTGCCTCAAACAATCCTTCAATGACAAATAAATACTTGCAGGCATTTGAATTGTGCATTGATAACTGATGTGCAGGAAGGAAGTACAGTTGCTGGCTTTGCATCGAAGATAGGCACAAAAAGCTGGAGTAAATAGTCAAGGCAAATGTGGGTCCCTTGAAGACAGAAGCAGGGGAATTTATTATGAGGAACAAAGAAATGGCAGACGAGTTAAACCGTTACTTTGGATCTGTCTTCACTGAGGAAGATACACACAATCTCCCAAATGTTCTAGGGGCCGGAGAACCTAGGGTGATGGAGGAACTGAAGGAAATCCACATTAGGCAGGAAATGGTTTTGGGTAGACTGATGGGACTGAAGGCTGATAAATCCCCAGGGCCTGATGGTCTGCATCCCAGGGTACTTAAGGAGGTGGCTCTAGAAATAGTGGAAGCATTGGAGATCATTTTTCAATGTTCTATAGATTCAGGATCAGTTCCTGTGGATTGGAGGATAGCAAATGTTTTCCCACTTTTTAAGAAAGGAGGGAGAGAGAAAACGGGTAACTATAGACCAGTTAGTCTGACATCAGTGGTGGGGAAGATGCTGGAGTCAATTATAAAAGACGAAATTGCTGAGCATTTGGATAGCAGTAACGGGATCATTCCGAGTCAGCATGGATTTACGAAGGGGAAATCATGCTTGACAAATCTACTGGAATTTTTTGAGGATGTAACTAGGAAAATTGACAGGGGAGAGTCAGTGGATGTGGTGTACCTCGACTTTCAGAAAGCCTTCGACAAGGTCCCACATAGGAGATTAGTGGGCAAAATTAGGGCACATGGTATTGGGGGTAGGGTACTGACATGGATAGAAAATTGGTTGACAGACAGAAAGCAAAGAGTGGGGATAAATGGGGCCCTTTCGGAATGGCAGGCAGTGACCAGTGGGGTACCGCAAGGTTCGGTGCTGGGACGCCAGCTATTTACGATATACATTAATGACTTAGACGAAGGGATTAAAAGTACCATTAGCAAATTTGCAGATGATACTAAGCTGGGGGGTAGTGTGAATTGTGAGGAAGGTGCAATTAGGCTGCAGGGTGACTTGGACAGGTTGTGTGAGTGGGCGGATACATGGCAGATGCAGTTTAATGTAGATAAGTGTGAGGTTATTCACTTTGGAAGTAAGAATAGAAAGGCAGATTATTATCTGAATGGTGTCAAGTTAGGAGGAGGGGGAGTTCAACGAGATCTGGGTGTCCTAGTGCATCAGTCAATGAAAGGAAGCATGCAGGTACAGCAGGCAGTGAAGAAAGCCAATGGAATGTTGGCCTTCGTAACAAGAGGAGTTGAGTATAGGAGCAAAGAGGTCCTTCTACAGTTGTACCGGGCCCTGGTGAGACCGCACCTGGAGTACTGTGTGCAGTTTTGGTCTCCAAATTTGAGGAAGGATATTCTTGCTATGGAGGGCGTGCAGCGTAGGTTCACTAGGTTAATTCCCGGAATGGCGGGACTGTCGTATGTTGAAAGGCTGGAGCGATTGGGCTTGTATACACTGGAATTTAGAAGGATGAGGGGGGATCTTATTGAAACATATAAGATAATTAGGGGATTGGACACATTAGAGGCAGGAAACATGTTCCCAATGTTGGGGGAGTCCAGAACAAGGGGCCACAGTTTAAGAATAAGGGGTAGGCCATTTAGAACGGAGATGAGAAAGAACTTTTTCAGTCAGAGAGTGGTGAAGGTGTGGAATTCTCTACCTCAGAAGGCAGTGGAGGCCAGTTCATTGGATGCTTTCAAGAGAGAGCTGGATAGAGCTCTTAAGGATAGCAGAGTGAGGGGTATGGGGAGAAGGCAGGAACGGGGTACTGATTGAGAGTGATCAGCCATGATCGCATTGAATGGCGGTGCTGGCTCGAAGGGCTGAATGGCCTACTCCTGCACCTATTGTCTATTGTCTATTGTCTATTGTAATTCAGCGGGTAAGGCAGCATCTCTGGAGAGAAGGAATCGCTGACATTTTGGGTTGAGACCTTTCTTCAGACTGAGAGTCAGGATAACGAATGAACTTATCCCTTCACCAGCCAACAATGGACCATTGTGGACCACATGTTTCCTGAGTCATCAGTTCCTGCTCTGATTTGTTCTGGACCTCTTCATACCCGAGGGTGGCACGGTGGCACAGCGGTAGAGTTGCTGCCTTACAGCGAATGCAGCGCCGGAGACCTGGGTTCGATCCCGACTACGGGTGCTGTGTGCAGAGTTTGTATGTTCTCCTCATGACCTGCGTGGGTTTTCACCGGGATCTTTGGTTTCCTCACACACTGCAATGACGTAGGTTAATTGGCTTGGTAAATGTAAAAATTGTCCTTAGTGGGTATAGGATAGTGTTAATGTGTGGGGATCGCTGGTCGGTGCGGACTCCAAAGACGTACAGGTATGTAGGTTAATTGGCTGGGTAAATGTAAAAATTGTCCCTAGTGGGTGTAGGATAGTGTTAATGTGCGGGGATCGCTGGGCGGCACGGACTTGGAGGGCCGAAAAGGCCTGTTTCCGGCTGTATATATATGATATGATATGATATGATATGATATGACCCGGTGGGCTGAAAGGGCCTGTTTCCACGCTGTATCTCTAAACCTCTAGTTTCCTTCAACCCTGATTCTCAGTCTGAAGAAGGGTCTCGCCCCAAATATCACCTATTCATTTCCTCCGGAGATGCTGCCTGACCTGTTGAGTTACTCCAGCATTTTGTGTCTTCTCAGTGATGCCTGATAATAGCTTCAAGTTCTTAGGCATCCATATCACCAGCAACCTAATCCTATCCCTTCACAATGGTGCATTATTTAAGAATGTTCATCAGTGTATTTACTTTCTTGGGTAAAAAGAATACCTGTTGGAGGAACTCTGTGAGTCAGGCAGTATCTGTGGAGGGAAATGGACAGGTGACATTTCCAATTGGGTCATTCAGTTGCCCGTGAATCTGTAATGAATAAAGGGAATGATGTGTAACACCGACAGACAGTTTGGTCAGCAAGAGTACTGCGGATATACATTTATCAATGTAGTTTCATTGTGCAGTCCGCCCTCGTGTAAATGGATATTCATGCATACAAATTTCTTTTTGAGAAGTTGCAAATAGTTTTTAGTGGCTTCATGAGTTTATTGAAGTTATGTGCGTCCGAGCCAAGGAAAATATCTGCGAATTTGGTAAAGGTGGGCTTCACGAAGGGTACGGATGAGGCAAGTCATAGGGTGAATGGTGTAACATCCACAGATACTTCAGGTCCATTGAAGCCAGCCATTGACCCTGGGCATCTGACACCGTCATTGGGCAGAGGAAGACATGTCCATGTTAATTGTTGCTCATCAACACCATTCACTACAATACTATGGAGGTATGGTTACCATATCAAGTGTTTTTTTTTTTTTGTGAGTGTGTTTTCTGAATTGTGGATGTCTATATAAACTGAGCCCGTTCATAACCTTTGGGCAGCCAGTATTCCCCCCATCAGGACTCGGCACCTCTTCAACTTTTTCCTCCTCTCAACATAGAGGGTAGAACAATACAGCACATGAACAGGTCCTGTGGGTGGAAATTAATTCGGTAGGACATGAAGAGCAGAAACAATGGGCCTGCCAGGACAGTTCTGTTTGTGTTGGAATATCATTGAGTTGTTTTTTCCAATGGTTTAATTCTAGCTTCCGCATGAGTAGATTCATTGTTTTGAAAAATGGTCACAATGAAAGCCGTCTCACTATTATCATCATTAAACATTGTCACTGAGAGGAGACCATATTCATCCTCGTGCAGCATGAGGCAATGCAGTTGGTGAACAGGCAGATGCTATTTGCCAAACCTTTTATTAAAATAAAATTGTCTTGCAACATTTCTGAGTAGGATTAATGAATTATTAAAGAGGATTTGCAGTCGCAGAGACATACAACACAGAGGCCCTTTGGCCCAATTCATCCATGCTGATCAGGTTTTTTGACTGAGCCAGTCCCTTTTCCTGTGTTTGGCCCATATCCCTCTAAACCCTTCCTATCCATGTACCTGCGCAAATATCTTTAAATGTCACCAATGTGAGAGGGGCAAAGTTTGCAGGGGATGTGCAAGGTACGTTTTTCAACACAAGAGGTGTGAGTGCCTGGAATGCCCTTGTTAAGGTGCTGGTGGCGGCAGATACAAGAGTGGCATTCAAGAGGCTTTTACATGGGCACTTGGCTATCCAGGGAATGGAGGGATATGGCTCTTGTGCAGGCAGATGAGAACAAAGAACCTTGTACTGTGCTGTGTTCTATATTCTCTGTGTCAATTACAACACCAACTTTGTCACTGGAGGAAATTTGGCTGAATGGTGTTTAGTTCGGCTTCCTTTGACACTCCTGGCCTAGGTTCTGGCAGGAGTTGAGCCATGTATGGCATGCAGTAACCCCAGCAACAGGGGTCTTTCTCTCGAGTTTGTTGCTCTGTTGTTTCCTCCAGTGTCGCTGCTCTCAGTCTTAAATATGCCACCAGCAGCCCACTGAGCACCAGGGCCCGGAGGTTGCCTCGATGCTTCTCTTGGAGAGACCGCAAGTAAAGTGCTGACTCCCTCAGCACAGAACAAACTAAGACCTCTACTGCCAGCACGCACCAGAATTTAAATATTCCCATACATGCAAATCTTCAATTTCCTAATCGCATGGTTTGCATTGGGCACTGTTGGAGTGGTGGTTCGCAACGATAAGACAGTGGAAAGTAAAAGTATTAAATTACTTTGAAGATTATTCCCCATTGAAGGAATGCTGCTTTCAATTGCTGCTGCCATTGTTCTTAATAGAACTCAATTTGCATAATTATTAAAGATCTCATCTCTTTTTACCAATGACTGAATACCATTTTCTTTCAATTCTATCACATTATGAATAGAATGTGAATCACTTGAAACTAAGTTGTTTTTAAAAAAAAGCAAACACATTTTGTATTCAAAGAGCTTTCAGTTGTAATTGTGAATGTTCTATTCAGACCTATTTTCCTTTATGTGATCCCTGTGTGTGGATTAATCTGTTTCCAATGAGAAATTGTGCTGCAGGAATAGGCAGAAGTGTTCCATTTTACACATTGATTGGTAACTTTGTAAACCAGCGTCAGGAATTCCTTGTATCTTCGTTTCACTGCAAGTAGTGTGCCAAGATTCTGATGACACTTGGTGTGAAGTTTATAACTTATTAAAGTGGACATCGCCAGTGACTCGCGCATCAAGAATTGGCTCGTAAGGATTTGTAAAAATATTGCCCTCCCCCTGATGAACACTGGAAGAAAATAATGAGGAACAGTATGTGACTTGAAGCTGTGGACAATAGACAATAGACATTTGTTCTCTTCCAAGATCCAACTAAATTTAAACTTGCCTGACCTGCTGAGTTACTCCAGCACTTTGTGTCCTTTTAAACTTAGTTTTGAAGGCACAAGGAACTGCAATAGTCAAAACATTTACCAAAAAGACTTTGTGTTTTCCAGATCAGATGATGTTACGTGATAATTCTTGCATCATTGAAACTGACCGCTCACTGGTGTGACTTTCAAGTTATTTGTTCCCATATTGCCAAAGCAAGAGGATGAATATCTGTCATGTAGAACTGATGAATGGTGAACAGTGGATTTCAGTTTCATTCAGAGTTCCGTTTCATTCAACGTTCATTAGTTCCACATGGTGGACATTCAACCTCTTGTTGGGAACATGAGAACAATTATTTTGCACAGGGAATTTGTGAGCAGCATCAACGTTGCCAGCTTCAAATTCTTTGTTAAAGAGGTATGAAAGCAAGAGTGATAGTTATACAGAACAGATACAGCCCTTCAGCTCATCTCATCCATGCTGACCAACAATCTAACCATGCCAATGCCACTTGCCTGTGCCTGGCCCACATCTCCAAGCCTTTCCAATCCATGCACCCGTCCATGTGACCTCTAATGTTCTAACTGTATCCACTTCTACTGCTTCCTCTGGCATCTCGCTCCATGTACACACTGCAGTCTGTGTAGAAAAAAGCTAATCCCTTCGGTCCCTTTTAAATCTTTCCCCTCTTGCCTGGCCTATGCATTCTAGTTCTTGATTCCCCCACCATGGGGAAAAAAAACAATGGCTGTTCACCTTCATCCATACCCACCCTCCATTATTTTATAAACTTCTAAAAGGTCATCCTTCTTCCTCCTATGTTTCAGGGGAAAAAGGGAGCTTGTAACTCAAATCATCCAGATCCAGCAACGTTGTCATAAATCCTTTTTGCGCCCTTCCAGTTTAGTGACATCTTTCGGTAGTGGGGGTACAAAAACAGTACATAGTGTTCCAAATCTGGACTTACCAACACGAGGAAGGATGAATGAACAGCATGTTACCTGCCATTCCGTTCCGCAAGTATTTTTTATGAGTATTAGCAGCTTATTTTAATTAACCTCATTGATAACAGCCTCACACTGGCTGTGTGTGGAGGGCCAGCAATTACACCTAATCTTCCACTTCTTTGTAAATTTACTGCAGGATTTCAAAGTATGACTAACAGTAATCCTTTTTGTGATTTATTTTCCACTGTACAGTATTATACATATTACAATGCTGTGCAATATGTTATAAAAAAGCGCCTGTCATTCTGGCTTAATTTTCCCCAGACCTCTCTGAATACTGTGAGCCTCTTTCACACTAACCGCAGGACACAGCTCCGTGACATCGGCGAACATGATTACAAACTATATTGAATTGTGTGGGAATAGAGGGGAGCAGAGACCAGCAGAATACTTGGCCAGTTCCACTAATCATTGTCCACTCACTCTGATGTCAGAGTTTCCCTGTTCATTCCATTGTCTTCTGTTACCAAGCCAAGTTTTGGGTCTACTCACCAAAATGCAAATAACACCATTGTAGTACGTTGCCTTTTTTGTTTAGAGATACAGCGCGGAAACAGGCTCTTTGGCCCACCGAGTCCGCGCTGACCAGCGATCACCGCACATTAACACTGTCCTACACACACGAGGGACAATTTACACGTACACCAAGCAAATAGACAATAGGTGCAAGAGTAGGCCATTCGGTCCTTCGAGCCAGCACCACCATTCAATGTGATCACGGCTGATCATTCTCAATCAGTACCCCGTTCCTGCCTTCTCCCCATACCCCCTGATTCCGCTATCCTGAAGAGCTCTTTCTAGCTCTCTCTTGAATGCATTCAGAGAATTGGCCTCCACTGCCTTCTGAGGCAGTGAATTCTGCAGATTCACAACTGTCTGACTGAAAAAGTTTTTCCTCATCTCCGTTCTAAATGGCCTACCTCTTATTCTTAAACTGTGGCCCCTGGTTCTGGACTCCCCAACATTGGGAACATGTTTCCTGCCTCTAACGTGTCCAACCCCTTAATAATCTTATATGTTTCGATAAGATCCCCTCTCATCCTTCTAAATTCAAGTGTATAATTAACCTACATACCTGCACGTCTCTGGAGTGTGGGAGGAAACCGAAGATCTCGGCGAAAACCCACGCGGTCACGGGGAGAACGTACAAACTTCGTACAGACAGCACCCGTAGTCGGGATCGAACCCGTGTCTCCGGCGCTGCCAGCGCTGTAAGGCAGCAACTCTACCGCTGCGCCACTGTGCTGTACCTCAAGAGATTGGAACTTCTAAAATTGATGGATGGGGATATTTACTTTGAAGATTTACCTTTTTTTTGCGTATTTGTACACGTATTCAGTGGGGGAAGTATAGCAACGTAAATTACAAAATGGGAACCATTTCCTCTTTCCCAATATCAGCTGAACCTTCCAATACCTGTTCATTCAATTGAGTTCCCAAAAATATTATTAACTTCAAATGAGAACTAGTGTTGGCAAGAAAACCCGGTAATCTTCCCCCGGTAATCGGACATTATTGTTGCCTAAGCTCATGGGCTGTCATTTTTCCCACTTCTTCCTTCCCGCTGCTGTGAGACTGCACAACCAGCGCTACTCCCAGCAGACCAGTCAACAGATCGGTTAACCGTAACAGTAAAAAACCCCAAAGTAAATGATGACAATTATCCTTATCTTTATTTTTATTTATAATGAATGTCTCTTGCTATCCACTTTGCTGCCGTAACACTGCAAATTTCCCCGGTGTGGGACAAATAAAGGAATTTATTATTATTATTATTATTACTTTGGAAGTCGACAAGAAATTACTTCAATTAATATTTGTGTAGTTACACCCAACAGTGTAACATCCACGGATACTTCAAGTCCATTGAAGCCATTCATCGTGCCTGAGACTTTCTGACACTGTCCCACTGTAACTGGGCAGAGGAAGACATTTCATGCGAATTGTCCCCCATCCACACCATCCACAGCAAGACTGTGGCGATATGATTACCATTTCAAGTCAATTTTTTGTGTATTTTCCGACTTGTGGATATCGATTAAAAACGGAACCAGTTCATAATCCACGGGCAGCCATTATTTCCTCTCCAGCTCTTTCTTCTTTGTAGAATGTAGAACAGTACAGCACAAGAACAGGCCCTTTGGCCCACAATGTCTGTGCTGAACATAATGCCAGACCAACTCTTATCTACCTGCACATCCATCTGCTCATTCAAAAATCTATTTAATGCCACAATCGTATCTGCCTCAACCACCACCCCCCGACAGCAAGCTCCAGGCACTCACTGCCATCCATTGCCCCACACATCTCCTTTAAACTTTGCCCTTTTCAACTTAAAGCTCTGCCCTCTAATATTTGATTTGTTTCACTGTTCCAGAGAAAACAATCCAAGTCTGTCCGTCTTCTCCTTGTAGCCAGACTGAAGAAGGGTCTCGACCCGAAACGTCATCCATTCCTTCTCTCCCGAGATGCTGCCTGACCTGATGAGTTACTCCAGCATTTTGTGAATAAATACCTTCGACTGCTTTATGTATTATCAATAACAGTAAATGTTGTTGACTTGGTATACGACAGACTGTTGAAAGAAAGACAACTCCCTGGAAAGGCAGGCACAGAGTTTTGTTTTCCCATTTGGCATCTTTTTTTTCCCCATTTGAAGTCTGTGGCCTCCGAATGACAATTTAAACTGTCATGGCTCCAGCATTTTGAAGTCGCCTCTAAGGGTTGGTTTAGAAGAGAGACGAGAAACTGCAGATCCTGGGATCTTGAGCAAAACTCAGTGCCGGAGAAACTCAGCAGGTCAGGCAGCATCTGTGGAGGGAATGGACAGCCAGCGCTTTGGGTGGGACCCTCCTCAAACCCTACATCAAACGTCTGTGCAATTATTAAGATGCAGCCAGAGTTGTTATTTTGGTAGTCAGCTGAACTTGTCTTTAAAAAGGAAACCTATATTTAAACCTATTGGATACACTGCTTCTCTTTCTGCCTCAGAGCATGATTGATACAAGTGCTCTGAATGAAAGCCTATAATGAAAGCAGAGACGCCACTGAACCCAAGTCTTGTTATCTCCCTCGTATCATTAAACCATGAAGAATTATATCCCACAAAAGGTAAAGTGGTTATAACAGATACTCCAATGCCCTTTACGTACCCATAGTGGAATTTACTGCTGCAGTGTTCAGTCCACAGAATCGCCAAATTTAAATTAACAACCTGTGAACACATCCTCATGTGTGTTAAGAGTCCCTGGTCCAAATAACACCACTGTTGTGTGAAGTATTGCCAGATCTGTATTTGTCATTTCAGTGCAAATAAATGGCATTGTGTTGTTCGCCTGTAGCAGTTGGCTGGTTGCCATCCCAAGTGATATTCTCATGTTTAAATTCACTCGCTGTGGGGAAAGCTTCCTTAAATTCAGTGAGCGCTGTTTCCTTGGGAGTGTGGGTGTGCACATCATCCAAAGAGATGTATGTGTTCTGCCACTTTATATGCATCTTGCAGAGATGACAGCTTTTGGCAAGTGCACTATGTTTAGTTTAGTTTAGTTTAGAGATACAGCGCGGAAACAGGCCCTTTGGCTCACAGTCGCACTCTACTACACACTAGGGACAATTTACAATTTCACCAAAGCCAATTCACCTACAAACCTGTATGTCTTACTAATGTGGGAGGAAACCGGAGCACCAGGAGAAAGCCCACGTGGTCACAGGGAGAACGTACAAACTCCATACAGACAGCACCCGCAGTCAAGATGGAATCCGGGGCTCTGGCGCTGTAAAGCAGCAACTCTACCGCTGCGCCACCGTGCCGCCATCTAAGATGTATTCGTTTTACTGAATACATTTTGGATTTTGGAACTGTTTTTGAGGACCTACATTAAGGCTGGAGGTTAGTCACCCTCCTTTATGTACACTATGATCAACTTGCATTTTTAAGAATATTTTAATATAAAATGGCTGAAGCAGGTTTGTTCAGATCATTAGTTTTAATCAGGACCCCATCTTCTGACTGATCAATCTGAAAGGAGGGGTTCTGACCTGAAACATCACCTATTCATGTTCTCCTGTGATGCTACCTATGTCTACTTCTGCTGAGACGTCATATCATATCATATCATATATATACAGCCGGAAACAGGCCTTTTCGGCCCTCCAAGTCCGTGCCGCCCAGTGATCCCCGTACATTAACACTATCCTACACCCACTAGGGACAATTTTTACATTTACCCAGCCAATTAACCTACATACCTGTACGTCTTTGGAGTGTGGGAGGAAACCGAAGATCTCGGAGAAAACCCACGCAGGTCACGGGTAGAACGTACAAACTCCTTACAGTGCAGCACCCGTAGTCAGGATCGAACCTGAGTCTCCGGCGCTGCATTCGCTGTAAAGCAGCAACTCTACCGCTGCGCCACCGTGCCGCCCTGATACATTTCAGTCTGCACCACTCTCTCTACATCACTGCTTCCTTGAGGATCATCACAAAGATGTGAGTTACTACTGGTTGGAAAAGTCTTCTAAACTCTCCATTAAATTTCAAGATTGGAGTCGGACAAGACCCCTGTTCCCATCGGGAATTGGGAATTCCTCATCTTCCAATCGACCTCATTGTGGCCTTTGCACTTTTTTTCATCTTTTTTTTCTGTGAGTATATTCTGGACTTTGTTTATTTTCTCTTTTGCACTACCTGATTTACTCTTGCAGAGTCTGAGCAGCTTGGATCGTATGCAAAATAAAATGAGGTAGAGAGCCAGCGATGATCTTTGTCCTCTGTGTGGAAAAGGTTGGCCCCAATTCTTGATTCCAAACCTGGAACAAAGACAGGGCGGATGCGCACAATCTCTGCCCCTCATGATTTTACACACCTTAAACCAGACGATGTGGATTTAAGTTGATTTGTAAATAGACAATAGACAATAGACAATAGGTGCAGGAGGAGGCCATTCGGCCCTTCGAGCCAGCACCGCCATTCAATATGATCATGGCTGATCATTCTCAATCAGTACCCTGTTCCTGCCTTCTCCCCATACCCCCTGACTCCGCTATCCTTAAGAGCTCTATCCAGCTCTCTCTTGAATGCATTCAGAGAATTGGCCTCCACTGCCTTCTGAGGCAGAGAATTCCACAGATTCACAACTCTCTGACTGAAAAAGTTTTTCCTCATCTCAGTTCTAAAACAACCAAAGAAGGCTCACAGTGAGTAGATTTGATCTGAAATTCACTGCTTTAAAAGGTGACGGAAGCAATTTCGATCATGTGTTTCAAAAATGCAGTAGATAAGAGCGAATGGTTAAAAGCTTGCGGGAATGTCGAGAAAGAGCATTGCAGGGCTTGACATGGGATAGTCTTTCTGAAGCCAGGCTGATCTTGAAGGGCCAAATGGGCTCTTTCTGTGGTTAATTCTCTCATTTAGGTGGCTATTGAATACATTTATCATCTTGTGGGGATAGTGTTTCACATTCACCTCATGGCAAATTTCAGTGGGTACCCAGCTTGAAAACACCAGCTTGTTCAGTGACATTTTCCGTTTGTCACCTTTGAGGAGGTGATTGGAAGTTAATGAGTGATAGAATATTGATCAGCTAACAGGAGTAAAAAATATTAGATGCTATCTGATTGTGGCATCTGGAGCCTTCTGGCTCACAGGGCAAGGGAGCTTTCAGCCTCAGCCAATGATACGAGAGGAACAAAATGGACCACTCCGTTGAAATCGCCTATACTGAAGTTTAGTATGCCAAGGAGCCATTTTATTAAGCAAAGCCCACCGTTCGTTATGCCTCTCGCAATGCAATCAGTGTTTTAGGGGAACAGTATGTGTGATTATACCATTAAAATGCAGAATATATCTCATCTATCAATTCACAGATTTTTGTTATTTTTCTTTTTTAAATGTTTCTGCCTACTAAAATGGCCCCTTGACGTACTATGGTTTTTAGGGTCGAGTGGTCTATCTTGTTCCTCTAGTATCTTTGGCCTCAGCCAAACAAGCTGTGGAAACTCCAGTGCTTAAAAAAAATATATCAGATAGTCCATTGGTTTAAAGACACCCCGAAAGTTGTAATCACAGGCCAGAACACACGCACACAAATGTCAAACTAAAACTGGATTTGGAGATATGGAGTTATGGAGATATGGTGGAATCTTGCATAGAACACAAAGTGCTGGAGTTACTCAGCGGGCAGGCAGCATTTCTGGAGGACTTTTATCGGTGATGTTTCAGAATTGCTTTGAAGATGGAAAGAGGGGACAGATGTCGGGGACAAATCCTACTCTTTTTTTAGAATATAATAAAAATGAACTGCAAATGCTTGTTTTTACCAAAGATAAACACAAAATGCTGAAACAACTCAGTGGGTCAGGTTGCATCTCTGGAGAAAATGGATAGGGAAAAAGCAGGAACGGGGTACTGATTTTAGATGATCAACCATGATCATATTGAATGGCGGTGCTGGCTCGAAGGGCCGAATGGCCTACTCCTGCACCTACTTTTCTATGTTTCTATGTTTCGGGTAAGGATCTTTCTTCAGACTGATTTTGTTTCTGCTCTTGTTTATTTCTTTCTGTGTCACATTTTTGACTCTGAATGATCTTGTTTCTCTGAAATAATTATTTCCCAGCCTCAACTGTTGATCTGGATTTGAAGTATCAGACATGGCCCAGTACAATCAAGCTGCTAGAGTCATAGGCTTGCTAATCAACCGTGGTAGTGTCAAGTGCTGAGGCTCTATGGTGAGGCAGTAAGTGTCCTGCATTATTAAATCCTACCAATACATCAGTGCCCAATATAGTTAGCCACCCCATAATTGGAGCAAGTACACTTGGAATCACAGCTCTGTAAAGTTTTCATCTGCTATGATTAACAGAACAAGGCAATATTCTTAATGAACCATCAAATTATATTACGCAGGAGCCTCTCATACACTTCAGGAGTCTTATCTTCATTGTTAATCGTATCCATTTAAGGTTCATTCAACTTTTACAGTTTGTGTGGGTGTGGAGTCAATCTGGCAGTATTATCTGCAATTAATCAGGCTGCTTACAATTTTAAACATTTTATTGTAGCGACCATAGAGAATGGTCCAGGTCGTCGAACCCTCGGATTGGCCAGCGAGGTCACGTGGGAACGCGACCATGGGGATTGGTCCAGGGAGCGACATCGCTGATTGGCCAGCGATGTCATGTGCGCGTTTGGCGCCCGATTTAAGTAGTTCGGCGAAGTCTTCAAGGAAGACAGTAAGAATGTGATGGTTGTCCTTTACCTTGTTGTTTAACTCTGTATTCGAATATTGCGGCTGCAATAAACTTCTTCTTCAACCAACAAGTTTCGGACTCGCCATATTGGTGACCCCGACGTGATCTGGACGATCACCGACTGAGCAGGAACCCGACGCCTCGTTGACGATGACCGAGCCGGGCACACCGGAGTCAAGCGCCGGAAGCGTTCATCTTCCGTTGTTTTGGACGCACGCACCGCAAGCTTGGTTTATCCACACCGAGGCTCAATTTCCTATAAAGAAGGTGTCGGACGAATCCACGATGTACTACTACCTCGTCAGCGCTCTATCGCCGGACACAACCAAGCGCGTGATGCGGTTCATCGTGAATCCGCCTGCGGAAAACAAGTACGAGGCCATGAAGAAAGTATTACTGCGAACCTTCGGGTTTAATAAGCATAGTGGTGCGGCAAAACTTCTGCACCTACCAGATCTTGGAGACCAACTGCCTTCCGTCCTCATGGCCGAAATGATGATGCTAGCCGGTGAGCATACGGATTGCCCTATGTTCGAACAGGCATTCCGCGAGAAACTTCCCGAGGATGTCCGACTGCTGCTCACGGATTGTTCTTTTAAGGACCCCGAAGCATATGCAGCGAAAGCGGACGCGCTCATAGCGGCAAAAAACAAGGCAAGTGGTTCGATCAACAAAGTCTCGACATCAGTGGCCACGCCACAGCGACGGCAAGATGGCGCCACGTCTCCCGCCAATTCTCCGAAAGCCCGCCAAAAAGATCCGCACAAGCGCGGCTGGTGCTATTATCACCTACGATGGGGTAACGAATCCCGCAACTGCCGTTTGCCTTGTACCTTCGCGGGAAATGCCTCGGCCGATCGTACATAGGGGCAGTTACGATTGGCCAGAACCGGCGCCTCTATGTCCATGATCGATTCACGGACACAGAATTTTTGGTAGACACGGGAGCCATCGTCAGCATAGTGCCGCCGACCGACCTCGAAACCAGATCGGGTAAGACAGGTCCCACCCTCATCGCGGTTAATGGCAGCCCAATTCGCACTTTCGGTACACGGAAGATGTCCCTTGTGTTAGGCCTCCGCACGTACGAATGGCCATTCATCATAGCCGACGTCAAACAAGCGATCCTGGGCGCAGATTTTCTCTGGGCTTTTTCACTGGTTCCTGATGTCCGCGGTAACGACCTCCGACCCTCCGCCGAAGATGAGCACATCGCTCCGACAATCGCCTCCTCGCCCAGCCCTACTGTCCAGGCCGTCGTCGCGGCCCCCGACTCGTATGCTGCGATTCTGGCAGAGTTTCCAGAGCTGCTCGTCCAACGTTTTGACACGCCTTCGGCTAAGCACGGTGTGGTCCACCACATCTGCACCGAAGGCCCTCCCGTTTTCGCTCGGGCCAGGAGACTACCACCAGACAAACTGGTGGTGGCAAGGGTGGAGTTCAGGAAAATGGAGGAAATGGGAATTGTCCGTCAGTCTGACAGCCCGTGGGCCTCGCCGTTACACATGGTCTCCAAGGCATCTGGGGGGTGGAGACCATGTGGCGATTATCGGCGTCTCAATGCTGTCACCACGGCTGATCGCTACCCCATACCGCACCTACAGGATTTTTCTTCTGGGCTGGAAGGAGCGGTGGTGTTTTCCAAAATCGATTTGGTGCGAGGATACCATCAGATTCCGGTGCGACCGGAGGACATACAGAAAACTGCAACAATTACTCCGTTCGGGTTGTTTGAATGGTTGCGTATGCCTTTCGGTTTAAAGAACGCGGCACAGGCTTTCCAGCGACTGATGGACCGCGTGGGCCGGGGTTTACCATTTTTGTTTATTTATTTAGACGACATCCTGGTCGCCAGCCCCTCCGTGCAGGAACACCAGGCCCATTTGCGGACCGTGTTCCAGCGGCTCCAAGA
The DNA here is from genome assembly GCF_053455715.1 of Rhinoraja longicauda. Lineage (NCBI taxonomy): Eukaryota > Metazoa > Chordata > Chondrichthyes > Rajiformes > Arhynchobatidae > Rhinoraja > Rhinoraja longicauda. Next base: position 8,962,485 of record NC_135984.1, read on the forward strand.
CCACGGGCTCATTATCCAACCCTCCAAATGTCAATTCGGCCTTCCTGCTCTTGATTTCCTAGGGCACAGAATTACCCCTGCCGGCGCCTCCCCTTTGCCCGAGAAGGTGGAGGCTATCCGGGCATTTCCCAGGCCCACCACAGTAAAAGGGCTACAGGAGTTCGTAGGCATGGTTAATTTCTACCATAGGTTCGTTCCGGCAGCTGCGCGAGTCATGCGCCCACTTTTCCAATGCCTTGCAGGAAAACCGGTAGAGTTGATATGGTCCCCGACCGCAGAGTCGGCTTTTACAGCAGCTAAGGCAGCCTTGGCAGACGCCACCATGTTGGTCCATCCGAGCCCCTCCGCCCCCACGGCCCTGACGGTTGACGCCTCTGACGTGGCGGTGGGCGGGGTTCTGGAGCAGCAGGTCGGTGGCCGTTGGCAGCCTTTAGCGTTTTTCAGCCGGCAACTAAATTCGGCCGAGCTGAAGTATAGCGCACTTGACCGAGAGCTCCTGGCTCTCTATTTAGCTGTTCGTCATTTCAGGTACTTCCTCGAGGGCCGCCCATTTGTGGCCTTTACGGACCACAAACCATTAACATTTGCTTTTTTGAAATTGTCTGACCCATGGTCGGCCCGCCAGCAGCGGCACCTGACTGCTATCTCCGAATTTACCACCGATGTCCGTCATGTCGCGGGTAAGCTTAATGCCGTTGCTGACGCCCTGTCTAGACCTGCTTTTTCCCCTATTTCGGCGGTGGACTGCGAGGTGGATCCCCAGGAGCTTGCGGAGGCACAGCTTCTGGCGGATACCGTTTCGGCTTACCGGTCCACCACTTCGGGGTTGAAGTTGGCCCAGATAGCTTGTGGGTCGGCGGGCACAAAAGTCTGGTGCGATGTTTCTCTTCCCCGTCCCAGGCCGGTAGTACCGCCCTCCCTTCAGCGCCGGGTTTTCGATGCCATTCATGGGCTGGCGCACCCGTCCATCCGCTCCACCTCTGCCTTGGTAGCAGCGAGGTTTGTCTGGCATGGCCTACGGAAACAGGTAGCGGGGTGGGCACGTTCCTGCGTGCCCTGTCAGACCGCTAAAGTCCAGCGCCACGTCCAGCCCCCCGTACAGGATTTCGAGGTCCCGGCTGTTCGTTTTTTCCACATCCACGTGGATTTGGTCGGGCCCTTGCCTTCCTCCCGGGGCTACACCCACCTCCTCACGGTGGTGGATCGGTTCACCCGGTGGCCAGAGGCTTTCCCATTGTTTGATATTTCGTCAGCGTCTTGTGCTAGGACTTTGGCCCTTCATTGGGTAGCTCGTTTCGGGGTCCCGGCAGTTATTACCACTGGCAGAGGGCCACAGTTCACTTCGTCCCTCTGGGCCGCGCTTGCAGAACTGTACGGGTCCAAGTTACAACCCACGACTGCATATCACCCCCAGGCAAATGGACTCGTAGAAAGGTTCCACCGCCAACTTAAGGCGTCTCTCAGTGCAAGGCTTGAAGGCCCGGACTGGGTAGACCAGCTCCCTTGGGTTCTGTTGGGCATCCGGACTGCTCCCAAGCTAGATCTCGGTGCGTCGTCCGCAGAGCTAGTATATGGCTCGACACTTCGAGTACCCGGAGATCTGTTTCCGGACCCTTCAGACCAGCTGCCTACAGTCCCATCAGTGTTAGCGTCTCTCCGGGAACGGGTGGGCTCCCTGGCTCCAGTTCCGACTTCACGTCATGGGTGTCCCATGGTACATGAACCGCCTTCCCTGAAGGACTGCGAGTTTGTTTTTTTGCGTAAAGATGCCCATCGCGCCCCGTTGCAGAGGGTCTATCAAGGGCCGTTCCGGGTTTTGCGTAAGGGAACGGCTACCTTCACCTTAGACATGGGCGGCAAGAGTGAGCTCGTCTCGGTGTCCCGGCTTAAACCTGCCCATTTGGATCCGGATCAACCAGTCCTGGTCGGTCAAACCCCTAGGAGAGGCCGTCCTCCGTTAGTTCCGCTCAGTCCAGGACCCCCCGTTCCGACAGTTCCTCCAGGACCCCCCGTTCCGGCAGTTCCTCCAGGACCCCCCGTTCCGGTAGTTCCTCCAGAACCTCCCGTTCCGGCTGTTCCGCCAAGTCCGGAACCTCCGGCTCCTGTGGTTCAGGCTGTCCCTCTCCGTACTCGTTATGGTCGTGAAATCCGGCTCCCTGCTAGGTTCCGCACCTCGGGTTCTGGGGGGGGGTCATGTAGCGACCATAGAGAATGGTCCAGGTCGTCGAACCCTCGGATTGGCCAGCGAGGTCACGTGGGAACGCGACCATGGGGATTGGTCCAGGGAGCGACATCGCTGATTGGCCAGCGATGTCATGTGCGCGTTTGGCGCCCGATTTAAGTAGTTCGGCGAAGTCTTCAAGGAAGACAGTAAGAATGTGATGGTTGTCCTTTACCTTGTTGTTTAACTCTGTATTCGAATATTGCGGCTGCAATAAACTTCTTCTTCAACCAACAAGTTTCGGACTCGCCATATTATAACCCTTTTCATTGTCATAAAATGTCAATTTCAGAAGTTCCAATTGCTATCATTTGAGTTAAAAGCCTAACAAGTATATTGTGGCACAAAATTCAGGATGTCTTTTATTTAAATAAGAAGCACAGGGGAAAGATGAAGGGATTACCAGTTCACAAACATACCTCGTTAACTTGTTTATAGCAAAGTGTAGGAGGCTGTTATTGAAAAGAGGATTGTTCTTTTATTCCAAAGCAGAATACTGCGGATTCTAGAAATCTGAAATAAAAATAGAAAATGCTCAAATCTGAGTTAATGATTCAGCTCGAAGGTATCACAAAATGCTGGAGTAACTCAGCAGGTCAGGCAGCATCTCAGGAGAGAGGGAATGGGTGACCTTTCGGGTCGAGACCCTTCTTCAGACTGATGTCAGGGGGGGCGGGACAAAGAAAGGATATAGTTGGAGACAGGAAGACAGTGGGAGAACTGGGAAGGGGGAGGGAAAGAGAGGGACAGAGGAACTATCTAATGCTGGAGAAGCCAATGTTCATACCGCTGGGCTGCAAGCTGCCCAAGCGAAATATGAGGTGCTGCTCCTCCAATTTCCGGTGGGCCTCACTATGGCACTGGAGGAGGCCCATGACAGAAAGGTCAGACTGGGAATGGGAGGGGGAGTTGGTGCTCAACCACTGGGAGTGGGAGGGGAGTTGAAGTGCTCAGCCACTGGGAGTTAATGATTCAGCTGGATGCCCTTCTGTCTGTAACTGGAAAATAATATAAAAATCTAATGGAATTCAAGTTATAGAGAAAGGAGGGATGTTGCAGGGAACAGTGGGAAATGCATGTAACATGATTAAGGTCAGGGAGGATAAAAAGGCCACCTCTTTTGATAGAGGCATGAGGCGCTACAGATGCTGGAAACTATAAAGTGCTGGAGTAACTCAGCAGGTCAGGCCGCATCTGTGGAGGGGAATGAAGAGACAAAGATTCATGTGGGGTCTGAAAGGTCATGACCTAAAACGTCGCCTATCCCTTCCTTCTGCAGATGCTGCCTGACCGTTGAGTTACTCCAGCACATTGCGTTTTGCTCAATCTTTCCTGATTGTTGTTTAACTGAAAGGGTGCTGAAGGCTCATCCCTGGAATCAAGGGATATGGGGAGAGGTTGGGCACAGGTTACTGATTGTGGATGATCAGCCATGATCACAATGAATGGCGGTGCTAGCTCGAAGGGCCGAATGGCCTCCTCCTGCACCTATTTTCTATGTTTCTACAGACAGTGTGTTTGGGAGCTACAAATGGGAGGAGATGGATGAAATAACTAAATGGGACAAAGAGAGGAAACTAAAATGCTGGAAATGTGAGAATAAGGTTAGAGGAGCTGTTTGTCTGAAAGCGTTGATCTCTGTGTTAAAGCTGGAAGGCCACTGTATGCCTGTATGGTGAAAATGAGGCGTTATTCCTTGATCTTGCATTGAGCTGTGTTGCAACAGTATGGGAGGTGCTGAAACAGTAAGTGTTGCGATGTTCAAACCAAGATCAGTGGTAATTTGCGGTTCAGCACCAAGTCTTCCAACTTGGCTCTTTACAGTCTTATGGATCCAACTCCGAGCGCTTCAGTTTCAGATAATTGGTTATTGCAGTTAATAATTTATTTTGTTTTTGTAATTGTGAGTTCGGATTTCATTTCTCTCCTCCTGTGTACACCTCCCCAAACGCACCATTCTTATTCATCACTATTCCGTGCTGCCACCACCGTAACTTGGCATGTTAATCTCTTCCACCCCTATCACATCCCTTCGCTTTTGTTTACTCTGCTCTTCCTTTCTTCCAGTTGCGATGAAAGGTCTTTGGCCCTAGACTAACTTTGCTTATCGCTCCACAGCTACTGAGAGAAATGGTGAGCAATTTTTAAGTTTGTTCTTTTATTCACTCAGAGAGGTGTAACTCACTGGCAGAGGATGAGAGTTGCTGGTTGGAACGATCTCATGAATAATATGAACACAGACTTAACAGCTCAAACCTGTCAGGGAAGGGTGTATTGATCCAGATTCTTTTGACAAGGCTTATTTTGATGACTGTCTCAGATTTAAGCAATTTTCTGAATCTGTGTGTGTGTGTGTGTGTGTGTGTGTGTGTATTGATTTCACCGTAGAAAATATCAGGAGGATGAAATTACTCTCTCCTCCCTCATTGCTTTGTGAAGAAGTTGTTCAAAGTAATTTCTGGTGTTGCAGAGTATGGAATATACAAGAGTTTATAAATGCTTAAAGTAACAAGGATGTCAGTAAGTCAGAAAGGATGTAGTAGAGATTCACCAGGATGTCACCTGGGCTTGTGGGAGAGGTTGGATAGGCTGGGCCTTCGCTCTTTGGAGTGTCGGAGGCTGAGCAGTGAGCTGCTTCTTCTTATCGAGTCCACTTCACAGGATTAGAAATTGTTGTGGCAGAGCTGAACACACTTCTCGGCATCTGCATACAATGGCGTCTTGCACTCCTTGCACTCCTTGCACTTCTTGCACTTCTTGCGCTTGTGCGCGGTGGTGGAAAGATTTGAGCTCATTGAGGTGGACAAGTTGATGAGGGGACATGGATAAAGTGAACACTCAGCCTTGTTCCCCAGGGTAGAGGATTCTAATACTAGAGGGTCAAGGCTTAAAGTGAGGAAGGGGAGACTTAAGTAGGACTTTGGAGAAAACTCAGAGGGCCGTCTGTATCTGTAGTGAGCTGCCAAAGGAAGCTACAGATGTGGGTACAATTCAACTTCTAAAAGTCATTTACACAGAATTATGCATTGGAAGGGTTTAGAAGGCTATGGGCCAAATGCAGACAAATGTGGCTAGCCCAATACTCCTGCTGGCATGGATAACTTGGGTAGAAGGGCCTATTTCCATGCTGTACAGCTCTAGGTTTCTATGACGATGACTCTAAGCAGTGAAGTTGGAATATGAACAGTGCAACTATGGAATGAAAAGGCAAAACATATCACAGCTAAACTATTTACAGGGAACAAAGTCTGTTGGCTCAAAGAGTTATGTGAAGGCTCCACCCAATTCAAGGTTCACAATTGAGACTCATACTTCTGAATATAGCCCTAATCTTTCTGGTTGTGACAATGACCTTAATGTGTTAGATAAATGTTATACCCACCTTTTCTCCTTCCTTCAGTTATTCACTGTCAATGCACAATGGTGCCGGATCTGCTATCAGTCAATGAGTGACACAGTTACCCTTGTGTACATCAGCTATAACAGTTCCTCGGCTGTGACCTACATTACAACAATCACTTCACTTCAGTGAGTTCTTCATTGACTGAAAAACACTTTAGGACGTCTGCAGGCAATAAAAGGCAATATAGACATGCATGTGCAGGAAAGAACTGCAGATACTGGTTTAAACTGAAGATAGACACAAAATGCTGGAATAACTCAGCGGGACAGGCAGCATCTCTGGATAGAAGGAATGGGTGACGTTTCGGATCGAGAACCCTTTTTCAGACAAGTCAGGGGGAAAGGGAAATGAGAGATATAGACAGTGATGTAGAGAGATATCGAACAAATGAATGAAAGAAAAGCAAAAACGTGACGATGATAAAGGAAATAGGCCTTTGTTAGCTGTTTACTAAGTGATAACTATAGACATGCATCTTGTTATATTTAGCTGATTGGGATTTTCTCAAAAATAACTCATCCCTGTAAAGGTTTTCCAGTGTTTGAATCAATTAAGTTGTTTTTAGATGATACTTTCTTCGCATCATCTTTTGATCTATCTTGTTGTGTAACGGATCGGAAATTACTGTTCGTTAGTGAATATGACGTCCTTGGATGTGTATGTGACAAATAAATTTGACTTGACTTGACTTGACTTGACTTGATCTATCTTGTTGTGTAACGGATCGGAAATTACTGTTCGTTAGTGAATATGACGTCCTTGGATTTATAAATTTCCATGTTTTGTTCATTAAACTCATCATCAGGTTTCTGGGTAATTGAAATAACATCAGGTTGTAGTTCCTAAATAGTCTGATCATTGGAGCACCAGAGATGATGGCATGTTGACACAATAACCTGCAGGTGCTGGAAACTTGAACAGAGCACAAAGTACTGCAGAGATCCTACTTCTGGCTGAAGAGTCTGACGAAGGGCCCCGACCCGAAACATCGAGTGTCCATTCCCTCCCCAGACCTGCTGAGTTCCCCCAGGGATGTCAAGAGCTATAGCTGAACTACAGATTTACAAATATCCTTCTGTGCATGCTTGGCAGAGGTATACAAGAATAGTTAGGGTATTCTCAATCGTTGAAGAATATAGGGTCTCTCTAAGTTAAGTCAAGTCAAGTCAATTTTATTTGTATAGCACATTTAAAAACAACCCACGTTGACCAAAGTGCTGTACATCTGATTATGTACTAAGGAAAAAAATGAAACATACAGTAGCACACAAACATAACAGCACATACAAAACAGTTCACAGCGCCTCCTCAATGAGTCTCAAACGCTAGGGAGTAGAAATAGGTTTTGAGCCTGGACTTAAAGGAGTCGATGGAGGGGGCAGTTCTGATGGGGAGAGGGATGCTGTTCCACAGTCTAGGAGCTGCAACCGCAAAAGCACGGTCACCCCTGAGCTTAAGCCTAGACTGCGGGATAGTGAGTAGCCCCAAGTCGGCCGACCTGAGGGATCTGGAGTTAGAGAGGTGGGTTAGAAGATTTTTGATGTGGGCGGGGGTGGGGAATGTCCATTTAGGGCTTTATATGTGAATAGGAGGAGCTTGAAGTTGATTCTGTACCATAAGATAAGGTCACATAGCCCCTCATGCATGGTCCATCATTCAGTAGAATCGTAGCTGTTCCCTGACCTCTATAATTTGGTCGTCTTCACATTCAATTAGAGAGGTCTATAATTCTAACTGCACTTTCACTGAATAAATATGTGAGTCAGTAGAATACATCAATTATGAAACTGGAGTTGTACTGTGTTATGAGATTTTTTATAATTAGGCGGTGTTTGGTAGGAACTTTCTCAGTGTATAGAGGGCTCTCCTAGGAGTTTTACATGCTCTACTTTGGGACACACAATAGGTGCAGGAGTAGGCCATGCGGCCCTTCGAGCCAGCACCACCATTCAATGTGATCATGGCTGATCATTCTCTGCTGATAGATTGCACCTGGCTCACGGAGTGAATGATGTCAATGGGCAGAACAGTTTGCTTGATTAAAAACTCAGATGTTTCGGAATCTCTCTCAACATTGGTGCAACAGATGAACGGGTCCAAGAAAGGGTGGGGGCAGATGTGATGGTAAAAGCCACTCACTGAACTGAACGTATTTGCACAGTGCACTGTTTACACGTTTAAATGCTCAGCTGGAGGGCTAATTTCAGAAACCAATCAGTGTATTTATAAATGAGTGTCAAAGCTGGATAAATTGTGGCTGTTTGTATTGCACCGTGTCATAAATAAATAAAGGAAAGGACTGATTTTAATTGAAATTATTTTAAATTCTATTCAGACTTATTATGCATTGGCTTTTTACAAATACGTCCCAAGGCTATAGATGTAAAACTAATATGTTAATAAATAATAAACAATGGGGATTCAAATCAGAAGTCCATATTAGTTTTAATTGAAAGACTGCTCAAGGGTTTAATGGCATAATGTTTTCCTGTGTTTCTTTTAGAGACATGATTATATTGCTAGTGTCTAGAGGAAAAGTTGTACAATGTGATGAATATAGAGATGGTGGATAGGAAAGATGATAGTATCTTGATTACAAAGAATGGCCACTGCAGTCTCTAGTTTTACAGTTAGAACATTAGCCTTGGAAAACAATCTTTAACCAGTTTTCAATATCTTTCTACCATTGGGATAAATATCCTCCCAAAGAGGATTGAATTGAACGTATAATAAATCATTCGCGTTATATCCAAATTTAATTTTCAAAATGAATAATTCAATGGCAAAATGAGTTCTGCAGAAAAAAAAATTTCACCCTTGGTCAGGCTGAAGATGTAGTGACATACCAGGGTACAGCACATGTTAATCTGGAAGATGGGAAAACAATCTCACATCTCCCTGACATCTCTAGCTGTCCCTCTTTTAGAGTCATACAGCACGTAAACGGGCCCCTCGACTCAACTTGCCCATGCTGACAAAGATGCCACGTCTACACTAGCCCCACCTGCTCGCATTTGGCCCATGTCACTATATGGAAGAGAGTTGGGGGTCAAAACCAGCACATCCATCCTCGGATATGGTGCCCAAAACTGTTCACAGTATTCCAAATGTAGCCTCACCAGTGCCTTATAAAGCCTAGCATTACATCCTTGATTTTAATTCTAGTCTGAGATCAATTATTGCTGTTGTTTCCCAGCACAATCCATGTGCATGTACCCCAGCTGCAAGGTAGCATCTCATTAAGGTGTCACCACGGCTTCAAATCTGTCAAATACAATTTCCCTTTAATAAAACATAGTGCAATCAAACCAAGTTATAGATTCTCTAAATACCTTATTCCCACTTCCTCAATAATGGATACCAGCATTTTCGGAAGGACTGACACATGGCTAACTGGTCTATAATTTCCTGCGTTCAGTCTTCCACCTTTCTTGGTGCTGCACTGCTGTTTTCTAATCCACTGGAGTCTTTACAGAATCTAGGAAGATTGGAAGCTGGTGACTGTGGTATCCCTGAGCCTGGAGCAGGGAACTCCTCAGCCATTTGTTTGCTTCATTCCTTGTCCCTTGTGTGCTTGGACCCTCTTTTATTGCAGTACAATTGATGATTTATACTGTGAAGACAGATACAAAATAGTTGCTTGAAATGTCTGCCATTTCTTGTATTAATTCCCCAGTCTCATCTTCTAAGGGTTTGCTTTATCTGCTCTCTTACTTTGTTTGTATACTTACAGAAGCTCTTACTGAATGTCCTTGTGCTTCCTAAGTTTTCTCAGTCTACTCTCTGCCTTGTTGTCGTTTTTTCATCATCATAGAGCAATCCCCATTCACTTTAAATCTATGTCCTCTAGTTTTAGACACCCCGACCCTAAGGAAAATAAACTGTGGCTATCCACCTTTTCTACATCTCTCATGATCTTGATACCTCTATAAGGTCACCTCTCAGCCCCCTTCTGGCATCCGTCCATCTGTGGGAGATGATGGTGTGGCTTGGCGTTGTCCTGCTTGGAGAGGGGGATTTTTCAGTGTCCTCTCCATTTGATTTGGCCGCTGAGCCTGGGCAGGTAAATGGGAATACAAACTTGCCCAGCAACTGCATTCCCCTCTCGACCTGATAGGCTGATTCCAGAGGAACGGCGTGGCTGCTGCGTCTGGGGCCTACTCGGTTGCAGGAGTTGCCGGAAGGCGGACGCTCGAGGGATCAGCCGACCGTCTCTAGGGGCTCCAGCTCCAGTGCCTTTGGCTCTCCAGAGCCTTGCCCACAAGACAACCCGTAGTTGGGACCTGGTTGATGGGCGTCAGGACGTGTCCACACGCCAGTGGGGCCTGCACGTCGCATCTCTGGGGGCTAGAGTTCCTCCGCGATCCCCGCGCAGTTTAGCCTGCGACTGAAGGTGGCCCCAGTTACCATGTGTTGCCACGAGGAGGCACTGCGAGAGTCTTGATGATGCAGAGGGTTATGTACTGGCAGGGGGAAGCTCACGCACTCGGCTACTTTTTTTGCAAAATTTGCTAGCCAGCGGCATCTGGATTTACACCAGGGCACTAGACACATGCAACACCCTGTGGCTCGTGCCACCAACACAGCCCCCTATGCTCAGCGAAGAAGGGCCCAACTTATCCAGCCTCTCCTTGTAACTCAAGCCCACCAGTCCTGGTTACATCACGTAAATCTTTTCTGCACCCTTTCCAGCTGAATAGCATCCTTCATATAGATGAGTGGTTAGAACTGCACACAGTTTTCCTAGTGTGATCTCGCCAACAACTTGTACAATTGCAAAATGATGTCCTGACTCTTGTACTCAATGTTCTGACCAATGAAGGCAAGCTTGCCAAATGCCTTCTTCACCACCCTGTCTGCCTGTGTTCCTGAAATGCTACTCTTAATTGTCAGGTAAATAATAACTAAAGAAGCATACAGAATCTATTTTTGTGGTCTTTGTACTTGTTGGAGTTAGCTGCAGTCAGAAATAGTTTGATGATTGATAGCATGGTAAATTGAAGCTACAAAGAGTATTCTACTGTGACTAAATAGCATGAATGTTAGCACATAATCATTTACTGAAATTGATCAATACTAGGCCTGAGTATCAGATATAGGGATGAATGGCATTTGGTTTATAGCACAAAAATTATTATCAATGTTGGTGCTTTTTCCTTCATTTAGTTTGATCAATAGCAGGTCCACCACTGAAGAGTGAAATTAATGATGTGTGAAATGGTTTGTTTAACCCACTTAACTGCCACTGGAATAGCACTGGGGGAAAGGGTGTGTTGAACAGAAAAACATAAGGAGAAAAGTGAGACGTATGATTATTTGAACTTTCTCCCTCGTTCAATAAGATCACGGCTGATCGAATCTTCACCTCCTTTCCTCTCTGATCCCCACAACCCTTGATTCCTCTACAGAGCAAACATTGATCTTGGACTTGAATATATTTAAAAATTCAGCCATCACTGCTGCGTAGTGAATTTCAAAGATTTTCTTGTCACAGACAGAAGACATTCGAGTCATTCGGCCCAACTCGTCCATTCCGACCAACAGGCCCCATCTCGTCTAGTCCCATTTTCCTGTGTTTAGCCCATTTACCTCTAAACCTTTCTCCATCTTAAACAGGCAGTCTCTGATCCTGAAAACAAACAGCTCATTCTGAATTCTCTCGGGTGTGGAAATCTCCCCTCAGTATTTAACCCGTCAAGTCACCACCATACCTTTGGTGTTGATATTGGATTATTATTATTCATGCTCCGAGATGCAGTGACCAACATTTTTTAAAAATGCTATCCAGTCAGATCATGCTACACATGAGTACAATCACGTCATACACAAGTACAAACAGCTGGAGGAACTCAGTGGGTCAGGCATCATCTGGGGGGGGGGGGGGGGAGGGGGGGGGAGGATGGAAAGACAATGGTTTAGGTTGGGGCCCTTTTTTCTGAAGGGTCCTGACCCAAAACAACATCTGTCCATTGCCTCCACAGATGCTGCCTGAACCTCTGAGTTCCTGTAGCACGATATATTTGCCTCAAGGTTCCAGCACCTTCAGTTTCTTATATCTCCATACAAGTTAATGTAAAGAGAAAAATAACCAGAGTGCTTCACCATTCTAATGTTATAACAAAATCAACTGGCATTCTCCTAAATTCCAATTTGTGAAGGGCTAACTCTCTCAACCCTTCCTTAAAACAAACCCCTTCATACAAGGAATCCACCCACAACATTGATCTGTTTCAAATGCGAAGATAGTTCTCTCTGCACCCGAGGACCATCAAACATGGGAGCAGAATTAGGTCAGTCAAGCCATTGTCAATTCCACCATTCGAAAATGACTGATCGATTTTTCCCTCACAACTCTATTCTCCTGCCTTCTCCCCATAGCCTTTGATGCCCTTCCTAATTAAGAACCGATCAATCTCTGCTTTAAAAGTACCTAATGCTGTGGCAATAAACTCCACAGATTCACCACTCTCTGGCCAGAGTAATCCCTCCTTATGTGCATTCTGAAAGTTTATCCCTTTATTCTGAGGGTCTGCCCTCTGGTCCTTGACTCTCCCATTACTGGAAATGTCCTTTCCACATCCACTCTAACTAAGCCTATCGTTATCCGGTAGGTTTCAATGAGATTCCACTCGTTCTTCTAAACTCCAGTGTGTACAATCCCAGAGCCCTCGTACATTGACTCATTTGTCTCTGAGATCATTCTATAGACAATAGACAATAGACAACAGGTGCAGGAGGAGGCCATTCGGCCCTTCGAGCCAGCTCCGCCATTCAATGTGATCATGGCTGATCATTCTCAATCAGTACCCCGTTCCTGCCCCATACCCCCTGACTCCGCTATCCTTAAGAGCTCTATCTAGCTCTCTCTTGAATGCATTCAGAGAATTGGCCTCCACTGCCTTCTGAGGCAGAGAATTCCACAGATTCACAACTCTCTGACTGAAAAAGTTTTTCCTCATCTCAGTTCTAAATGGCCTACCCCTTATTCTTAAACGGTGGCCCCTTGTTCTGGACTCCCCCAACATTGGGAACATGTTTCCTGCCTCTAACGTGTCCAACCCCTTAATAATCTTATACGTTTCGATAAGATCTCCTCTCATCCTTCTAAATTCCAGTGTATACAAGCCTAGTCGCTCCAGTATTTCAACATATAACAGTCCCGCCATTCCGGGAATTAACCTAGTAAACCTACGCTGCACGCCCTCAATAGCAAGAATATCCTTCCTCAAATTTGGAGACCAAAACTGCACACAGTACTCCAGGTGCGGTCTCACTAGGTCCCTGTACAACTGCAGAAGGACCTCTTTGCTCCTATACTCAACTCCTCTTGTTATGAAGGCCAACATTCCATTGGCTTTCCTCACTGCCTGCTGTACCTGCTTGTTTCCTTTCAGTGACTGATGCACTAGGACACCCAGATCTTGTTGCACGTCCCCTTTTCTCGTGCAAGACTGATCCTGGTGTGCCCTCGCCAACATCCAGTGGAGTCTTAGCCAGATTTCCTGCTGTGATACGCTCTCTCCCTTGATCGGCTTCTTCAATCCATGCTGCCATTTGCCTTTGCACAGTTACTTTTGGAGGTGATGTCCATTTGGTCAATAATCTGCTCTTGTATCTTCTTTCTGTCGAAGAGAACCTTGCCAACAGAGCCAACTCTTGCACTGTCCTTCTTCGGTCTCCTTCCTGGTCCAGCATTGCGCTGGTTTTCTGCACCAATTTTGTGCTCTGTATAGTTTGGATATTTCACACTCTCCCATCATCTGTTCCCATGTCTCTCCTCTTCCCTGAAGCTGATTGCAGAGATGTTTAATAATCAGTCATTTAAAAAAGATGATGCTCACTCTAGCTTCCGGCAGCTTTGATGGCCAAGTCTGCCATCATTTCATGGTTGGCTAAATACCGTGACATCATGTCATGGTCATACATCACCATTCATTAGAAATACCGGCTGTTAGACAAAATGCCTTGCCTACTGAAGCCTGCCACCTGTGATGTCTGCAAATGGTAATCAACGGGAAAATTATACAGCTGTAAAGAAGATTTGTAGTCAAACACTGGAATAATAATTTCCCTGTAATATACATTTATCATTAATTTATTCAGTCCATTCGATGTTGGTAGTTTATTACCAAATTGTCAATTATGAATTCTGGCAGTGACATTCTTATTTACACAGATAGTTAAAACATTGGCAGAATTTTAACGTTAGCTGTCTGAAATCAACAGGTTTGGATTTGCTTTCCTGTAAATATGTGCTTGTATTTTTTTTAAATGTGTGATCCATGTGTTTATGGAAAGGGTAGGTGCAGAGTGAGAAGTTTTCTTGCAATGGAAAGAAAAAATATACGATCTGCATTCCCCTTGCGTTGTTTATAGCCTTGGCCTGCTCACCAGTCAAGTACGAACATGTTCAAATGCAGCCAGAACTGTTCAGCACAGAGCAGGCCCTTCGGCCCACCTTGCTCGTTGGGCTAGTCCCATTTGTCAGCATTTGGACCATACCCTTTTTGGCTCACAGTGTCTATGCCAAACACAATGTCAAATTAAACTAATCCCTCCTGCACGTATGCAATCTATATCCCTCCATTTCTTGCATATCCGTGTGCTTATCTAAAATATTCTTAAACGCCATTATCATATCTGTTTTCACCACCACCTTTAGACACACATTCCCACCACTCTATTCCCGTGCACATCTTTTTTATCCCTCATAATCTTATAACCCTCGAGTATTTGACATTTCCATCCTGGGATAAAGGTTCTGACTGTCCACCCTGTACCTCTATTCCTCCCACAATTTTATAAACTACTTCCCAGTCTCCCCTCAGCCTGAGACACTCCAGAGAAAACAACACGTTTGTCCAACTTCTCATAGCCAATACCCATCCAATCCAGACAGCGTTCAGGTAAAACTCTTCTGCACCTTCTCCAAAGCCTCCATATCCTTCCTATCATGGGGCAAACAGAACTGCACTCCAAATACGGCCTAACCAATGTTCCATAAAGTTTCAAAATGACTTGCTGATTCTTAAACTCTTTCCCCACCAGATGGAGGCAAGCATATGCTGCATCTTCTCTCCCACTCTATCCACTCAAATTGCTACTAGTGGGAGTTATGGACTCGGACCCTCGATACATCTAAGGGTTATTCCACTGATTTGCCTTTGCTCCACCTCACACTTGCCTGGATTAAACGTTATCTGCCATTTCTCTACCCGTCACGGTAGTTGACCTATATCATTTGACTGCCTTCTTCACTGTCTGCAACTCCATCAATTTTTGTGTCCTTCAACCTATCTTCATTTCAAATGTCCACCAAACTTGCTAACCTATCTATATTATTCTCCAATTTAGCCTCTTTTTTACTTTGGCCGGATTTGTTTGAGTTGCTTTGTCCTTAACAAGAGGAGTTGACTATAGGAGCAAAGAGGTTCTTCTGCAGTTTACAGGGCCCTAGTGAGACCGCACCTGGAGAACTGTGTGCAGTTTTGGTCTCCAAATTTGAGGAAGGATATTCTTGCTATTGAGGGCGTGCAGTGTAGGTTTACTAGGTTAATTCCTGGAATGGCGGGACTGTCATATGTTGAAAGACTGGAGCAACTAGGCTTGTATACACTGGAATTTAGAAGGATGAGAGGGGATCTTATCGAAACGTATAAGATTATTAAGGGGTTGGACACGTTAGAGGCAGGAAACATGGTCCAAATGTTGGGGGAGTCCAGAAAAGGGGCCACAGTTTAAGAATAAGGCAGATAGGCCATTTAGAACAGAAATGAGGAAAAAGTTTTTCAGTCAGAGAGTTGTGAATCTGTGGAATTCTCTGCCTCAGAAGGCAGTGGAGGCCAATTCTCTGAATGCATTCAAGAGAGAGCTAGATAGAGCTCTTAAGGATAGTGGAGTCAGGGGGTATGGGGAGAAGGCAGGAATGGGGTACTGATTGAGAATGTCAGCCATGATCACATTGAATGGCGGTGCTGGCTCGAAGGGCCAAATGGCCTCCTCCTGCGTCTATTGTCTATTGTCTATTGTCATATACCTCACGTGGATATTCTTACATGGATAGGACAGGTTTGGAGGGATATGGGCCAAAGGAAGGCAGGTGAGACTAGTGTAGCTGGGACATGTTGACAAGTTGGGCTGAAGGGCCTGTTTCCACACTGTATCACTCTGTGACTCTACGACCCCTCGATTATCTTTTATCATTGGATTGTTATTAGTATCTCCTACATGAAGACTAATTCAAATAATTATTTTGAATTCTCTACTTTTTCTCCATTTTTCATGATTAATTTCTCAGTCTAACTCTGAGCCTACGTTTTCTTGAGCTGTTATCTTCATCTTAGTGGCGGCTCCTATTATTTGGTGAATTTGGTCATTTATTCTACCTTCTCCCTCTTCATCATTTATTTTAGTTGTCCATCAATTTTTTTAAATATGTTATTTTATTTTTGCTTAAAACATTACCTTGGAACTCCAAATATTTTTTTGTATTTTAGTTCAGTTTATTATTGTCACCTGAGCCAAGGTGCAGTGAAAATCTTTTTTTGCGTGCTATCCAGTCAAAGGAAAGACTGGTTACAAATGAGCCGTCCACCATGCACATATCAGGATAAAGAGTACAACATTTAGGGCAGGATAAAATCCGATTAAAGGTAGATGGGAGGTCAGGACCATACTCTAGGTGGTGAGATTATGTTTCAGTTGCCTGACAGCAGCTGGAAAGAAACTGTCCTTTCAGGCTTTCACCTGTCTTCTCATCTCTGGTCTTTGGCCAGAGACATATTTGAAAAATTCATTCACTGAGTTGTATTTTACATTTTTAGTTTTTGCTTGAAGGTTTCCAATTCTGTCAAAGGCTGGAACAGTTGGTCTTGCCAAGAACTGAGACTGCTTGCTGAATTTACAATGTGCAGCCAAAACATGGACAGCATATCTAATCCTCCCTGATGTATCAGTGCTGCTTAGTCAACACAGCTCAGAGTGGAATTCTTCTCTTCCACCTGGTATGTTCGATCCTATCTTCAAATAGCTTTGAAGAGGAAGAACACCAAAGGCAAAGTTTTATACGGATAATATTTGAATAGTGGATAAAACGCAGAAGGTTGTGTGTGTGTGTGCAGGTTTGTGTTTATGCCAAGAGAATGACATGGGAAAGAGTGACCAAGTTAGTAGGCTATATTTTGCATGGACTGCTGGCCTTGGTCAACCCCTGGAGTGTGTTGGTGCAGTGATGGCCAGGCAACTCTCAGCATGGGATACTCCCTCTCGTGGCATTAGGGCAGATCTGCAGGTGTGAGAATGGTGATTATCGCCAAGGTGGGAGCATACGTAACCTTTGCCCTTGATTTCCCCTATGTTGCTTCATTTGCGGAGTCAAGACCAAATGTAGTCGTCTTTATTGGAAGTTGAAAAAGTGGATGTAGTTGGACCAGGGAGAGCAAAAGCATCTGTCCCATTTTATAAGCATGCTAACCATCCACCATCTGCACAGAACAACACAGCACAAGAACATGCCCTATTGCCCACAATGTCTATACCAAACACGGATGCCAAATTAAACTAATCTCTGCCTGCACATGATCCCTGCATATCTACCTACCTACAAGTCTTTTAAATGGCACTACAGTATTTGCCTCCACCACCACCCCTGGCAGTGTGTTCCAGGCACCCACCACTCTCTGTGTAATAAACTTGGCCCACAAGTTTATTACTTTTTCCAAACTTCTCCCTCTGAACTTACAGCTCTGACCTCTCGTCTTTTATATTTTCATCATAAGTTCATCTGTCTGCATTTAGATAGGATCTGTGCTCTGTGAATACCATTGGTGGAAGGTGCAATTGTAGTCAAATCTGCAATTTTCGTTATAAATGTCGGCATAAAGAAACTGTAATGAAAAGAGGTGAAGGGCCTGTGAGCAATTTTAAGTTTGTTTTTCTATTGCGGATGGAAGGCAGACTGCAAAGTGCAAGCGATCACCTGTTCTAGGAGTTATAACCTTTGTCAGTTGCTAAACTGATTCAGGGCCCTGAGCCGAAACCTTGTCTATCCCACTCCCTCCACAGATGCCACTCGAACCACCGAGTTCCACCAGCTGCTTGTTTTATGCTTCAGATCGCAGCATCTGCAGTCTTGTGTGTCTCAGCAATAAATGAAAAGTTGCTATTCTTTGACAAAAAGGTTCTTGTACACAAACTCATTACTATGTGCCTTGTTCAGAAAGCTGCGGCATAATATAATGTTTTATAAATCACCTTCAGGAGAATGAAATATCATTCTGCACCTTGAGGTTGGAATTAATACAGATGGTGTCACTGGTTAGCATGGAGAGTTTCGGCTGAATGGCCTGATTATATGACTCTATGTCTCTAACTGGTGCGTAATTGGGTGAGCATTGATCTTGAGAAGTTACAGGGACGATTGAACGAAAGCTTGGTCAAAGAGTTGGTTCAAGGAAGAACCTTAAAGAGAGAAACATTTTAGAAGCTAGAATCAAAGACTTGTACATCAAAGCAGTGGAGAAGATGGATTTAATGATTTTACAAGTGGCCAGGGAGGATGAACTGGAATGATGGGAGTCGTGGAAGATTCAGAGGCAAAGAAAGGTCTTTCTGTCACACAGTTCCACGTGTACCTCGGCAGTAGGAACAAAATTGTACTCAGCAAGCTCCCACAAACAGCAACAAAGTAATGTAAATATTAAAATAACAGTGGTGGAAGAACAGGCAGAATTTGTGGAGGTGACGTTTTGAGCCAGGACTCGTCTTTGGAATGATGGCGTAGGCGGAAGAAAGTGGGAAGAGAGGTGGGGACCGGACAAAGCCTGGTAAGTGATAGGTGGATATAGGGGTGGGGTGGGGGTGGGGGGGGGGGGGATGGGATATGGACCAAGTGTCGGCAATTGAGGCTGATAGGCAAATGCATGGATTCTCTGCCCTGCCCCCATCTCTCTTTTCCAACTTTCTTCCCCTCTTCCATCAGTCTGAACAAAGCTCCAGACTCGAAACGTCACCTGTCTATTCCCTCCACAGATGCTGCCAGACCGTCTGAGTTCCTCCAGCACATTGTGTTTTGCTCAAGGTTCCAGCATCTGCAGTTCCTTGTGTATCATATAAACAATCATATAAACTGTTTTAACAAAATGTTGGCCAGGAGTCTGGACTAGAAGCTATGGGTTATTTTCTAACGTTTGAAAAGAGCTGTAAGCAAAATCCTGCAAATGCCGGAAATCTGAAATAAGAACAGAAAATGGGAGAAAATATGGCAGCAGATCAAGTGGCGTCTGTGAGAAGATTTAACTGCAAGGGCACTGATCCTCACCAGAACAGTAACAACATTTAAAAGACACTTGGAAATGCACATGGATAGAAAAGGTTTAAAAGGACACGGGCCAAGCTCAGGCAAGTGGGACTGGCGTAGGTGGGACATCTTGGTTGGCATAGACTAATTGGGCCGAATGGCCTGTTTCTATGCTCTGAGAACTGCAGTAGGATATAAATCCAACAAATGTAGATTTTAAAAATAAGGGGGTGGGTGTGGAAAGGAGAAATGAATTTGAAGATAAGGATGAGAATTTTAAGATGCCGACATTCTCGGAGTGGGAAAATCAGCAAAACCAAGGGGCTGACTGTCGACATCAACAATGTATGGACCATGTACATCTTGAAAATACAAGGCAATTTTCAACAAGGGAGACCTCCCTTTTACATTCAATGGTATTACCACCATCTGTGTGAACCATTCACCAGCTGCAGTAACCCACCAAAGACTTCAGCTACAGGTGTAGATCTGTGCTCAGTGTAGGAAGCTTTTCCTATCACAGCAAGATGCAGGCTTTGAAGTGAGCTGCACGAATGAATCCTTCAACACATTGCAGCTGAAGCTGATGGCACTGTTAAACATTCCCCTAGGTGGCTCCAGAGACTGGAAAAATATCAGTCAAGTCCTGGTCAAATGTCCACAAACCCTCTCGTCTCTCCTTTACAAATATTACAAATTGTTTGTGCTCAATAATGGAAAATTATATAAAGAAATAAAAAGCTAAAACGGTTCAGTCTAAACTGAATTGCTGTGCAAATTTAGTTAAGTATTTCCAGTACTGTAATTACCACTGTATATAGCCCACATACCATTACTGTGGGTTCAGAATGATTTTTAAATGAACATTAGCTTCCATTAATACACAAACTCTCAGGTAATTGCTTCCAATGGAGCACATAATTATCACTAGAAGATATGAACTTATTATGTGCCACTGCCTGATGACTTTCGGGGTGTATTTTGTATTGATTTGGGAAAAGGCAACTATATTTTTGATTACTAATTAAGCTTGTTATTTAATGTATGCCTCTGTTGGGTCATGTGGCTTCGAGCTTTGGGTGACTAGAGTTACAGATTACTTTTCTCGAGCTTAATGAAATAAAACACTAATATTATAATTTCTCACTCTGTAATTTCAATCTTGAGTTTAGAATCAAAAACAGAGGATGCTGAAAATACCCAGTAGCATCCGTGAGGAGTGTAAATGCTTCTCGTTGACAGCCTTCCTTTACAACTAGAATTTTGAATGTTATTTTTTATTCTGAAAAGGAGAGGGATTTTTTTTTCCAATTCCAATTTATTTTATGTGCTTGGCTGATGAATATGGTATGGATGGACAAAGATTTTAAAAGTTTTGCTTCAAGTATCTCTTGGCTGTTGACCATTGCACAACACTGACCTGAGAAGTTCACGTGCACCTCCTCCAACCTCATCTATTATATCCGCTGTTCCAGATGTCAACTTCTCTACATCGGTGAGACCAAACGCAGGCTCGGCGATCGTTTCGCTCAACACCTGCGCTCAGTCCGCCTTAACCAACCTGATCTCCCAGTGGCTGAGCACTTCAACTCCCCCTCCCACTACCAGTCTGACCTCTCTGTCATGCGCCTCCTCCAGTGTTATAGTGAGGCCCACCTCTAACTTTAGATAGTTCCTCTGTCCCTCTCTTCTCCTCCCCCTTCCCAGTTCTCCCACTGTCTTCCTGTCTCCACCTATATCCTTTCTTTGTCCCGCCCCCCCTGACATCAGTCTGAAGAAGGGTCTCGACCCTAAACGTCACCCATTCCCTCTCTCCAGAGATGCTACCTGACCTGCTAAGTTACTCCAGCATTTTGTGATACCATCTGCAGTTATTTTCCTACACCTCAGCAACTATGATCTTCTATAGACGGTGTCTGTGGTTGCAAGATGGACTGCGATTTTAGACTTTTATGATCACCTAGTATTATGGTTATTAATTTATTGTATTATTGATTGTATTTATATATTTATCTCTGTGTAATTTTATTGATCTGTGTATTATTGCATTTGCAGGTCTATTAAGCTGCAACGAGCAGGAATTTCATTGTTCAATTATTGATACATATGACAATTAAACACTCTTTACTCTTGAGAATATTTGTAAGATGGTTTGCCTGTAGTTGTTGTGAGAAAACCCAATAACTGCAAGTTATTGAAAACTTATATAAATTCTTTAGGACTTCTTTGTAATTAAATGTTGTGAGCGTCACCCACAGCTGGGCAGATGCATCAGGAAAGTGGAAATGTTTTCTTGTTACAAAAGGGATGGATTGCACCTTAACAGGTGGGGGACCAGCATTCTGGCGGGCAGGTTTGCCACTGGTACACGGGTGATTTTAACCTAAATAAGGGGGGGGGTGTCAAATGGGATAGTCAAGGATGGAGTTAAAGGGGAAGAAAGTAAAGGGATAGTTAATGACCCCAGAATTGACGGGAAAGAAAGCTCCCAAAGGGATAGGAGAGTGTGGCCAAGTGTAATAGGGATCGATGTGAAGTGTGAGATGAGTAAGGAATTAAAAGTATTGTATATGAATGTGCGAAATATATGAAGTAAAGTAGATGAGCTTGAGGCTCAGTCAGAGGTTGGTAGATATGACATTGTGGGGATTACAGAGACGTGGCTGCAGGAGGATCGGGCCTGGGAACTTAGTATTCAGGGTTATACATCCTATAGAAAGGACAGGCAGGTGGGCAGAGGCGGTGGGGTAGCTCTGCTGGTGAGGGATGAAATTCAGTCCCTTGCGAGGGAAGACATAGGGACTGATGAGATAGAGTCACTGTGGATTGAGTTGAGGAATTGTAAAGGCAAGAAGACACTAATTGGTGTTATCTACAGACCCCCAAATAGCCCGGATGTAGGGTGTAAGATGCAGCAGGAGTTAAAACTGGCATGTAAGACAAGTAATGCCACTGTGGTGATGGGCGATTTCAATATGCAGGTAGACTGGGAAAATCAGGTTGGTTCTGGACCCCAAGAAAGAGAGTTTGTAGAGTGCCTCCGAGATGGATTCTTAGAGCAGCTTGTAATGGAGCCTACCAGAGAAAAGGGAATTCTGGATTTAGTGTTGTCCAATGAACCAGATTTGATAAGAGAACTCGAGGTAAAGGAGGTAGTGATCATAATATGATTAGTTTTAATCTGCAATTTGAGAAGGAGAAGGTTAAATCGGAAGTGTCAGTGTTGCAGTTGAACAAAGGGGTCTATGAAGGCATGAGAGAGGAGCTGGCCAAGGTAGACTGGAAAGGGATCCTAGCAGGATTGATGGTGGAACAGCAATGGCATAATCTGGAAGACGCAGGATCATTTCATTCCAAAAAGGAAGAAAGATTCTAAAGGGAGTAGGAGGCAACCGTGATTGATCCCTGGGATGGCGGGACTGACATATGAGGAAAGATTGAAAAGACTAGGCTTGTATTCACTGGAGTTTAGAAGGATGAGACGGGATCTTATAGAAACATATAAAATTATAAAAGGACTGGACAAGCTAGATGCAGGAAAAATGTTCCCAATGTTGGGTGAGTCCAGAACCAGAGGCCACAGAATAAAGGGGAGGCCATTTAAAATTGAGGTGAGAAAAAACTTTTTCACCCAGAGAGTTGTGAATTTGTGGAATTTTCTGCCACAGAGGGCAGTGAAGCCAAATCACTGGATGGATTTAAGAGAGAGTTACATAGAGCTCTAGGGGTTAGTGGAATCAAGGGATATGGGGAGAAGGCAGGCACGGGGTATTGATTGGGGACGATCAGCCATGATCACAATGAATGGCGGTGCTGGCTCGAAGGGCCGAATGGCCTCATCCTGCACCTATTTTCTATGCTTCTACGTT
This sequence comes from Rhinoraja longicauda, assembly GCF_053455715.1. NCBI lineage: Eukaryota > Metazoa > Chordata > Chondrichthyes > Rajiformes > Arhynchobatidae > Rhinoraja > Rhinoraja longicauda. The sequence goes on from NC_135984.1 coordinate 8,985,275, forward strand.
TCTATGTTGATAAATGAAATGGATCCTCTGGATATATACCTTCCCATTGGCTGTTCCTTGGGCGGGGATCCACCAGCTTTTTGCATTTTGCTTTTCAGCTTATCTTCAACTAGCACACTCTACTGAGAGCCCACAGAGCTTTACAGCATGGAACCAGGCCTTTTGGCCCAACTCTTCCATGCTGACCAGGTTCCCAAATTAACTAGTCCCACTTGCCTGGCTTACGTCCCTCTAAACCTTTCCTATCCATGTACCTGTACAAATGTATTTTTTAATGTTGTTGTTGTACTGGCCTCCATCATTAAACTGACACCATCTACTTATAATGTTTTTTTAAAAAATGCAGGTGTCACTGGCTGGCACAGACTCGATGGGCCAAAGGGCCTGTTACTGCGCTTTATCTCTAAAACTAAAACCCCTCAGTACTCTAGAGTGTTGTGTGATTGGCGGCAAAAAAAATGCCTTCCCTTTTACTTACCAACCATCCAGTTATAAAAGCCAACATTGTAACACACAGTTGGGCCTGGGTCTTTTAAAAATATTTTATTTAAGTTTTAACAGAACCCATACGTTATACATTTTACATTCCTTAGTAAATAATAGTCACTGACCTACAACTTCGATTATACACGTATTGTTCTGTATTTTCTCCCCTCCCCCCCACCCCCCCCCCCCACCCCCCCACACCCCAGTTCAAAAGAAGGAAAAAGAAAAAGCAGAAGAAAGAAAGAAAAAGAAAAACCTGGAGTCCCGAGGGAGTCACTTCCGAGTAATTTCTTTTTAAATTCTTGTTAGGTATCAAAGCAATCGTGAATTTAACTACTTCCTATTCTTAATCCTAGCTTTGCCATGAATGGGTTCCACACCTTCAAAAAGAAGTCATATCCATCAGGAAAGATTTCTCAAAATATCATTAGCAGTAGCAAAAAAATGTGTTGCGGTCACATGGAAAGAACAAAATGAAATAAGATTTGAAAGATGGCATGCAGAAATGCGGAGTTGTATCCCATTAGAAAAAGCAACGTATAATCTGAGAAATGGGCCTGGGTCTTTAAGAGGCAGTGGGTAGCTGTCAGCTTACATTTAGGCCAGGGGTTTGGAGGTCAGATTGTGGGAGGGGTGGGAGTTCTCTGGCAGGGGAAGTCACCTTGCTTCTTTGCAGAGCCTGAAGGTGTCCCTGCTTCCTGCGTCTGATGCTTACTCCTGTCACTTGAGTTGAACCGAAGACTGATACCACTCCATGCGCAAGGCCATTTATCACAAAGACACGTTCCATAAGGTTTGGTTCTTAGAACCGAATAAGGTTATGTTAGATGGTCTTAATATCCTTATTACCGCATGCCATAAATCTAAATCACCCTCAAAAATAGTGCATGAATTGTTGCAGCAGCTTAGTATAGAACATTATAAATCAAAGAAAAACACCAACTGGAAATATTCTATATATTCCTCTTGCTTACAAGATAGTTCATTATTGTCTTTCATTAACACCTGCATTAAAGAGGATGGGCTAAAGATGCCTACTGTTAAGTTATGCCCTTCACTTCGTGCCTTCGATCTCTTTCACTGAATAGACAGCAACAACTCAGCAGGTCAGGCAGCATCTCAGGAGAGAAGGAATGGGTGACGTTTCGGGTCGAGACCCTTCTTCAGGTGAAGAAGGGTCTCGACCCGAAACGTCACCCATTCCTTCTCTCCTGAGATGCTGCCTGACCTGCTGAGTTACTCCAGCATTTTGTCAATAAATACCTTCGATTTGTACCTGCATCTGCGGTTATTTTCTTATACAGACAGCAACAACTGTGATTTGCAATTTTATAGCACCTTAGTTTAGTTCAGAGATACTGCTTGGGAACAGGCCCTTCGGCCCATTTAGTCCACACCCACCACGATCATCCACACACTGGTTCTATTTCACACACGAGGGACAATTTACAGGAGCCAATTAGCCTACACACCTAAGGTATCACTGTGAATCTATGCTATTAGCTGGTATAGTCAATTAGAGATATTATATTTTGTTGTAGTAAAGATGGTTTCTTGTGTTGTTTTAGCTAATATAAAATGGATGCTTATTTTAGTGGAAAGCAGTAAGATGGATGCTTGTGGCAGAAATGTTATCCTTGGGAACAGAATGTGTTTGTCCCTTTACGAGTGATAAGGAGTGTACAGAAGAGATGGGCTATTGTCCTCTCCCACTCTGTCTGACTGCGAGTACTGTGTATTGAAACAGTAAAGCAAGGTCATGCAGCTGCGAGATTGCTCGTCTATATAGATAAGAAAGTTTCTTTCTTAGTAGCAACTCCTTATTTGGGTGCGTGTGAAAGGAGGAAAAGTTTGAATCCACGCTAGGTAAATTGATGCGTTTCTCTAAATACATGTGACTTATATTAATGGTTTGGTTTTTGAGCATGTGACCTGTATCAATGATTGTGTCTTCTCTGTAACCATAGTAATTGTATTAGATGTGTAATTGGTCATTGTATTAGATGTGTAATTGGTCCTTGATTTCTTTTTGTCACACCTCTCTTTTCTGTATAAAAAAGTAAACAATCGTGGAGAAGTTGTTCTTCCCCTCTCCTGAGTTGAGGTCTCTTCAGACACTAGTGTTGTGTCTGGAGATCTTCTCGGGAAGAACCCCATGGTGGAATAAATCTGATGTGCTAATCCAGTATCACGTGTGATTATTCAGACTGAAGGTAAAGAATTTGATTTAACATCACAAAATGCTGGAGTAACTCAACGGGTCAGGCAGCATCTCTGGAGAGAAGGAACGGGTGACTCTTCAGCAGGGTCTCGACCCGAAACGTCACCCATTCCTTCTCTCCAGAGATGCTGCCTGACCTGCTGAGCTACTCCAGCATTTTGTGATACCTTCGATTTGTACCAGAATCTGCAGTTATTTTCCTACACAACCTACACAGCTTTGGAACGTAGGTGAACACCAGAGCACCCAGAGCAAACCTTTGCGGTTACGGGGGGATTGTCTAGACTCAGTACAGACAGCACTCACAGTCGGGATTGAACCCGGGTCACTGGTGCGATAAGGCAGCAACTCTACCACCCACCTTAACGTAGTAAAAGATATTCCCTATTGGTTTTCCTGAGTATGAATAAACACTACATGATTCTGACTCATGTGAGATAAGACGAGAAATCTGGTCAGAGGTAAGATTGATGGAGCTTCTTCATCCATTAATAATGGTGACGAGGTTTTGGCAGAAGGTTCCGGAACCGGGGGAGCCAGGCAAATGGAGACATGCCTGCCAGTGGTGGAACGATTTAAGTTCATGGATGATTCAGAGGCCAGTAATAGAGGAGCACAGAGATTTTGCAATGTTGGAAGATTGAAGCAGTTTAGAGAGAGGCAGGGAACTGGGGTGAGATCATGGAGAGCTTGCTAATCAAGGATGCAAGCTTCAAACGTGCCTAACCAGGAGGTCAGAGGTGATGGATAGTGGAATTCAGTGCTAGTTTGATCGATTGAAAGATAACGTGCCAAGAGACCCTTCGGCCCACACAATCCATGGCAACCATCGATCACCCAACGGGCTCTTCATTATCACATGCACAGAGGTACAGTGAATTTTGTTTTCTGTTCACACTAGTTCTATGTCATCCCACTTTCATATCCACTCTCTACACACTAGGGGCAAATTTTCAGAGGTCAGTTAACCAATAAAACCTGCACGTCTTTGGGATGTGGGAGGAAACCGGAGCACCTGGAGGAAACCCACGCGGTCACAGGGAGAACGTGCAAACTCCACATAGACAGAACATTGGAGAACGTGCAAACTCCACATATACTGAACATTATCTCTGCTGCTGTGCAGTAGCAGCTCAACCAGCTGCACCATTGGGCTACCCGACAGGAGCTCGGGAGAGTTGAACAGCACGGGTTTAAATGACCTCAGTTTGTCAGAGATCAGAGTGCTAGGATTGGACAGCAGTAGTCAAGATAAGAGAGAATGAAGGGTTGAATCAGTTTGCAGCTCAGTGTCTGAGCCAGTCAATGTTATGGAAGTAGAAGTGAACTTCCTCCTTTCTAAACAAGAAACGTTACCTGTCCACGATCTCCGCAGATGCTGCATGACTTGTTGAGTTACTCCAGCACTTTATGTATTTTTTTCGTTGTAAACTGGCATCTGCAGTTCCTTGTGTCTACTCTTCATCTTTTCTTGCTCCTTTAACGCCCTGTATTTTTCCACTGTCCTTGAGTGCCGTCGAGTCCTGGGAGCTACACACAATGAGTTATATGAAACTTGCCTTGCAAGACGGATTGTAAGCAATGGATGGAGTTGAGCCAAGGGGCATTGTCAAGGTCCGGAGGTGATGGAAATTGTGAGAGTTGTTCAGATATGTCGGTGATGCACTGAAACATTTCATCTTGTCCACTTGTTCAGGAAGGAGTATTGAATTCCAGAGAGAAACATAACCATGGTAACTAGCTGATTGGAAGCTGTTAGAACTGCTAAATGTATTTTGCTGAGTCTGTGTTATTCTGCTCTTTGCTTCAGCTTGCTTGGGAATATCCAAGGAAGGTAATCAACAGCGTATGGGACAGTGTAGGAGTGAAACACTGCACCTGTTCAGGAATCAACAGCATGGTGCCTCATGGAGCACCCCACAGCCTGCACGGTAGCGCAGCGGTAGAGTTGCTGCTTTACAGCGAATGCAGCGCCGGAGACTCAGGTTCGATCCTGACTACGGGTGCTGCACTGTAAGGAGTTTGTACGTTCTCCCCGTGACCTGCGTGGGTTTTCTCCGAGATCTTCGGTTTCCTCCCACACTCCAAAGACGTGCAGGTATGTAGGTTAATTGGCTGGGTAAATATAAAAATTGTCCCTAGTGGGTGTAGGATAGTGTTAATGTACGGGGATCGCTGGGCGGCACGGACTTGGTGGGCCGAAAAGGCCTGTTTCCGGCTGTATATATATGATATGATATGATATAACTGTATTTTCACAGGTTTCAGGTAATATAGAACAGTACAGCACAGGAACAGGCCCTTTGGCCCATCGTGTCCGTGCCCAACATAATGCCGTTAAACTAAACCCAACATGCAAACTCCACACAGACAGGATGGAACCCAAGTTGACAAAGTTGTGAGGCAGCAGCACCACCTGTTGTTGCCCACGTGTTATCATCAGTCTCCAAAAGTTCCCTTTAAAGTCAAGGGTATGAAATTCAGAGTTGAATGCAACGTTGCTGAAACACACCTTGTTCAAGGCTGCTGACTGTGCATACATTTCTGAGCTGTCGTCCTCTGTTCTTGGTGTGGGATGGAGAGGCTGTGTGGCTTGTAAACACATTTACCGGTTCAAACAGCCAGGGAAAGGGTTTTCAGAACAAGTTGATGAATCCTTAATGTTTTCGAGAGTCATAATTCAACGTCTGACTTCCCGCTTGATCAGCAAAATACACATCTCCCCTCTCAAAAACAGCAAGAGTGCGATTTTGGTGAATCTAAAATAGAGTCAGAAAAGAACAGGTGACTTTATTTAGATCAAAGAATCCTTCCCACACATCTACGGACTCCAGTGGGAAATTATCGTAATGCTACAAATCATTTATGAACTTCTCTGTTCAGAACTTGGATATTAAAAAAATCCTTGGGCGTGTTCGCCTTGCTGCAATGGAATGCCCTACTGTGCATTAACACTTTGGCACGGGATGCCTCCATTAATCACTCTGGATGAAAAGGCTTGATATGATTACAAGGACTGTAGAAACTAGGAATAGGAGTAGACCACCTGGCCCCTCAAGCCTCTTCTGCCATTTAATATCTGCCCCAGGCCTCAACTCTTCTTCTTCACCAGTTGACAATTGCCCTCATTTTTCCGATCTTTCTAAAAAATGTATCTACCCCGAGAGAATCCCAGAGACTCGACATACACAGCTACACGTGAAAGTGATGCGCTATTACAGATTCATAGAAACATAGGAACATAAAAAATAGGTGCAGGAGTAGGCCATTCGGCCCTTCGAGCCTGCACCGCCATTCAATATGATCATGGCTGATCATGCAACTCAGTATCCCGTATCTGCCTTCTCTCCATACCCCCTGATCCCTTTAGCCACAAGGGTCACATCTAACTCCCTCTTAAATATAGCCAATGAACTGGCCTCAACTACCTTCTGTGGTAGAGAATTCCACAGATTCACCACTCTCTGTGTGAAAAAAAAAGTTCTCATCTCGGTCCTAAAAGACTTCCCCCTTATCCTTAAACTGTGACCCCTTGTTCTGGACTTCCCCAACATCGGGAACAATCTTCCTGCATCTAGCCTGTCCAACCCCTTAAGAATTTTGTAAGTTTCTATAAGATCCCCCCTCAATCTTCTAAATTCCAGCGAGTAAATCCCCACCGTTGACTCCATCGATACTTCACGCTGGCTCGGAAAAGCAGCCAACATCATCACAGACTTGTCCCACCCAGGTTTTCATTCTCCCTGCTCCCATCGGGCAGGAGCTACAGAAGCTTGAAAGCGCGCACCCCCAAACACAGGAACACCTTCTTCACCTCTGTCATCAAGTTTCTGAACAGTCCTTCCATAAGCTAGGGTACTGTCTGATTCACCTCTCCCCCATTGAGGATATTGGAGTTTGTCTATGGAACTGATGCGCTACAATGCTGAGAACTATATTCTGCACTCTGTATCTCCCCCTTTGCTCTACTTGAGTTTGAACTGATTGTATCTATGTTTGGCGTACCTGATTTATCTGAATAGCATGAAAAACAAAGCTTTTCACTGTACCTCGGCATGTGTAACAATAATAAACCTAAACCTAACTTGCCTTCACTGTGCAACACACCTTCTGACAATATATGTTCACAATGATATCCTGTTAAGCCTGGACTGCCTGGGGGCCACCGCTCAGTGTTGACGGACATCGATGAGGAAACATGCTATGGCCTTCAGTGTCACTGCATGGCCTTTGGCTGACTGAGCCAAAGGGGTCTGTGGAGATCAAAAGCAAGCCCTGGCACACCTACTCATGGTCCAGTGGGCAGTAGTGAATCTCTGGTAATTCTATCCATTACATGACCAAACCTGACCACCACTTGTGTCATTAACTCTCCCCACCTGACCACAGACCCTACCTTTTGATCTCCATTCCCCTAAATTTATGCAACTTACAACTTCATTTTATTTTTAACTTTTCCAATTCCTGATTGACGAACATTATTTTTTATTGTTATTAAATAATGAAAAATATTATAGCATCCTCTGTTGCTGCCTGACCAGCTGCGCACATCCGCCATTTTGTTTCTGTTTCCGTTTTTTTTAGTGCCTATTTAATCAAATGTCTTCTGAAAACCTAGTAAAATCAATTCCCACGTCACCACCCTATTGTCAGCCCATTGAAAACTCTATGAATATGTTTTCATAAAACTGTGTTGACTCTGCCTGTTTTTCTGCGTGCCCATTATCATGGCCGGTGAAATGGTTCTAGCTTGCCGCTGACAGCTGATGCCAGGATAATTAGCCCAGAGATGTGCCTGCTCTCCCTCCTCTCTCACGCAGCAGGGACCATCCCGGAACCAACGCACCATTATCTCTGCAGCTTTCTGCCTGAGAATTCCAGGATAACTTCTTAAAGGTCAATAGATTTTTTTGTCTCTTAATCCAATTATTTTTTCCCTTTGCTATCGTCAATGACCTGAAGTTCCTCACTTTTATTAGAGGCTTGATTTCCCCATAATTACCTGATTTTTTTTTTCTCTCACTGTAGCAAATGCACCTTCCTCAGTTGTTATACTGTATGTTTTCAAATCCCATCGACTTGCCTTCTCCTCCCTGCCTCCTCCTCCTCCACTGCCTCGCCCCCTCTCCACCCCACCTCCTCACCTCCGCTCCCTCCCCACCTCTTCTCCCCCCCCGCCTTACCTCCTCTCTCCCTTGCCTCCTCATTCCCCCCCCTTCTCCGTCTCGCCTCCCCCCCGACCGCTCCACAGATGCCTCCAGTGGTGTAGAGGCATTTGGTACGCTTGCCTTCATACACTGGGGAATTGAGTACGAGTTGGGACAACATGTTGCAGTGAAACAAAATGTTGACAAGACCGCACGTATGGAATGGTGCATGGCTCTGGTCTCCACACTAGAAGAGAGAGAGCAGAAGAGATTTATCTTGCGGCTGGGGCCTGGGTCGGTGCCACAGAGGGCGAGGAGAGGACCCAGCAGCGAAAGCGGAGAGGCCCGTGCGGCGGTCGATGGTGAGCGCTGACCGAAGGACGGGGATGGACCATGTGGAGTGAGGATGCCACTGCCGAGGGAAGGAACAAAGGAGGACCTGGCGGGACCGCCATGAGAGAGGGGGGGGGGAGAACAATGTGGACCCAGTGTGGGGGGGGGGGGGGGGAACCACTGTGAGGGAGGAGGGGAGCGGGTGGTTGTAGCAGATGTGATAGTGGCATTTAGGGGTCACGTGTGGCGGCGCCTAACGGCTGCGGCTCGCTGGCAGTCTGTTCGTCTTTTTTCCTTTTTTTTGTTGTGTGTCGGTTGGGATGGTTTTTGTTTTTGTTTTTTGGCTGTGTATGTGTGGGGGGGGGTGGGGTGTGGGGTGGGGTGGGGTGGGGTGGGGGGTGGTGGGGGAAACCTTTCCTTTTTAGGTCTCTTCCTCACGGCGCGGGGTGCGGCTCGGCCGCGAGCCTTCCATCGCCCGCGGGACCTTCCATCGCCCGGTGCGGCTCGGCCGCTGGACTTTACACCGCTGGTGCGGCTCGGCTGCGGGACCTAACATCGCCCGGTGCGGCTAGGCCGCGGGACTTTACATCGCTGGTGCGGCTCGGCTGCGGGACTTTACATCGCTGGTGCGGCTCGGCCGCGGAACCTAACATCGCCCGGCGCGGCCGTGGGACGGTTCAGCGCCAGGTGCGGCTCGGCCGCGGGGCCTTCCATCGCCAGGCGCGGCTCAGCCGCGGGACTTTACATCGCTGGTGCGGCTCGGCCGCGGGACCTAACATCGCCCGGTGCGGCTCGGCCGCGGGACTTAGCAGCGCAAGGTACGGCCGCGGGGCCTTCCATCGCCCGGCTCGGCCGCAGGACTTTTCAGCACCCGGTACGGCTCGGCCACGGGGCCTTCAATCGCCCGGCTCGGCCGCGGGACTTTTCAGCGCCCGGTGCGGCTCGGCCGCGGGGACTTCCATCCCCTTGCGGGGACTGTGCGGGTCGGTCGGGGACGAGCTGTCTGTCCGTGGGTGCGGGGGGAAGAGAGTGGAAGTTTTGTTGCCTCCATCACAGTGAGGGGGTGTTTGGAGTCACTGTGATGGATGTTTGTTTTGGGGTCATGCGTCTTGTGTTTTTTTTTTTGTGTGTGACTGCAATGTAATTTCGTTCGGTACCTCGGTACCGAATGACAAATAAAGCTCTGTATTTAAGAGGTCTATGGATATGCACATGGGCCTGCAGGGAACGGAGGGAAATGGATCATGTTCAGGCAGAGATTAATTTAACGGCATCATGCTCGGCAGGAACCTTGTAGGCCGAAGGATCTGTTCCTGTGCTGCACTCTTCTGTGTTTTATAGTGGATGCAGGAACTCCATGAGGGAGTTTGAAAAGAGTAGACAATAGACAATAGGTGCAGCAGGAGGCCATTCGGCCCTTCGAGCCAGCATCGCCATTCAATGTGATCATGGCTGATCATTCTCAATCAGTACCCCGTTCCTGCCTTCTCCCCATACCCCCTGACTCCGCTATCCTTAAGAGCTCTATCTAGCTCTCTCTTGAATGCATTCAGAGAATTGGCCTCCACTGCCTTCTGAGGCAGAGAATTCTACAGATCATTAGTGAGTGGGGAAAGACAAAGGTACGGAAAGGACAGTGTGACGAGGGGAATTTTCTCAGCCACTCTTCCCAAGCTGAGCTCACACCAGGAAGAGCACAAAGGTAGCCGGAGGTCTCCAGCTGTATTTGCTCTTCTAAAGAGGGTACAGGGCACGTTGACACCTTGACTAACAGTGCTGGGGATGAAAGAGAAAAGAGTAATGAGTGGCTATTGTGTATGTGGTCTGCCAAATACAGATAATTGATGCAAAGTGTCAGGCACATGAATTCTTCTGTCAGAAATGATAAAATGCCATTTGCAGCAATCCAATTCTGTGAATAGCAGTGAAACACGTCTTTCGGTTCAATTTGAATTTGGGTCATGTTCAGTAGGTCCATAGATTGAGAGAGAACATCACATTTGCATGCCTCCTGGGTCAAACTACCTATTACAACCCCCTTGTCTCTCTTGGCGGCTTCTGCTGTCGGTGTCCCAGTGGTCATTACTCCTACTCCTGAGTCAGAAGGTTCTGTGTTCAAGCCACAAACTTGACCACTGAAATGTGGGCTGACCCTTCCGTGGTGTACTGAAAGAGTGCTACACAGTTGAAGGAAAGACAAAATGCTGGAGTAACTCAGCATTTCTGGCGAATATGGATAGGTAACATTTTGGGTCGAGATGCTTTGGGTCGAAACGCACCTTCAGGATGAAGGGTCTCAACCCAAACGTGGCCTATTTATGTTCTCCTCATCTGTTGCCTGGCCTGCTGAGTTACTCCAGCACTTTGTGTCCTTTTGTGTATTAACCAGCATCCACAGTTCCTTCTTTCTGCAAAGTTGATTGTCTAGTGATGCAATCTGAATACTAATGCCCTAACCTCTAAGATGGATGTGGGAAAGATCCTGTGGGACTCTTTGTAAAAGAATGTCGGCTTAACCAGTATCACTTCGACAGATAATCAGACACTATAAGAAAATAACTGCAGATGCTGGTACAAATCGAAGGAATTTATTCACAAAATGCTGGAGTAACTCAGCAGGTCAGGCAGCATCTCGGGAGAGAAGGAATGGGCGACGTTTCGGGTCGAGACCCTTCTGAAGAAGTCTGAAGAAGGGTCTCGACCCGAAATGTCGCCCATTCCTTCTCTCCCGAGATGCTGCCTGACCTGCTGAGTTACTCCAGCATTTTGTGAATAAATACATCAGACATTATAAGATTGCTCTATGATGGAGCGCACCACAAAATGGCAGCTAATATCATCAAAGACCCACACTGCCCTGGCCACACTCTTGTCTCACCACTACCATTGGGAAGCAGCTACAGGAGCCTGAAAATCACGACCTCCAGGTTAAAAAAACAGCCGAGGCTTTTGAATACTGCACAACACTAACCACAACCCTACCTCAGCAGCAACCTACCATGGACTTTGTTTTGGTAGCATTATGTGCTTCCATTTTCCACTATTATGGAGCAGTTACTGAATATCACTGCTTATTAATTTATTGTATTATTGTTTACTGCATACGTATTTGTGGTGTGATTGTGTTAATGGGGCTGTTAAGCTGCAGCAAGTGTGAATTGCATTGTTCGAACGACAATTAAACACCCTTGACTCTCTCTCTCTCTCTCTCTCTCTCTCGAGTCAAGAGTCTTGACTCTTGCTGTGTACAGATTGACTGCTGGTCTTCCACACTAAATCAGAGACTCCACTTGAACTGCAAACGATGGATTGTAAAACAGCTTGGCGCCTTTTAAACTGTGATGTGAAAGATGCAATTGAAATGTACCACACCCCCCCCAATTCACATGCAAGTCGGGGGAGCTAAGTTAGAAGGATCTTGAGTGAGAATTTGAAAAGCATTCAGTTGTATAGAATGCCAAAGAAATGAAATTGCTGAAACACAATTGTCTTCTGAGTATCAGCTAACAAAGCCAAAAGAAAGGCTTTTAATTATGTCTGTCAGACATCTTTTTCAGCAAGTCTTTCAAGACACTTCCTCTGACGATGTAAAAGCTGGTTTAGTCTCTGCACCATTGTTCTGCTCGTTCAAATGGTTAATGAAGAACCACTAAAGCAAGCAGCTTTCTGATGATAATTAGCAGCTGTTGCATTTTTCACTTCAGCCAGATGTCTCGAATTAGCATTCAGCATCATCGAGATTCCTCAATTACAAGTGGCGGTGGAAGCACATTCCATGGCAATATTATTAATCGTTTCTCTTCCCAACGGGCCACTTGCTGTTCTCCTGCAGAGAGGCAGACAGGAAGCGTGGTCCCAGTCCTCTTGTCAGCGTGTCTGTAAGGAGACGTGCAATGCTGCAGCTCTCTCACAGTCATCTGTGCTCCAGTTCTTGCTGTTGCTGCCTCACCAACAAACAGAATTACCAAGAGAACATCCTTCATAATATACCTGATGGGACTGGGCGAACGAGGTGCAAAAAATATCTAATCTATAAGCAAAGCGAGAGAGACAGAGAGAGAGAGAGAGAGAGGTTGGACAGGCTAGGACTGGAGTTCAGGAGGCTGAGGGGCGATCTTACAGAGGTGTATAAAATTATTAGGAGAGTAGATAGCGTGAATGCACAGAATCCCTTTCCTAGAGTAGGACAATCAAGAACCAGAGAACGTAGGCTTAAAGCGAGAGGAGAAACATTTAATAGGAATCTGAGGGGCAACGTTTTCACGCAGAGGATGGTAGATATATTTAGAATAAACTCCCAGAGGAGGTAGTTGAGGCAGGTACTATAACAACACTTAAAAAACATTTGACCAGGTACACGGATTAGAAAGGTTTAGAGAGATGTGGGTGAAACGTGACGAGGTGGGACTGGTGCAGATGGGGCACTTTGATCATGGGGCGCTTTTGCGGTTGCAGCTCCTAGACTGTGGAACAGCATCCCTCTCCCCATCAGAACTGCCCCCTCCATCGACTCCTTTAAGTCCAGGCTCAAAATCTATTTCTACTCCCTATCGTTTGAGGCTCTCTGAGGGGGCGCTGTGAACTGTTTATGTATGTGCTGTTATGTTTGTGTGCCATTGTATGTTCGTTCTTAGTACCTGAACTGATGTACAGCACTTTGGTCAACATGGGTTGTTTTTAAATGTGCTATACAAATAAAATTGACTTGACTTGACTTGACTTGATCAGCATGGGCAAGTTGGGTCGAAGGGCCTGTTTCTGTGCTGTATGACTTTATTTCGCCTCAGACCTTTATAGGTTAATAGTGTCTATGATCTATATAGGTTAATAGTGTGAATTGTGTACTTAAAGTGAGAAAGGAAAAGTGTGTTGGTGAAATATGCTCTCTCGTGTTATTCACAGAACACAGGGCAGTCAGGCTTGTGAAATTGTCCACTGTGTCCACACTGTGCATCTTGCCAGTTCAGTGCAGGCACACAACAAAAAAAAGCCTATATAGGTTCTCCCCTCTTTGCGTGAAGAATTTTTATCCTAAATGCCCGATCCTATCTCCTCAGGTTGTGACTCCCAGTTCAGGATTTCCCACCAGCTGAAAAGATAAAACGTAGAACAGTACAACTTGCACTTTCCCCTGTCTAAAAAAAACCTATTACAATTGTTTCGTTTCGTTGGGTTGCTGTTAATTACTTAAATTATTGCATCGTATGGGAGGCGCATTCCCAATCTCGTTGTACCCCTGGGTACAATGACAATAAAGATATATTGTATTGTATTGTATTGTATGGGAATCGGCCCTTCGGCCCAAAATGTTAATGCTGAGTATGATGCTGTTAAAAGAATCTCCTCTGCCAACATGTGATCCAGATCCATCCAATCCCTGCATATTCATATGCCTGTGTAAAAGCCTCTTAAATGCCACTGTCATAGCTGGCTCCACTATCACCCCTGGCAGTGTGTTCCAGTCACCCACCACTCTGTATGGAAAAAAACTTGCCCCACGCATCTACTTTAAACGTTCCCCCTCTGACCTTCAAACTATGCCCCAGCCTATGTTATTTCTGCCCTGGGAAAATGGTTCTGACTGTCTACCCTATCTATGGTTCTCTTAAGTTTATAAAATACTATCTCATCACCTCTCAACATTCAATGCTCCAGAGAAGTCAATCCAAGTTTATCCAACCTCTTCTATATCTTCTAAATCAAGGCAACATTCTAGTAAACTTCTCCTAGATTTAGATTTAGATTTTTTTTAGATTAATATTTAGAGACACAGCGCAGAAACAGGCCCTTCAGTCCACCGGGTCCGCGCCGCCAAGCGATCCCCACACATTAACACTATCCTACACCCACTAGGGACAATTTTTACATTTGCCCAGCCAATTAACCTACAAACCTGTACGTCTTTGGAGTGTGGGAGGAAACCGAAGATCTCGGAGAAAACCCACGCAGGTCACGGGGAGAACGTACAAACTCCGTACAGACGGCGCCCGTAGTCAGGATCGAACCTGAGTCTCCGGCGCTGCATTTGCTGTAAGGCAGCAACTCTACCGCTGCGCCACCGTGCCGCCCTTTTGTGCCGCTCCTGCACCCTCTCCAAAGCCTTCACATCCTTTCTGTAACGGGCCAACCAAAACAGATAATTCCCTTTCTCTCTCCATCGATGCTGCCTGTTCTGCTGTGTGTTTCTAGCACCTGAGTTTTTTCTTGACGTTCAAATCCTGTCATGATCTTCCAGTAGCCAGGTCAATTAGGAATCTGCTGAACGGCCATTCCAACAATACCTGGTTGTCCCAAGGTTTACAGCCAGTGCCTGCACTGAACTAGCAAGATGCACACTGTGGACACATTGGACAATGGCACATGCCTGACTGCCCTGTGTTCTGTGAATAACGCGAGAGGGCATATTTCACCAACACACTTTTCCTTTCTCTCTTTAAGTACACAATTCACACTATGCTAAAATATGTGCTGGCTTCTCCTGATTTGAAATACATTTAATATTCAGCAACTATTAATATTTACCACTTCTTCGACAGTTCCATCAATCATACAGCCATAACAGTTTGGGCTTTGTTAGTAATCACCCACAGACTTTTAACAATACTTAGTATATTTTAATGATTCTCAATAATTACTCGCATGCTACTGAACCATTGTCCTCTCCTAACAGCAAGAGGAGAAATATGGATATGAATACATCATTTTTTCTTTAAGTGTCATGATCATAGACACTTTTTAGACTTGTGGTTATTCCCATTGATCCAGGCATGTTCGGTGAAGAAATTGAGCCTTTTTTTTTGGTCTTGTCTTTGCCACCCCCTCTATCTTTATATTATTCTTCAGTTGTTTAGCTTGGTATACTATTGTCACGGGTACCAGGGTGGAGTGAAAAGCTTTTTTTGTTATGTGCTATTCAGTCAAGGAAAATACTTTTGTTGAAAAGTTTTTCAAAGAAGAGCTTGGACATTGCTGGTAAGGCTAGATTCTATTCCCCAGCCCCTCCCAAATGGTCCTTGCTTTGCTGTACATTCTGGGCAAGTCAGAGTGCCTCTGAGGATCCTTCATTGCTTCTACTCTGGGGCTGTAGAGAGCATCCTGTCCGGCAACATTACAGTCTGGTTTGGGAACAGCTCTGCCCAGGACAGGATGGCCCTGCAGAGAGTAGTGCGTTCGGCAGAATGCACCATGGGAACTACACTCGCCCCCCTGCACGACCTATACATCAGGAGGTGCAGATCCAGAGCAAGCAAGATTATGAGGGACCCCTGCCACCCCAGCAACGGACTGTTCCAGATGCTACGGTCAGGCAAACGCCTCCGCTGTCACGCTGTGAAAACGGAGAGGATGAGACGGAGTTTCTTCCCACAGGCCATCAGGACTGTTAACTTTTATAACTCCAGGGACTAAATTTTGTCTTCTCTGTATTAACTTTATTAACTTTATTTATATGCCGTAACTGTAATTCTTTTTTGTGCACAATCCGCAGGCATTGCCACTTTCATTTCACTGCACATCGTGTATGTGTATGTGACAAATAAACTTGACTTGACTTGACTTGACTTCAAGAGGCCATCTAAGTGTTAACTGTCTAAACATAGGGGCACATGGAAATTTGACATTTCCTTCTCCAAAGATGCCGCTTGTGATCCAAATGGCAATGTTGTAGTGTCAGTGACACCATTGTTGTTAGAACGTTTTCACTCTAGATTTATTTATTAGTGCATTGTCCAGGGTGCAGCTCGTATCTCTGGTTCATATACAGCCATTGGGCTAAAGGATTCAGTGACCTGACCAGAAGACCACACACACCCTGTAAGCAGTCGGTGGGCCTCGGATATTTAAGGCTGTAAGGTCCATGAACAAAAATATCTTGATTTTCCTTTCTTTCCAAAACTTGTTTTGCATCTGAGGCAAGGAATGCGAGACCCAAGTACAAACTTAAAATCCAAGCAGTGCGGAGTTCAACTGGGCGGCTGGCATCTTGGATGTCAAGCACCCAATTGAACTGACACCCAGGTATAACTAATATTGGGAAAAGGAAAATTCACCCTGCAGAGTCAGAGAGTCACAGAACCATACAGCAGGCCACAGTCAATGCCGACCAAGTTGGCATACTGGGCAAGTCCCATTTGGCCCATAGCCCTCTAAACCCTTCCTATCCATATATATATCCAAATATATTTTAAAAGTCGGAATTGCACCCACTGTTATGGCTTCCTCTATAGTTCATTTCAGATACGGACTACCTTCAGAATGGAAAAAGTTGCCCTCTGAGGTCCCTCTTAAATCTGTTCCCCCTCATCTTAAGCATATGTCCACTATGCCTTCCAGGTTTAGAATCCTCCACCCTGGGAAAAAGACAGTGAGTGTTCAGTTTATCCATGCTCCTCGTGATCTTGCACACCTCAATAAAGTCGCCCTCAGCCTCCTCCTCTCCAAAGAAAAAGGTCCAAGCATTCACAACCTTTCCCTAATGAAGCATCTAAACCCAAAAGGTTATCAGTCCATTCTCTCCACGATGCTGCCTGACCCGCTGAGTTCCTACAGTGCTTTGTGTTTTGCTCTATCTGAAACTTGTGGTTTTGTTCTAGGTGAAAATTAGAACCACCAGTTTTTTGGATCTAAATCACTAGGATGCATGGTGGAGATAATCCAAACTTAGATGGCTGTTGAATCATTAGGTCTGTTAATTTCATCAATAATGTCCAGGAGGTCGTTGTCATTGGGCGACAATGTGCAACAACTCGTCATTATTTTAGCGTAATGAGTGAATTCTACCTTTGAGTTGCTTCTGTGTTGCCCGGTGGTTGTTGCACATGGTAGCAGTGCCAAAGATAGGAGACGCAAGGAGCTGATGAGAGTCTTTAATTGGTCATTTTCTCAGTGCAGTTTTCATTGAAGTCAGTGGATAGAAACCTGTTTGGACATGAGCTGAAACCTGGTTAAAATATTTATTGAAATGCCTGCATGGGGTGGTTTCAAACGTAATGGATGGAACGTTATGTAAACATTTCCAGATAGTGCATAGAGTATTTTCAAATTGTTTTATATCCAAGAAGTAAAAAATATGTAAAATCCTCCGTCTTTATCAGCCCTTTCCTTCCTCTCCCAAAGCACACTCCAAAACCGAAGCATGACAATGCTTATAATTGGCATCTCAACTATTCTTCCACTTTGCAACCAGTGCCACAAGCCTTGACCTTCATCCAGATGGCTCAATGATGAGAGCATGCAATTCTCCACCATTGGAGCTAATTGGATGTAGCTTCAACCAGAGGCTTTGCGGAGAAATATATCTCCCCACGAAAGTTATGCTGGCAGAAATACAACAATTAATGAAATATCTCAGTGGACTCAAATCTGTCCGCCTCCATGGTTGGTATTAAAGATGCATAACTTCATTTATTTAGGTGCTGGAATAAAGTTCCAGGCAGTTGTCTGATTAAGTATCATTTGTAGCAGAGTGCATATGCTCTGTCACGATACATTGTTTAAATTAATTTGACAGATAATTAAACTTATAGGAAATACTTAGCAGCGATAGAAATGTGGCTGAAAGATAAAACAGCACCTGGGAAGCAAAATTATTACACAACGCTTCCTACAGAACTCCATAATGCTGGGAATTGTGAGAGAGCCGACTGCATTAAATTCTTTACAAGTGTTTCTGGATGATTTCTTCAAAAGGAGCACATCATTTTCACACTCGTAATTCCAAGAAATGGTTGCAAAGTTTTTTTTGGAGAAAAGATCGGGAAAAGTTGAAAATGCAGACGGCTTTTTATTGAATTGCAGACGCACCTATACTGCCGATCATTGTCTGGGGTCACCAGTCCTTCTGTCGTTTAGTAGCTCCTGCCAGCCACCCCATCACAGACTCGCTCTGTTACCCTTTCACCTCCTTTATTGCGTTGTGTTTATCTCTAAATCTCCCCAGTTCTGATAGAAGGCTTGGAACTGCCTCCGGATCAACGCGGGGAAAACCAGGGAGATGGTGGCAGATTTCCGCAGGCGCAGCCAGGTCCCCCCCGACACTGGTGAACATCCAGGGAATGGACATCGGGAGGGTGGATTCTTATAAGTACCTGGGTGTCTACCTCAACAATAAACTGGACTGGACTGAAAACACCGACGTGCTATTGCAGAAAGGGCCAGAACAGACTTTATCTGCTAAGGAGACTCGGGTCCTTTGGAGTGCAGGGGGCACTCCTAAGGACCTTCTACAACACGGTGGTTGCATCAGCCATTTTCTATGGAGTGGTCTGCTGGAGCAGCAGCATCTCAGCGGCGGAAGGGAAGAGACTCGACAAGCTGGTCAGGAAGGCCAGCTCTGTCCTGGGTTGCCCCCTCGACTCAGTACAGGCGGTGGGAGAGAGGAGGATGATGGCAAAGCTAACATCGCTGCTGGACAACGACTCCCACCCCATGCAGGACACTGTCACTGCACTGAGTAGCTCCTTCAGTGACAGACTCCTTCACCCCCAAGTGCGTGAAGGAGAGATATAGGAGGTCCTTCCTTCCCGCTGCTGTGAGACTGCACAACCAGCACTGCTCCCAGCAGACGAGTCAACAATAACAGCTAAGAACACACAGAAAACTGATGACAATTTATGCATCTTTTATTTATAATGAATGATCTCTTGCTCTCTTGCTATCCACTTTGCTGCTGTAACACTGTAAATTTCCCCAGTGTGGGACGAATAAAGGAATATATTATTATTATCAACCCTCCTCAGACTGATGGAGTAGAGGGGAGAAAACTGGAAAAGAGAGGTGGGGACAGGACAAGGCCTGGCAGTGGTCTCGTCCCGAAACGCCACCCATTCCTTCTCTCCAGAGATGCTGCCTGTCCCACTGAGTTGCTCCAGCATTTTGTGTCTATCTTCTGGTGGGTACAGGTGAGGGGGGGGGGGGGGGGGGTGAGTGGCTGATGGGTAGAGTAAGTGCCAATGACTAGAGGTGAAAAGGAGACAAAAGAATATCAGATAAGGAAAGGAGTGAAATGTAAAGCTGAAGGGAGATATATAAATGTTAACTGTTTCTTTCTCCAGGTATAAAACTTGCCTTTCTGAAATTTTCCAATGTCATCAGTTTTAATTACAGAAGAGAAACAGAGTTCGCTTTTTCGGCCAACTACCCTGTTTTCTTTAAAGTGTTTGACAGCTCTGGGCCTGTACTCACTGGAGTTTAGAAAGATGAGGGGGAATCTCATTGAACCTACAGAATAATGAAAGGCCTAGATGGAGTGGACGTGGAGAAGATGTTTCCACCAGTGGGAGAATCTAGGAGCAGAGGGCGCAGAGTCAGAAAAAAAGGATATACCTTAAGAAAGAAGATGAGGAATTTCTTTAGCCAGAGGGTGATTAATCTGTGGCATCCATTGCCACAGACAGTGGAGGAGGCCAAGTCTTTGGGCATTTCTAAAGTGGAGATTGATAGGACCCTGATTAGTCAGGATGTCAAAGGTTACAGGGAGAAGGCAGGAGAATGGGGTTGAGAGGGAAAAATAGATTTGTGATTCAATGGCAGAGTAGACCCAATGGGCCAAAGGGGCTAACTCTACTTCTATGATTTGTGATTGTGATTTCCAGCATCTGCAGTCTTTTCTTGATTTTCATTTCATCTGTGAAAAGTCAAACCAGTTAATGTTTCACCCATGATAAGACTCTCTGTGGATCTCAATTTTCTCTTGCTGCTGAAGACTAGCGATGAAGCTGACTGAATTTCAGTTGCGGTGGAGTTGTCTGTGGCATTGTATGTTATAAAGAAGTAGTTTATGAAAATGAAGCCCAATTTGTTTTCAAGTAACACAGAGCTTCTCTTTTGACCAAGTGGCTAGTGTCACTGCAACATTGCTTTCCCCAAATCTCCTGCTATTAAAAACAACAAAATGTGTGGCAGGGATCCGTGCTCATTGAACCCCAGCTGAAACAAGATCTTTAAATGTCATTTCCATATAGTTGACTTCAATCAAGACAGTTTGAAAGAAGGCGCCCAAAAAGCCTTTGACCTTCAAAGGACTAACAAGCTAACAGTACACTGACAAGGCCACATGCTTCCGTTTATGTAAAAGGAAAGACATTCATTAAATTACCCAGGGTGAAACACAGGATGTTAGCTTGCTCACACTTTGCTTTTCTCCTGAACATACTTGATTTCTAAGCTCATTAATGGGAAATGAAAGCTTTTTGTGTACATTATTTTATGATTCTGCTGTAAAATGCAGGGAGCTTGGATAATGACTACCGCTCACTGAAATTCATGTTCTTCAAGAATGGATCTCGCTACGCCTGCTAATATTTAATAATCCCTTGGCTTCTATTGACAGTCCAACGGAGGTTCTGTTTCCTAATTTGTGTTGGAAATACTTCCTGTGGTGCACGTAAGCTTGGGTGAAGAATGTCTAAATGATCTGCAGGCCCTTTGACCAGAATGGACAAGATGCGGGCTTGTGTGTCGGAGTATCCCAGCTTAAGGGACTGTTTCCACGAGTGCCTTGCCATGGAAGGAAGTGGAGTGCTGGCGCTGGCTAACTTTGTAGTGTAGCCTGTTACACAATCCTCTTTCCCTGAAAATAGAAGATGGTTTAGAACATAGAACAGTACAGCACATGAACAGGTCCTGCTCCACACATGTGTCTGTGCCGAACATGATGCCAAGTTGAACTAGTCTTCTCTACCTCCATTCCCTGCTTACCGCTCCATTCCTTGCACATCCCATGTGCCTATCTAAAAGAAACAAACTGCCTCCACCGCCATTGCTGGCAGTGTGTTCCACAACCCTCTGTGTAAAGAAAATTTGCCCCTCACACCTATATACTTCCCCCTCTGATCTGATCTTAAAACTATGTCCTCTAGTCAGGTCTCCCTTCAAACTCTGGCTCCCCAGAGGAAATAATCCAAATTTGTCCAACATCTCCTTATATCTAAAACCCTCCAATCATCCTGGTAAACCTCTTCTGCGCCCTCTTCAAAGCCTCCACATTCATCCAATGTTGGGCAATCAGAACTGCATACAATACATCAAATGCTTTGCTAAAACTGACTCTAATGCTCAATGCCTCAACTGATGAAAGCAGGCATACAATATGCCTCCTTTACCTCTATTTTTGTATGTTTTTGGAAGTGCAGATTAACACAGCCTCTGGGGATCTTGGTGAACACCAAGACCAATGATCCGTCTCCTCAATCAACATGTAAGCAACGAGAAAGAAACAGTGACATTTTTAGTTTAGTTTGGTTTCGTGATACAGCACGGAAATAGGCCCTTCGGCCCACCAAGTCCACGCCGACCAGCGATCCCCATTATATTAACACTATCCTACGCACACTAGGGACAATTTTTACATTTACCAAGCCAATATACCTACATACATGTATGTCTTTGGAGCGTGGGAGGAAACGGAAGATCTCGGAGAAAACCCACGCGGTCACGGGGAGAACGTACAAACTCCATACAGACGGCGCCCGTAGTCTGGATTGAAGCCGGGTCTGTGGTGCTGCAAGCACTGTGAAGCAGCAACCCTACCGCTGCGCCACCGTGGAATGTGAGGGATTGGAGTGCAGTTGTTTAATCGTTAAATTACTGCCTTCATAGTCAGAGTGAACTGTTGGTTACAGGGATGCGGTTCGATTTAAGCTCAAGTAATAAGTAACTAAATTTGAAACTTTAAATTAAAGTCTTATTTCAGTAATTCCACCTGCATTTCAGGTAACCAATAAGTTACCAGCTTGCCATAAAGACCCAGCTGCCTCAGTGAAGGGGCTTTGCTGTCCTTAGCTGGTCAACATGGTGCATGGATGGGGAATGTTTGAGGGGTATGGCCAGGCATGGGCAAGTGGGAGTAGCTTAGATGGGACAACAATACCTTACAATACAATATATCTTTATTGTCATTGTACAGGGGTACAACGAGATTGGGAATGCGCCTCCCATACAATGAAATAAATTAATCAGCTAAATTTATACAACCCAGTGAAACAAAATTAGAAACAGTTTTAAAACAGTATAACGTGCAAGTAGATCTGTGCCGGTTCACTGTGCGATGTGACCATCCGGCTCAGCAGGACCGGTTCATAGCAGCTATGGCCCTGGGGATAAAGCTGTTCCTGAGTCTGGAGGTGTGGGCGTAGAAGGCCTTGTATCGTCTGCCCGATGGTAGAAGTTCGAACAGACTGTTGCAGGGGTGTGAGGAGTCTTTGTGGATGCTGGTGGCTTTTCTGAGGCATCGTGTGTTGTAGATGCCCTCCAAGGCTGGTAGCTGTGTTCCGATAGTCTTCTGGGCTCTATGGACTACCTGCTGAAGAGCTCTCCTCTCTGCCTCTGTGCAGCTGAGATACCACACAGGGATGCCATGTGTTAGGATGCTCTCTATGGTGCAGCGGTAGAAGGTCATCAGCAGCTGTTTGGGCAGACCAGACTTTTTCAGTGTTCTCAGGTAGAACAGTCGTTGCTGCGCCTTCTTAACCAGTGCGGCGGTGTTAGTGGACCATGTGAGAGCCTCCGAAATGTGAGTGCCCAGAAACTTGAAGCTGGACACTCTCTCCACACTGTCCCCGTTGATAAAGATTGGAGCGTGTTCCCCGTTGGCATGGACGAGTTGGGTCGAAGGGCATGTTTTTGTGCCGTATGATGCAGTGGCATTTAATCTGGAGATAATAATGTTGAGTAGTTTGTGAAAGTGTGCCACGCTTACTTTGCTCTTTTGACTGATGTCGCTCAGTGCATCGATATCAGTCAGAATATCATGACCGTCTTCCTCTCAGGATTGCCTCGGTACCTCAGCACACGGCCGTCCTTGGACTCACATCCCGAGTGCTCTCACCGCTGCCTCTGCTTAGCTAGAGCTCCAGCATTTAACTTTCGCCTGGCCCTTCCTTTCCTCTCCCTAAACTCTTCTCAAAGGCCTCGAGAAACATCAAACACATTTTAACCGTCCGTACTTCACAGCAAGCTGTCAGCCAAAGCAGAGCAATGCCTCAGAGCTGACTTCAAGACAATGGTTAATCCTTCACATTTTGGGATCAACCTGTTTGAAGTTTTTGGATCAAAGTTAAAAACTACTTTGATGACGTACATTTTTCAAGTGCCATCAGCTCATGGGTTGGGTAATTGGTTGGATGTCAGGAAATGGAGTGATGATAAAAGGAATGTTAAGTGATTGATGGGACATGACAAAGAATGAACCCAAGGGATCTCCATCACGGTCAAGGCTTCGATGTACAAATCAATTCTTTCGCCCAATCAGCCATGATCATATTGAATGGTGGTGCAGGCTCGAAGGGCCGAATGGCCTACTCCTGCACCTATTTTCTATGTTTCTATGTCTATGTTCAGGTTGCAGTTGAATATTTCTTAATGTTCTACTCATGAGTGGTATCTCTGCTCATTGAGCTGTAACATTATACCTGGAATGTTAAGGCATCAATTTTGGATTTAAGACAGATAAATCAGAACATCTTCTCCTTGGAGCTGTGCAGGAACAAAGGGATTTTGTATCTCTTCCGCCCATTGTCCAGAGCTCAATTAAAAATTTGGAATATTCTTCAGGGGTCTGAAGAAGGGTCTCGACCCGAAACATCATTTATTTCTGTTCTCCAGAGATGCTGCCTGACCCGCTGAGTTACTCCAGCATTTTGAGTCTATATTTAGTCTTCTGCAGTTATGATTGATCCATTACAGGAAGAATGTGGAAGCTTTATAGCGAGGGTACAGAAGAGGTTAGCCAGAATGCTGCCTTAATTGGTGGGTGGGAGCTATAAGGTTGGACAAATTTAGGCTCTCTTCTCTGGAGAATCAGAGATTGAGTGGAGGCCTGATAGAAGTGCATACAATTATGAGAGGCATAGATTGGGGAGAGAGTTAGAACCTTTTTCACAGTGCGGAAATCTTAAAGACTAGAGGGATAGCTTTAAGGTGAGGTGGAAAGTTTAAGGGAGATGTGTGGGGCAAGTTTTTTTTTACATAGAGGGTTTTGGAATGAAGTACCCAGGGCGGTGGTGGAGGCAGATACAACAGTGGCTTTAAGACTATTAGACGGGCACATGGGAATGGAGGGATATGGATCATGAGCAGGCAGAGAAGATCAGTTTAACCAGGTATCATGTTCAGATGGACATTGAGGGCCAAAGAACCTTTTTGTGTGCTTTACTGTTCCACATTCCACAGCTATCCTGAACAGAGAGATTCTATTTTGCTGGTATCACAAAATGCTGGAGTAACTCAGCGGTCAGGCAGCACCTCAGGAGAGAAGGAATGGGTGATGTTTCGGATCGAGACCCTTCTTCAGCCTGATTCTATTCTGTTTCTTTACCCCCCCCCCCCCCCCTACAACCCTCAAACCCTGAAAACATAAGACCCATTCCCGACCTATGATATCTCACGCAGTTTCCATGAAGGGTTATTGATCTGCAACATTAACTTTGTTTCTCCATCCACGGGTGCTTCCTGGCAAGATGTGTATTTACAACACTTTCCGTTACAACTGCCGAACGTGTTTCCTGGATCACCGTGGATGTGAAGTCAGTATCTTTATGTTGGGTGATGTTACTGGCATTTGAGAAAAAGCAGTGAAGGAGTCATGGTTTTTATCAGTCACGAGCAAATAGAATGACAGTTGTCCAAGAGATGCTGATGAGGCAGCGGTTGAAGTATTTTCTACAGTTTTGGTTGCCCAGCGTCTGGAAATATGCCATGAAGCTGGAATGTGTGCAGAGAGATGATTTACGAGGATGTTGCCAGGGCTTAATGGCCTGAGATATAGGGAGAGGTTGGGCAAGTTCGAACTTTTTATCCTTGGAGCACAGGAGGCTGAGGGCCCGCGGGGCCTTCCATCGCCCGGCGCGGCTCGGCTGCTGGACTTAACATCGCCAGCGCGGCTCGGCCGCGGGACCTAACAGTGCCCGGCGCGGTTCGGCCGCGGGGCCTTCCACCGCCCGGTACGGCCGCGAGACGGTTCAGCGCTCGGTGCGGCTTGGCCGCGGGGCCTTCCATCGCCCGGTGCGGTTCGGCCGCGGAACGGTTCAGAGCCCGGCGCGGCCGCGGGGCCTTCCATCGCCCGGCGCGGCTCAGCTGCGGGACTTAACATCGCCGGCGCGGCTCGGCCGCGGGACGTTTCAGTGCCCGGTGCGGCTCGGCCGCGGGACGTTTCAGTGCCCGGTGCGGCTCGGCCGCGGGACGTTTCAGTGCCCGATGCGGCTCGGCCGCGGGACGTTTCAGTGCCCGGTGCGGCTCGGCCGCGGGACGTTTCAGTGCCCGGCGCGGCTTGGCCGCTGGACTTAACATCGCCAGCGCGGCTCGGCCGCGGGACGTTTCGGTGCCCGGTGCGGCTCGGCCGCTGGACTTAACATCGCCCGGTGTGGCCGCGGGACGTTTCGGTGCCCGGGGCGGCTCGGCCGCGGGGCCTTCCATCCCCTTGCGGGGGCTGTGCGTGTCGTTTGCCTCGGTAGGGGTCGAGCTGCCTGTCCGTGGGTGCGGGGGGAAGAGGGGGGAAGTTTTGTTGCCTCCATCACAGTGAGGGGGTGTTTGGAGTCACTGTGATGGATGTTTGTGTTGGGGTCGGGTGTCCTGTGTTCTTTTCTTTTTTGTTGTTCGGTATTTATACCGAATGACAATAAAGTTTTGTTATACTGTTATACTGTTATACTGTTATGAGGGGAATAGATATTATTTATTATTTATTTATTTATTTATTTTCCCGTTCAATACAATACAACGGATTGACCATACAACTGTGAAAGTTAAATGGTACGAAATCATTATATCAAAAATAAAACAACATAATCACACATGATATTCTCTGACTGAAAAAAAGGTGTAGGCAGAAGCCAAAGTTTATTGCGCCTACCCTTAATACTTAACAAAGCATTACCCTAACTAGCAAAAACAGCAGTGAAACAAACAATAAAACAAAACATAATTAAATAAAACATAACATCATAAGTCAGAAGCAGATAAACAAAACATAGAAAGAAACACAATCATAATCAAGAAACATATGGCAAATGCTCAGAGACTTTGTCACAGGGAAGGGGAATCGTGAACTAGAGCGCAGAGATTTAAAGTGAGAGGGTAATGATTTACTAAGAATCTGAGGGACAACTTTCTCACATAGTGGATGGTGGGTATCTGGAACGAACCGCCAGCAGCAGGGATCGAGGCCAGTGCTACCAACAACATTTAAAAGTCATTTGGACAGGTACATGGGTAGGGAAGTTTAGAGGGATATATTGGACCAAGTGGGCCCAAACCCCTCCTGCATTGGTGCAGTGCCAATAGACAATAGACAATAGACAATAGGTGCAGGAGTAGGCCATTCAGCCCTTCGAGCCAGCACCGCCATTCAATGCGATCATGGCTGATCACTCTCAATCAGTACCCCGTTCCTGCCTTCTCCCCATACCCCCTCACTCCGCTATCCTTAAGAGCTCTATCCAGCTCTCTCTTGAAAGCATCCAACGAACTGGCCTCCACTGCCTTCTGAGGCAGAGAATTCCACACCTTCACCACCCTCTGACTGAAAAAGTTCTTCCTCATCTCCGTTCTAAATGGCCTACCCCTTATTCTTAAACTGTGGCCTCTCCTCTCCCCCCCCACCCCTCCACCCCCCTCCCTCCCCTCTTCCTCCCCTCCCCCTCCACCTACCCCCCCATTCCATCCCCCTCAACCCCCCTTATCCTCCCCCCTCCCCCCCTCCCTAGGAGATAGATTTAAACTTTAAAATGTGAATAACTTTAAAAATATAACCGATTTCAATGAAACTCCGTCCATTAGCACCAAAGGGACGACGGTGAGTAAGGTGGGCCTAAAATTGTCGCGCTATCGTGTACCGTTTTGGCTGTAGTTTAGGAACAAACAAAAAAACAAATGAGAGTTTTAGTATATAGATGGGCCAAACATGGGCAAATGAGACCAGCATGAGCAATAGGGCATCTTGGTCGACATGGACGAGTTGGGCTGAGGACCTATTTGCATTCTATATGATTCTAGCAGTCCTCAGGGTCTGAAAGTGCTCCTCTTGTTGCTCTGCTGCCCTGATGTCCCCCAGAGGTCTCCGTGGAGGAGTATGATCCATCAGAGTTCACCGATCCGGCCTCTTCAGGCGCAGTGATGTTTCAAGCACACACACCAAGGACACAATCTACTCCGGTTGTTATTGGCTGGAAACCATTGCTAGACTATCCATTGTAGGATTGTCCACAAGATAATTGACATCCTGTATGTCTGACAATGGGCGAGGCAGACTGGGAGGATTGTAATTTGCATCTGTGAGAGAGATTTGCGATAACAGTGCTGAAGAAACTGAAGGCCTACATTATGTTTTATTGAGGTTGGCTTCGCCACTGACCTTATCCACGGAAAAAGTAACATATAGCGTAATAAATTAAGTTTCCATCAAGGCATGGATCTCATTTAATTAAGCCTAAGAACCCAGGGCAATATTAATCTCTTGGATGTGAGTGCAGGAATTCTAATTTTAAACTGGTCAATTTTGTTCTCAAAGGCATAATTCAAAAAGCTATTACGTTCAGAGCTCTGAAGTACCTTCATTCTTTGTCGTTGTTTTTTAAAATTGAAGTAACGGGGGTAAAAAGATCATTATTATAATTGTTACAACATGGGAGCTTTGAGTAGTTGGACATCAGGACAATTAGAAGAAGTGAAATTAAAAATGTCCAGTTTAATTCAGTGATAACAATTAAGTCATTAGTGTAAGCTGCCATTATAAGGATTAATTCCAGGACGCATTTCAAGCCAAAATTGATTGATCCTCTCGATAAACTGAATATTGCACTGTTGGACCAGGGAGAATCTATAAAGCTGCTTGCTTTGGGAGGCTAAAAGGCACTCTGCAATTTCTTGCGGTCTTGGATGGAGCTGTTCCCAAACCATGCTGTGATGCATCCCGATAAAATGCTTTCTACAGCGCATCTGTAGAAGTTGGTGTGGATCGTTGGGGACATGCTGAACTTTGTAAGCCTTCTAAGGAAGTAGAGGCGGTGGTGTGCTTTCTTGGCCAAGCTTCGATGTGGTCCAGGACAATTGATGGTGTGTGTATCGCTTCGTTTCCTGAGTCATCACAATCTCCTTTGTCTTGCTGGCATTGAGGGAGAAGTTGTTGTCCCGGCACCAAGTTACGAGGTTCTCAATCTTCTTCCTTAACTCTGTCTCGTCATTATTTGATCTCTAGCCCACTACGGTGGTATTGTCTGCAAACCTGCAAATTGAGTTGGAAGGAAAACTGCCCCCTCCCCTGACATCAGTCTGAAGAAGGGTCTCGGAGCGAGACGTCACCCATTCCTTCTCTGCCAGATGCTGCCTGTCCCGCTGAGTTACTCCAGCATTTTGTGTCTATCTTCAACCAGTGAATTGAGTTGGATTGGTATTTGGCTTCACTGTCACGAGTGTACAAGGAAGAAACTGTAGCAGGGGCTTGAGAACACATCCTTGCAGGGCACCAGGGTTGAGGATTATCATAGAAACATAGAAACATAGAGAATAGAAACATAGAAACATAGAAAATAGGTGCAGGAGTAGGCCATTTGGCCCTTCGAGCCTGCACCGCCATTCAATATGATCATGGCTGATCATCCAGCTCAGTAGCCTGTACCTGCCTTCTCTCCATACCCCCTGATCCCTTTAGCAAAAAGGGCCACATCTAACTCCCTCTTAAATATATGCAAGATATATGGGATGAAAGCTTACAACATATACATCTATGTTCATTGAATACTAGACATTCTTTAATACAATTTAAAATAATACATAGATTACATTATTCGAAGACGAAATTAAATAGGATTTTTCCTAGTATCTCTCCTATTTGTGATAAATGTCAATTTCAAGAAGCTAATTTAACTCATATTTTCGTAACTTGTATAAAAATGCAAAACTTCTGGTTGGAGATTTTTAAAATAGTTTCTAAAGTTATTAATAAAAAATTAGATATGGACCCAAAATTAATTATATTAGGATTATCAGAACATACTACAAATTTTACAGTAAGTCAGGTACATTTTCTTGATTACAGTCTAATAACTGCGAAAAAATTAATACTTAAATTTTGGAAAAAACCAATAACCCCCACAATTAAAATGTGGACTACGGAAATGACAGAGACCCTGCATTTGGAAAAAATAAGGTTTGCCTTAATCGACAAACCTGAGTTATTTTTAAAAATATGGTCTCCATTTATTGAATTTTTAGAAAAGTAAATGGGTTTGGCACAGGACTAAAATAAAAAAAAATTAAATTAAAAGTTGAAAATTGAGTTAGGGGTTGGATGTACAACTGTGGTTATTGTCTCCCGGATCTACTCCCTTTAATTTTTATTGTTAGATCCTTTTTTAATTTATTTTTTATTAACCCTCTTATTCTCTCTCCCCAAGTTTATAGTTTTTTATTTTTATTTTTACTTTCTCTCTTCAAAAATTTAAAAATTGAAGCTATGTAAGAACTTTGTAACAAATGTGTTTTTTCTTATTTCTATTTGTACATATGCTTTTCAAAAATAAAAAATAAATAAATAAATAAATAAAAAATAAAAAAAATAAAAATACCAAGGTACAGAATATGGTGTTAGATTTAGTTACAGAGAAAGTACAGTTGAAAAAAGCGTAAGTTCCACAATGTGGGAGGAAACCGACGATCTCGGAGAAAAACCCATGCATGTCGAGGGGAGAACGTACAAACTCCGTACAGGTAGCACCCGTAGTCAGGATCGTACCCGGGTCTCCGGTGCTGAGATAGTAACTCTACCGCTGCGCCACCGTGCAGCCCATAAGTTGTAAAGAGTTGTAAAGAAAGCGTATGGTATGCTTGCCTTCATCCATTGGTAAGGATACTTATCCAGGTATAAGAGTCAGGAAGTTCTGTTGCAGCTTTACAGGACTTTGTTCGGCCACACTTGGAGTATTGTGTGCAGGACTGGTTGCCCCATTACAGGAAGGTTGTGGAGGCTTTGGAGAGGGTGCAGAAAAGGTTTGCCAGACTTTGGCCTGGGTTAGTCCTCAGTAGAGTTGGCCGGACGTGGATTGTTTTCTCTCGAGCTTTGGAGGTTGAGGCGAGACCTGATAGAAGTATTTAAAGTTATGAGAAGCATAGATAGGGTAAGCAGGCAGAACCCTTTTCCAGGGTGGAAACATCATCGACTATAGCTTTGTAGGTGAGAGGAGCAAAGTTGAAAGGAGATTTACAGGGCAAATGTTTTACACAGAGGGTGGTGGGTGCCTGGAAGGCACTGCCAGAGGTGGTGGTTGTGGCAGATACAACAGTGGTATATAGGTGGCTTTTCGATAGGCAAATGGAGATGCAGGGAATGGAGGGATATGGATCATGTGCAGGCAGAGATGATTAGTTTAACCTTTTACCATGCTCGGCACTGACATTGTGGGCCGAGGGGCCTGTTACTGTGTTGTACTGATCAATGTTCTATGCCCTATCTGTTAATGAGATCAGCGTCTGTCTGTCAACACTATCTTCTACAGATAATTCCTTCTGTAATACCAGACTCTGCCATTGACCTTGCGACGAGAGGAGACATCCAGAGTTTTCTTGTAAATGTAATAGAGGAGATCTGGAACTCATTTATTCCCAAACAGCCATGGTTGCTGGCATACGATTGGGGTGTTGTGGAGAAAGACTAACAGGTTTTTGCGTGGTTAGTCTCTGTCAGGGGATCACCCATGGTCAGCCATGACCGAGGGGGCCTAAGAAGGGTCTCTGTCAAGGGAAATGGAGCAAAGACTGGCAAATGTATTTGAAGTACAGATCAGCCTTGATCTAATTGAATTGAACGGCTCGAGGGACTGGACAGGCTACTTCTGTTCCTAGTATTCAATGATTTAGAAAACAACTTGAAATACTGAAGTAAATGAAACTGAAGGGTTGTCAATGTGCATCGCGTAAAAATTAATCGCCCTCCATTGCTTCTCATTTGGCTAATTCTGAGTTGCTTGAAATCATCGGTAAAATTACTAACTGCAGTTTGCTTCACTGTACGTTCCAGCCAATAAAAATAAACAATCTCTGGGGTTTTAGAGATACAGAGTGTAGAAATGCAAGAGATGTACCAAGAGATGGGAGTATTGTGTTCAGTTTTGCACAGCCAGCTGCAGGAAAGATGTCATTAAGCTGGAAAGAGGATAGAGAAGATTCACGAGGATGTTGTCCGGACTTGCAGGAGAGGTTGGGGTGCAATCCCATCAATCCTATATATCCTTTCCTGGTTTCCCTGTAGCCCAGAAACGTATTCTCTCCCACAAGTCCATCACTCACCCTTGATCTTGGAGGACGAGACTGCAAGGGAGGGCTGAGGCTTCAAGTGAGCTGAGAAGAAGCCTAATGAGGACGAATTCCTGCACAAGGGGGCTCTCTTAAATCGTACATGATCTTGGCTTCTCAGGTCTAGATTCTACAGGAAAAATTGTACTGGGAATTATGTATGTCAACATATGTGTGACTGATAGTTATAGAGCTATACTGCACAAAACAGGACTTTCGGCCCACCTAGTCCACGCCAACCAAATTGGCCAACTGGGCTTGTCCCATTTGCCTGCACACATCCCATATCCTCTAAACCATTGCTTTCCATATATCTGTCTACACGTCTTTTCAAAAGTCATAATCGTATCCACTTCTGTTGCTTCCACTGGCAGCTCATTCCAGATATGGACTATGTTCTGAGTGAAAAAGTTGTCCCTGAGCTCCCTGTTAAATCTCTCACCTCTCCCCTGAAGTCCATGCTGTCTAGTTTTAGAATAAAGTACCCTGGGAACAAGAAGTGGAAGAAACGTCCCATCAAACATCTGAAGTTGTCAATTGACTCGGGTGTGGTTACAATTGTGCTCAGCTCCATAAAGAAGCATGGAAGTGGGTATATGACTCTGAGATAAAACAGTACTCTGTGTCAGAATTTCTGGGCTGTCAGCTTGTAAACTTAAGAGAAAGTGAGACAGAAAACTGGAACAAAAGAGATAGTTTCAGGTGGCACACAGAAGAGATTAGACACACAATGCTGGAGTAACTCAGCGGGGCAGGCAGCATCTCAGGATAGAAGGAATCGGTGACATTTTAGGCCGACTCAAAACTTCACCCATTCCTTCTATCCAGAGATGCCGCATGTGTCACTAAGTTACTCCAGCATCGTGTGTCCATCTTCAGTGTAAACACCATCTGTAGTTCCTTCCTACACGCAGAAGAGATTGATCTACAAGTGTGCACGGTGAAAGTGTTGATTGATAATTATTCGTCTGTAATAAGCTTAAGTTCCTCGTTTGAATTCACATAGAGTAAAATAAACTGAGGGGGTCTTTGCACAGAATAATAGGCCATCAAACCTCATAGACAGTCGCAGGTTGATTTCCGCATGCTCTAAATGATGATTTTAGTAATGTATGCTCTACAGTTTAAGTACAGTTATTGTATTCCCTTAATTTGACTTCTGAGGATTGAATGGATTCTTTGCAGGACCAATATGGCTGTGGTCTTAATTAGACTCCTGGAGATAGTAGGTCAATGTCATTGACAAGACTCTGAATTCCTTTATTAAACATGTTAGAAGTAATGAACATGGAAGGTTAAATCTTCACATTAGTAGGAGGAATTGCATATTAAAGATTCCAATTTAGTGTAAAAGTAGTTTAAATTTTTTCTTTTTCTTTTTTTTCTAATCTGTCATTGAATGTTGATTGGAATTTGAACAGAACATGAATAAGTCTTGCATAGAGAAAGCATTAAAAAAAATTCTATTAAATATTAAAAATGCATGGGATTCTGAACCAATGTACTTGAGATTTCATTTTGTATTGAAAACAATGAGCAATGTAGAATGAGTACACTGCTTCAGTTTAATTAGGAATTTAAGTGATATCATTAGTCATGGCTGATACTGGTATTTACAAATCTAAATTCTGGATTTATATTTTTGTTTTAAAATTGCCATTTTCATCTTTGGCTATGATGATTGTACGAAAAAAAGAAATTGGAATATGTTCGTTTTCTTCAGCCTGTTGTGACTTGATGGTGGTGCATTTGCATAATTCCTTTTATCATTCGTTTTATTAATGTAAACTCAAACATTGTGCTACATAGACCGTTTGCTCATCATTCTGCGCATTCCCTTGTGGGTTTGTTTGTTAAAATGATGGCCAAAAAGGCTGTAACACAATGATCATCGAAGGGCCTGTAAATATTTGCCTCTCTGTAAACCCACAGTGATTAAGTCCAAATTTGCAATTGGCTTCAGGGGAATTTGATGTGATTCTGAGAAGCACAAACTGTCATTCACAAACTAAAACAAAAATAAAAATATATCGAACACAGTTCCAGGCTGATTAAGGCTCAACCACTGTTGCAGGGGTGAAGTAGCCAGCTTCATTGTCAGCCGTGCCCTAGTAGGTAGTGCTCTTGCCTTCGAGAAAGAAAGTTGTTGGTTCAAGTCCCACCTCGGACACTTGAGTAATCTTGATAACTTCCCATGGATTTGCTCTTCTTCCTGCAGTCTGGTATCCTAGGGAATCATATCATATCATATCATATATATACAGCGCGGAAACAGGCCTTTTCGGCCCACCAAGTCCGCGCCGCCCAGCGATCCCCGCACATTAACACTATCCTACACCCACTAGGGACAATTTTTTACATTTTACCCAGTCAAATTAACCTACATACCTGTACGTCTTTGGAGTGTGGGAGGAAACCGAAGATCTCGGAGAAAACCCACGCAGGTCACGGGGAGAACGTACAAACTCCTTACAGTACAGCACCCGTAGTCAGGATCGAACCTGAGTTTCCGGCGCTGCATTCGCTGTAAAGCAGCAACTCTACCGCTGCGCTACCGTGCCGCCCTTACTGTACCGTGCCGCCCTTACCGTCCCGTGCCGCCCGTACCGTGCAGTTGAGTAATAAATCTACTTACTTTTCTTAATTTAATAATTCATTGACCAAATTCTTCCACTACCTGCACAGGTAGTTTGATTTGGGAGGTGAAGGAGCAGATGGAATTATTGGGTTGGAGTTCAGAGAAAGAACAACTCACTGCAATTTTACAGTGGCCTCTGGAATTGTACACTATCTTGGTAACGAAGGAAGCATGCCTGGTCACTGAATGGATTAAAGCTAAACTACATAGATGTTCAATGAAGGAATGACAGATTTGAAGATTGGGGAAGTGGGTGTATTTGGAGAAAGTACGGAATCGGCAGATGGAGTCATGGTACTGTGAAAGCCACTATGAAGTGCACGAACAACATTTAAAAGACATTTGGACAGGTATATGGATAGGAAAGGTTGAGGGATGTGGGCAAATGCAAGCAAATGGGATGAACGCAGGAGAGCATCTTGGGTGAGTTGGGCCGAAGGGCCTGCTCCTAATCAGTACGACTTTATGAAATGGGATGGAAAATCAGCACAATATAGGAGATGACTGAAGTTGAGATCACAGGAGGTGGCCCAGTGTGAAGGCTGGTCCCGATTTAGCAGCACTTTAAAAAACAAGGTGGCTTGGAGATCAGACAATAACTCTATCTTTCTCCACAGCTGCTGCCTGACTCATTGAGGTATCTCAGTGTTTCTTTATCGGTTTTCCAGCAGTATTTTTTGCTTTGGGGCAATGGTTTCTAATCACCATCAGTAGAGTGTTGCTTGGAGTAGGATTGTTGAATTGTTTAGATGGCTTAAGACAGCTGGTTCGCTGGAGTGTTCGATCTATCTGTGGCTCTTTCTTTGCCAGAATCCACTGTCAAGTTAGAAGTGGAGAAGCTCGGTGCAGTGCGCTGTAGTGAAGAGGGGGTTTACCAGAATACTGCCTGGATTAGAGGATTTAGCCATAAGGAAAGGTTGGACAATCCTCCATTGTTTTCTCTGGCGCTCGGTGTTTGAGGGGAGATCTGATCGAAGTGTATCTAATTACGTGAGACATAGATAGGGCAAATAGACAGAACCTTTTACCTCAGGGTGAAAGTGTGAAAGACTAGAGGGCAGAGCATTAAAGTGAGTGGGGAAAGGTTCTATGGAGATGTGCAGGGCAGTTTTTTTTTACACAGAGTGTGGTAGGTGCCTGGAACACATTGCCAGGGGTAGTGGTAACAGAAGTGCTAAAGAGGTTTCGAGATAGGCACATCAAACGTAGAAACATAGAAAATAGGTGCAGGAGTAGGCCATTCGGCCCTTCGAGCCTGCACCGCCATTCAATATGATCATGGCTGATCATCCAGCTCAGTAACCTGTACCTGCCTTCTCTCCATACCCCCTGATCCCTTTAGCCACAAGGGCCACATCTAACTCCCTCTTAAATATAGCCAATGAACTGGCCTCAACTACCTTCTGTGGCAGAGAATTCCACAGACTCACCACTCTCTGTGTGAAGAAATGT
This sequence comes from Rhinoraja longicauda, assembly GCF_053455715.1. Classification (NCBI taxonomy): domain Eukaryota; kingdom Metazoa; phylum Chordata; class Chondrichthyes; order Rajiformes; family Arhynchobatidae; genus Rhinoraja; species Rhinoraja longicauda. The sequence continues at coordinate 9,020,832 of NC_135984.1, forward strand.
TTTCTCATCTCGGTCCTAAAAGACCTCCCCCTTATCCTTAAGCTGTGACCCCTGGTTCTGGACTTCACCAACATCGGGAACAATCTTCCCGCATCTAGCCTCTCCAACCCCTTAAGAATTTTATATGTTTCAATAAGATCCCCCCTCGGTCTTCTAAATTCCAGCAAGTATAAGCCTAATCTATCCAGTCTTTCTTCATATGAAAGTCCTGCCATCCCAGGGATCAATCTGGTGAACCTTCTCTGTACTCCCTCTAAGGCTAAGGCATGAACATGCATGGAATGTAGCTATACGGCTGGGAAAGAGATTAGTTTAATTTGGTTATCATATTCGACACAGACATTGTGGGCCGAAGGGCCTGTTCCTGAGTTGCACTATTCTGTGTTTTACGTGCCTTTAGTTACATTTACAGTTGTTCACCTGTGTTTTTGTAAATAACTAGTTATTAACATTATTTCACACAGCAAATAAATGGTTATTGTTTTTGTCGATTTGTCACTTTTTGAAGGAAACCATTGGATGTTATGTATGTATGTACCTCTAAGAACTCTACGCACCAACGGAATGACATGTGATACATTGCTGTATTAGTGACTACTGTTACTTGAATGTTTTTCATCTTCAGTGATGGATGTGAGATTAGAAGCTAATGGCCTTGCAAACAGCAGTGTAGAACAACGAACAACGGCATATATTTATTACGATAAGACAAATAATTGCAAAATATTAAAAATTGCAGCTGAACCACATGTGTGTAAATTAATTAAGCTTGAATCTTGTTATCGTGGAATCCAAAATGAATCATCGACAGTTCACTGTCCATTTCCTCTGCCTTCCTGTCAGTAACTTGCTGACTTCGTTGAGACAAATATACAAAATACGCAGGTGTCTGGAAGGTTCAATAACCGATGAATCAAAACTTTCACAATTCTAACAAACCTATTCGTTTGCAAAACAATTGCAAACCACCATTTCTGCGATCAATGGTGCACAGATTGTGTGAAGATAATAGCCTTTGCTGGATTAATGTATTTTATCACTCAAAGCCTTCAGAAGCATCCTTTTATCTCGCTGTGAAGAGGTTATTCTGTCATTGTGACTGGTAAGTCAGAATCACTTTACTTCTTTCTGGGAATGTTGTCAAGAGGGGGCAGTATCGGATTAAACACTGTATTAACACCAGTTCACATTTCGAATTTTCTTTAATGCTTTTTTAAAAATCAAGGAAATGCAAATGACTTTAATTCCTATAATAGTTCTTCAAATCTTTCTTATTCAAGGGGTTGAAGAGTTGCTATTGTCAAGGTCATTGCTCTGTGATTGGCAGAATATGTTCTGTTCATTAATTGACACAAAGAAGGTCGAACACAATCAGTGGAAGGGTTAGCACACAGGCACTGCTTTGGAACATTGTGATCATAGTGGCCTCCCTGATTTCAAAGAAGATGGTCTCTGGGCCAAATGAATGCAAGGAGAGGCTGTGCTTTTACTGCCTTCTATTAGTGAAGAATTATTTCGAACAGATACTTGGACGCCGGCTATTGTAGGGCAACCAGTAGAGATGCTCCCTCACAGTGCACGACACCCGGGTCTGATCCTGACCCTGGGTGCTGTCTGTGCAGAGAGTGCACGTTCTTCCCGCAACCGCATGGGTTTCCTCTGGGTGCTCCAGTTGCCTCCCACATTCCAAGGATGTGCGGGTTTGTGGGCAAATTTTCCAATGCAAATTGCCCCTAGTGTGAAGGGAGTGGATAACATAGAACTTGTCATAGCGTGGACGGGTGAATGATGGGCTGGAGGGCCTATTTCCATGCTGTGGCTTTCAATCAAAACCCATCTTCCTGAACATCCGAGATCCACAAAGTGGTCTCCTCAGCCCCGATTCTGCAAACAGTTCTGGTCATCTCATTACAGGAAAAGATGGGATTGTGTTGGAGAGGGCGCGGAGAGGATTCAAAAGGATGTTCCAGGAATGGAAAATTTTAACCTGTGAGGAAAGTTTGGATGGGCTATGTTATTTTCATTATTCCCACCCATTCCCGTCTCCAGAGCCATTTACGTGCAGCTTAGTGGCTGTGGCTCAATGGACAGGAGAGAGCTGAACTTTGGAACATAGATCATGGAAAGGTACGTCGCAGGAACAGGCCTTTGAGCCTCACTGTTCACCCGTCAGACCTGAAGGAGGATGAAACTCGCGGCCAATGCAGTGTGGGCGTTCCTTTACGCTAGAGAAGCACAGAATAAATTAAATGGACTGACGGTGAATTATTGATGTAAGCATCGGCTGTGTACTTGAGGAGCTGTGAGCTGTTGACCACAAGCCCTGTGCTGGGGGTGGGAGTAAGGCTGGCGAGCTCTTTCTCAATCAGCACAGACACAATGGGCCAAACGACCTACCGTGTCTCTGGTTCAACTATTCTACCATTGATTTAACAGCTTTCTGATGTGTGATGTGCAGTCTTGTGGTCCATCGGTTGATGTTATTTCTTCTGTGGCTCTTTGGCATAAAGGAACTGGCACTGTATTTATTGGCTGTGAGATTTCTTCCTACTTTGTGTCTGATGTATGAACAATATGAGATCCATCCATGTTTTCCAGAGATGCTGCTTGACCTATTAAGTTACTCCAGCATTTTCCATCCTTTTGTGTGGTAATGAAGAGCATTGTATCGATCAGGAAGTTTGGGGAACACGGAAAATGAATAGCACAATAATTATAGAGGACTTCAACATGCAACAAACCAAATTAGTAGCATTAATGTGCAGAATAAGTGCTTGTAGTGTGTAAGAAATGGTTTCCTAGGTCATTATTTGGTGAAAGCAACAAGGCTACATTAGATCTGCTATTGGGTAATAAGAAAGGGTTATAGACGATATGATAGTCCAGGATATTTAGGGAAAATAATTGTAATATGCTAAGATCAAAAAGATCAAAATACGGAGTATTGTATTCATTTTTGGTCACCCTGCTCTAGGAAAGAGGTCATTAAGCTGGAAAGAGTGCAGGGATGATTTATGAGGATGTTGCTCGGACTCGAGGGCCTGAGTTTTTGGGACAGGTTGGGCAGGCTAGGACTTTATTTCCTGGAATGCAGGAGGCTGAGGGGTGATCTTATAGAGGTCTACAAAATCATGAGGATGAATGCACAGATTATTTTTCCCAGGGTAGGAGAATCAAGAACTAGAGGACACAGATGTAAGGTGACAGGGAAAAAATGTAATAGAAACCTGAGGGGCAACATTTTCACACAGAAGGTGATGGGTATATGGAACGAACTGCCAGAGGAAATGGGATAGAGGTGTGTACAATGACAATATGTAAAAGCCACTTGGACAGTCAAGTCAAGTCAAGTCAAATTTATTTGTCACATACACATACACGATGTGCAGTGAAATGAAAGTGGCAATGCCTGCGGGTTGTGCACAAAAAGAATTACAGTTACAGCATATAAATAAAGTTAATAAGTTACTATTAGTGTCGACAAAAATTTAGTCTCTGGGGTTATAAAAGTTGACGGTCCTGATGGCCTGTGGGAAGAAGCTCCGTCTCATCCTCTCCGTTTTCACAGCGTGACAGCGGAGGCGTTTGCCTGATCAGAGCATCTGGAACAGTCCGTTACTGGGGTGGCAGGGGTCCCTCATGATCTTGCTTGCTCTGGATCTGCACCTTCTGATGTATAGGTCCTGCAGGGGGACGAGTGTAGTTCCCATGGTGCATTCTGCCGAACGCACTACTCTCTGCAGGGCCATCCTGTCCTGGGCAGAGCTGTTCCCAAACCAGACTGTAATGTTGCCGGACAGGATGCTCTCTACAGCCCCAGAGTAGAAGCAATGAAGGATCCTCAGAGACACTCTGAATTTCCTCAGTTGTCTAAGGTGGTAAAGGCGCTGCTTAGCCTTACCCACCAGTGCGGCAATGTGCGTTGCCCACGTCAGATCCTCTGCGATGCGGACTCCCAAGTATTTAAAACTGCTCACCCTATCCACAATAGACCCATTTATCTCCAGTGGCGTGTACGTCCTTGGATGTTTAGCCCTTCTGAAGTCCACAATCAGCTCCTTTGTTTTAGTGACATTCAAGAGGAGGTTATTGTCCTGACACCAGAGTGCCAGATCAGCCACCTCCTCCCGGTAGGCCTTCTCATCGTTGTTGGAGATCCGGCCCACCACCACAGTGTCATCAGCAAACTTGATGATGGAGTTTGAGCTGAACCTGGCCCCACAGGTACATGGATAGGAAAGGTTTGGAATGATATGGGCCAAATGTGGGACTAGTTTAGATGTGGCATCTTGCACAGCATGGATGAGATGGGCCAAAGGGCCTGTTTCCATGCTGTGTGACTCTATGACTTTATCCAAAGTGATTTGAAACAACATTAACAGGATGTAAGCAATAGCTAACATTGTAAAGAATGAATACGTGTTATTATGCCAGAAAAATCAATGGAAAAAGTGATCCAAACCGAACAAACAAGACAGGTTAATGACAATATTAGATCAGCAAACGATATACATGTTGCCAAAGAAAACAGTGAGCTTGTGAAATGGGAAATAAAAATCATCTTTCAGCAGGAGGACCAAAGCATTACTTCGGAAAAGGGAGGTAAAATATGAGGAAACAGAGAAACCAGGAACTGGTTTATAAAAAAAGACACAAAGTGCGTCAGTAACTCAGTGGGTCTGAATAAAAGGACATATTGGCTGCCTTTTTGAGGCAGGGCCTCTTGTAGATCCCATAGATCTCTTTGATGGCGAGGAAGTCAGTGTCTTGACAGAGTGAGCTTAGACTACTACTTTCTGCAGGGTCCTTTGTTTCGAGCTACCGAACCAGGTCATGAAGCAACCGGTCAGCTTGCTGTCTACCATACAAATTAAGTGATGCCCGGTTAGTGTATGAGAGTGACATTAGGATAAAAGATCAGCAATTATTTTATTACAATGGTGGAAGAGAACAAAGGTTGAAAGACCTACTTTGGTTTCTATGTCTTGTGTTCCTGTTATGATGGAAAATGCTGGAGTAACTCAACAAGTAAGGCAGTATCCCTGGGGAACATGGACAGGTAGCTTTTTAGGTCGGGGCCCTTCGCCAGACAAAACATCGTCCGTCCATTTCCTCCACGGATACCTCTTGACCCGCTGAGTCCCAGCAGTAATTTGTGTTTCATCAGCAAAGGGAGCTTTTCAGTCCAATGAGCATTAATACAGCAGTGACTGCTGTGACTGCTTGCAGTGGGGCAGTGAGGAAAGCTGGAAGGTTATGATCATAATTTAAAAGGAACGTGTAAACCATGTGGTCATGAATCTTTCCTTTCAACGTATAAGCCTTCGAGTAACAGTAATATGGTTTTCACAATTCCACCATTATGTGCTGATAATCCCAGCAAATTGTTTTTCTCCATTTGACTGAGTTTCATCTTATCAAAGTTCATGTGTTGAAATATCTTTTATCCATGCCTCTTTTATCAACCTTGCATTGTCCTCCAGATCAGCAGGGCTCTGTCTCAGTGTTAAGAACGGGGGCATTTGCCCAGATGGCCTCACGCCAGATTGTTGCTGAGGACACTCAACGGTACGGACTTTCATCCCAGGGTCCAATCAAGTTTTCTACCCTCCCTTCACTGGAAATTAGAGCGGTCTGTCAACGCATTAGAGCATTTTGTCTGCAGAAGAACACTGCTGCCTCCTGTCATATAAGAGTGAACTGGCTTCAGCACTCTCCCTCCTTCACACAGAAACGTCAGAGCACCAACGGAGACCATTCTGTCCATTGAATCCATGGCAGCTCTCTGAAAGGACAATGTACCCACGGTCATCCCCCTCTCCTTTCACAGCCTGCCATTTATTTCCCTTCATGTAACAAGAATGCAAGATCCCCTGTTGAATTGTTATTGTTTCTGGCACCATAACTCCTGCTAGACCCTCACCTGATTTTCCTCATGCCAGTCTTGTTCTCTCCTTCATTCTGTCTTCTCCGCTTTTGATCCTGACACTAAGAGGAACAGTTTCCCTCTACTTTCAACACTCTTCATGATTTTAAACCGGTCCATCAGATCTTGTCCCAACCTCCATTGCCCCTTCTCTAAGCTGTCTGTGCAAGTAACTGTGCATAGATGTCTGAAGAAGGGTCCCAACCTGAAATGATGCCTGTCTATTCCTTCCAGATGCTACCTGACCTGCTGAGTTCCTCCAACACTTTTGCATTTTGCTCAAGATGCCAGCATCTGCAGTTCCTTGTGTCTGCAACTAAAGTCCCTCATCCCTGGGTCGTTCTAGTACAACCCAGAAAAGCAGTCCAGAATCTTTTGTTATCACTTGCTAACCTCCAATTGGGCAAGAGATAGCAAGTATGCGGGAGACTCTAGGTCTCCCATCAACTCTGGGCAAGCTGACTAGAAGCAATGACTGGTGAGTGTAGTTGTACTTGACTGTGTGGGGATTGATGGACGCAGGCTGGCATGTAGTTGACAGCACGTCAGTACCTGTGAGGCAGAACACCACCACCCTGATTCACAAGCAGGCGCGGGAGAGGAAGGGGATCAGAAATTTGAAGGCTCTAAATGAGATATATTGCCAGTTGGGCCACACCTGCTCTGGGGGCTGGTGACTGCCCTGAGCAGCCGTACCTGGCAACAAGGTCTGTGATGGCCTTGAGCTACCCAGGCTACAACTGCCTGCGATTGTGTCCAGGGACCGGACACTTGCCTGGTTAGCCCACACCAGGAGATCTGTGACGGAATATCGCCCATACTACCCAACATGGCCTCTGGGGACAGAACAGAACCCATATCTGAACGTGACTGCTCCACACAGGCACCAGTGGCAACCATGTGAGTCAGACAGCATCTATGGAGGAAAATGGACAGACGATTTGGCCCAGCACCCTTCTCCTAATGTGAATTGTTCCCATTTTGTTGCAGAGAATACAAATGGTAAGGAAGACGGAGTTTATTTATTAGCTGTTTTATATTTAAACTCGTTTGTGGCTGTAAATATCTCCATGATAATATGGGGTGTGATTTTTGCCGCAATTGCAATGGACTTCTGGTCGGGTGCACTTGGCCGAAGGCAGCAGATTAATTATTTCCTTCCCTCAGATGTACCGACAGATTCTTCAAGCCAGGGCAGGCTGGTGTAGGATCAGAATCTGTGCGTGGCTGGTCTGCAGAGAGGAGATTATTGTACGGGTCTGGTGCAACTCCTGACTAACCCAAAGGCACTTTCTTTATGTATTTTCCTGATAAAGAAAGATGTAAAGAAAGGCTCCTTTATTATTTTGAGGTGGAGGCAATAAAAGGATTTTGTAAGAAAGGTCATTGCACAGATTTGAACGTGAAAGTTTTGACAATATCGAGGAATCAAACGCAAATGGACATGTTATACTGTGAGGATATAATTAGTCTGCAGTGTATCCCATCAGAATGTATTCACCTGACTGACAAATATCCCTCTGTTATTTGTGAGATTCAATCTGCCTCCTGTTGCCTCTAAAATTGCTCCATGTCTTTGAACTGCACAGTAGCCTGGTGTTAGCTCACTGGCACATCGGCAGTGGCTGGCAGCTTATGTTCCCAGAGTTAAGCTGCCAGCCACTGCCTCTGTGCCAGTGAGCCAACACCAGGTTACTGTGCCACACCTGCCCTCTCGCAACTGGCTTCTCAGAAATCTTCCTTTCTGTGCCCATCTCTTTTCCAGCTGTCACCACCTCTACTCCAATCAGTTCTAACCCAAAACTTTGTCTGTCGAGTTCTGTCTGGCTTTACATTGCACTCCTCCTCTTTTCTTCGTATCTGACACCCTTTTGTCTCCTCTCGCCTTTGTCCCGTACTCCATCCATCTGTAAATCAAGCCCCCTCCTCACCTGTATCCACCTATCACTCGCCAGGCTTTGCCCTGCCCCCACATCTCTTCTCCAGCTCTCTCCCTCCCTACTCCCGCCTACTGAAGAAGGAACCTGACCCAAGACATTGTCTGTCCATTTTCCTCCACGGATGCTGCCTGACCCTCCATGTTCCTCCAGCACTTTGTGTTTTGCTCGAGATTCCAGCATTTGAAGGTGACTTGGACATTGTGCAGCAATGAGACTCGACCCGTCCTCCACAACCAGAGGGAGAAGGTGATCCTCAGCAGGTAGTGACACTGGTGTTTGCAATATTTTGTTTTTTTCAGATAGCTTGATGTAGCCATACACGCAGGAGGCCAACAGGAGGAGGGCAATGTTGGGTACACTTTTCCCTTTGACATGAGGGACTTGTTCACCGTGGCCTGTTGTCAGCACCCCATCCTGGATCAACAGATGAAGCAGCTCGAGTGGGCGGCACAATGCCAGAGGGGTTGACTTGTTGCCTTGCAATGGCAGAGACCCAGGTTTGATCCTAACTGTGGGTGCTATCTGTACAGAATTTGTCTATTCTAGGTGTGATCGCGTGGGCTTTCTGCAGGTGCTCTCATTTCCTCCCAAGATGTGCCGGTTTGTAGGTTAATTGGCTTCTGTAAATTGGCCCGAGCGTGTCGGATAGAACCAGTGTACGGGTGATCGTTGGTGGGCATGGACTTGATGGGCCGGAGGGCCTGTTTTCATGAAGATGGACTTGAGATGATGCCGCAGGGAGTGAGGTTTGACAATAGACAATAGACAATAGGTGCAGGAGTAGGCCATTCGGCCCTTCGAGCCAGCACCGCCATTCAATGCGATCATGGCTGATCACTCTTAATCAGTACCCCGTTCCTGCCTTCTCCCCATACCCCCTCACTCCGCTATCCTTAAGAACTCTATCCAGCTCTCTCTTGAAAGCATCCAACGAACTGGCCTCCACTGCCTTCTGAGGCACAGAATTCCACACCTTCACCACTCTCTGACTGAAAAAGTTCTTCCTCATCTCTGTTCTAAATGGCCTACCCCTTATTCTTAAACTGTGCCCCCTTGTTTGGGCCACACTTGCGTCTGTACAGCAACACCAAGCGCACCTTGCACTTGATGACCGGGTTCTTGCCTACCATCCAGAGGGAGCGCCGCTCGCCAGGCCCAGCTTCAGGCTAACCTTGGCCCTCTCTCCAGTTCATTACAGTTACATGCCTCTGCCCCTCCCAGCCAGATGCCCAGCACCTGCAGACTATCGGACGGGTCTGGCTAATTGCTGAAGACCATGGCCTGGCTATTCCTGTGTTTGACTCCATCTCCTGATGCCAACGCAAACTGGTCGCAGATACTGACCAAGCTGCAGGCTGACCTGGATCCAAGGTAGACAGTGACATCGTCCATGTACAGGGTGCCTTGCATTGGACATTCCATAATGTTTACCAACTTATTGGAAGGATGAGTTGAAGGTTCCCAGGCCCAGGCTCTAACATCCTCTTTAAGTGGTTGGGAAGTTAAGGCCCTGTCCCAGTTCGGCGATTTTTTACACGACTACAGGCGACTAGGCTGTCGCCGCACGGTCACCGGGGTGTCCCGAGCATGGTCGTGAGTCGTCTCCAAAGAGTCGTAGCGTTATTCTGGTCGTCGCTGGATTTTGTGAAGGCTTGAAATTTTTCGCCGACTGTTGGTTTGACGCAAATGAGCGTAGCTTGATGTCTCCTGACGTGGGCGCTGTCGTAGGTTGTCGCCAGGTTGTCGCCTGGTGAAGTAGGTTCTCGCCAGGTTGTTGCCAGGTGATTAAGGTTGTCGCCGGTGCTGACTTTGGCGAATTCCAACTGTGGACTTGATCTGATCATCCATCAGTGCAATATAAGAAAATAACTGCAGATGCTGGTACAAATCGAAGGTATTTATTCACAAAATGCTGGAGTAACTCAGCAGGTCAGGCAGCATCTCAGGAGAGAAGGAATGGGTGACGTTTCGGGTTGAGACCCTTCTTCAGACTGATGTCAGGGGGGTGGGACAAAGCAAGGATATAGGTGGAGACAGGAAGATAGAGGGAAAACTGGGAAGGGGGAGGGGAAGAGAGGGACAGAGGAACTAGGCCAAGTGGACCCATTGGGCCCAAACCTCTCCTGGATTGGTGCAGCACCCTCCCCTCCCCCCCCCCGCTCCCCTCCCCACCCCACCCGCCCTTCCCCTCCCTCCCTTCCCCTCCCTCCCTTCCCCACCCCCCCTCCCCCTTCCCAGTTCTCCCTCTATCTTCCTGTCTCCACCTATATCCTTCCTTTGTCCTGCCCCCCTGACAGCAGTCTGAAGAAGGGTCTCGACCCGAAACGTCGCCCATTCCTTCTCTCCCGAGATGCTGCCTGACCTGCTGAGTTACTCCAGCATTTTGTGAATAAATCCATCAGTGTAATGTGTCCATAAATGATGTTAGGTTTTGCATGTTTTTGCACTTGTATTCTGTTTAATGTTTTGAATTTTAAAGTTTGAAGTTTATTGAAATTTATTGACGTTTATTACAATATTTTTTGTATGCACTGTTGTATGTTCTTATCAACCTCTTTAAAAATGTTGTTTGTATATCAATAAAGGAAATTCTTGACATTTTGACGGAAAATTGATGTATGAAGTTATGGTATTTCAGAGTAGTTTCTCATGGCATCACTTTCAAATAGTCATGATGCAGAATGATTGGAAACCCGAACCGTACACACACTTTTATGGGGAAAGTGGGTGAAACGTGAATTGTCTTCAGTTGTCTTCAGTCTTCAGGGTCATTGCTTGTCGCGGGTGGACATAGGTTGACTTCGGTTGTCGTAGGTTATCGCCTCTGTGGTGGTAGGTTGACGTAGGTGCGGTCGTAAGTGGACCTTCTACTTGCGACGATTGGGTCGCTGGTTGTCGGTAGCTTGACGTCGACTAGGTGGTAGGTTGTTGTAGCTTGTCGTAGACATTGTCGTAGGGGGGGGTCCAGTCACCGGTTTTTCGGCGACCTGCTATGACAGTCGCCGGCAGTCGCCTTAAAAAATGCCTAACTGGGACAGGGCCTTTAATTGTCTTGAGTAAGTGCTCCTGCATCAGCAATAACTAATTGGGAAAGTGAAGTGAATCTTAATGGCTGCTGGCACCAATTTGTTCTGGTCCTGCCCCAAAATGGCTCCAGATATGGAAGGTTACCATAGTGACGTGCAGTTGAACCCATCCTTTCCATGTTCTAATTGGTGGGTCTGACAAGGGGCCAGTGTCTGTGGTTTGACCTGTTGGGGGAAGCCAGAGTGATGCATTTTTTGCGTCACTCTCTGTCGGCCGAGCTTCCCACAAAGAGATCACAAGTCTGAAGCTCTCAGGTTTTCCGGGGTTTGCCAAAAGACACGAGAATTCCACGTATTGGCACTTCAATGAACTCGAGAGAATCTGAGATGAAACATTGCTGCCTCAGTGATCGTGATTTTCATGCAGTCAGGTAACTCCTGGTGCTTAAAGGGTCTATTAAGGCACAACAAATGTGTAGTAACAAGTATTACTGGTTTCTAACCAGATGCCACTCAAGCTGCTTAATAATCAGGTGTGACACATTCTCTCCGTGTATAAATATTGATAATTTCCATGTAGTTTCAATTTTAAATTCAACATTTTTGCAATGCGGGTCTATAATTTGTGGATTTCAGTTTTTTTTCTCTTTGAATCTGTGCCAGGAATATTGAAATGTAGTCGTGCTGGGGATGATATAGCACAGGCAGATCAAATTGCTCCCAAGTGAGTTTGCATTGACTCATGTCGAACAAGTAACTAAATCAAACTTTATTTAGTTTTCCCATGTGGGATTCCACACACACACATATACACATACATTCATGCGCATACACGCACGCACACATATATCTACACACACACACACACACACACACACACACACACACACACACACACACACACACACACACACACACACACACACACACACACACACACACACACACACACACACACACATCTACACACACACACACACACACACACACACACACACACACACACACACACACACACACACACACACACACACACACACACATATCTACACACACACACACACACACATATATATAAATACACACATTTGAGTGTATATATATATATGTGTGTAAGATTACACACACATGCATGCACACACACACAAACATATATGTACACACACATAAGTGTGTGTGTATATATATATGTGTGTATATATACATATATACATATATATGTGTGTATATATATATGTGTGTATATATACATATATACATATATATATGTATGTGTGTGTGTGTGTGTGGAATCTCATATATATATATGTGTGTGTGCATGTGTGTGTGTGGAATCTCATATATATATATATATATATATATATATACACAAAATGCTGGAGTAACTCAGCAGGTCAGGCAGCATCTCGGGAGAGAAGGAATGGGTGACGTTTCGGGTCACCCATGGGTGACGTGACGACCCGAAACGTCACCCATTCCTTCTCTCCCGAGATGCTGTCTGACCTGCTGAGTTACTCCAGCATTTTGTGAATAAATCGATTTGTACCAGCATCTGCAGTTATTTTCTTATATATATATATATATATATATATATATATATATACACACACACTAATACATGCGCAGACATGTGCATAAAAGAACACACGCATGAATACATGTGTGCACTAAAGTATGGGCGGCACTGTGGTGCTGCGATAGAGTTGCTGCCTTACAGAGCTTACAACACCATTGACCCGGGTTCGATCCTGGCTACGGGTGCGTGACTGTACGAAGTTTGCACGTTCTCCCTGTGATCGTGTGGGTTTTATCCACGAACTTCGGTTTCCTCCCACACTCCAAAGACATACAGGTTTGTAGGTTAATTGGCTTGGTATAAATTGTCCCCAGTGTTAATGTGCGGGGACCGCTGGTCGGTGCGGTCTTGGTGTGCCGAAGGGCCTGATCCGTGTTGTATATTTAAGCCTCTAAACCGAAATCAACATAATAATGCAGACACACAGAGAAGTGTGTACTCATACTCTGCATAAACAAGCCCAAACATAGGTGTGCATATATACAACAGTGTAAATAAATGCACACTCATAAATGCAAGTACATTCCATCCTTTGATCTACCTCTGCTATTCACGCACACACATACTAACATGCACACACCTACACTTACACATACATGCATATAATTGTTTCTGAGTTTTCTAAACTTTCTGTACAAATTTGCATACTTTGCTGTCCTGCTAATTTGCAATAGATTGCAAGAGATTACTTGCTTGCAATGCCACCACATCTTCGCCTTTTAGATAAAAAGTTTTTTTTTTATTGTGTAACCAGATAATTAGCGCTTTTGACGAGCTTCAGGTGGAGGATGTATTGAAGGGATATCTGTCAGCCCGTGTATGCAGATGGCATTATCAGAGCAATCTCAGAAAACTCTGAACTCATGTAGCTGTGATATTTACACTACAGATCTTCAGAAAAGAATCTGCCAGAAAATATGTCAATCCTGGACTGTTCAGAGGGAGCTTTTCCCTTCCATCTCTGGGTGGATATCTGCCTATCCAAAAGTCTTACAGAGACCATCATTAAAACGATAAAAAGTGAAGGCACCCTGTCAAATGTTTCATTTCAACAGAATGAAGAAAGGCGAACATCCCTCTTACAACCTCTGGAAGCCCTTGGCAGTGTTTGAAATACTTTTAAAGTGTTTGGTGTTGTCAGGAACATGGCAAACAGTGTGTGCGTAGGCCCTCAATCACCAACAAGATGGTGACCTGATCATCTGTTCTGCTGATGTAGGAATAAATATTGGACCCTGCGGAAAGATCGTAACATCAGATACTGTGCTATAAACAGCATTTAAAAGACACTTGGACAGGTATATGGATCGGAAAGGTTTAGAGGGATATGGGCCAAACATGGGCAAATGGATATAGCTGAGATGGAGCATCTTGGATAGTACAAATGAGTTGGGCTGAAACAAAGATACTAGAGGAACAAGATGAACCACTCCGCTGAAATTGCGTATACTGAAATGTAGTACGCAAAGGAGCGGAACGTCCGCCATTTTAGTAAGCAAAACCTGCCGTACGCTCTGCCTCTCGTAGTTTAATCAGTGTTTTGGGGGAACAATATGTGTGATGATACCATAAACATGTAGAAAATATCTCATCTATCAATTCTCAGATTTAAAAAAAAATGTTTCTGCAAGTTACTGCCTACTAAAATGGTGCCATGACATACTACGGTTTTTAGGGTCGAGTGGTCTATCTTGCTCTGCTCTATTATCTTTGGGCTGAAGGGCTTGTTCCTGTGCCGTGTGATTCATGACTCTATCACTCCTGGAGATGTTCCCTGCTGTTCTTTGAAACTATGCCATGAGATCTATCATAAGAAAGCAGAGAATACCTCAACCTGTTGACTCAGCGAAAGTTGGGGCTTGTTGGCACAGAGTGGCGAGGGGGAGAAGGGAGTGTGGCATAAATATTTACCCAGAAGGGACCGCCTATCACATAATTCAGGATGTATTTCAGGACCTGCAGATCAGGCAGGCGTTTTTATTTCAAAAGAAATTTAAAGGACAAAAACATGCAAATGCTCTCATTATAGTTTCCCTTTTATTTGTTGAGATGATATGTCAGATTGGCTACAATCGTACTTTTGGATCTGACTGGACATATACGAGAGCCAGCCGCAAGTGACGTTCATCACTCAATGGCCTCTGTGCGAATGTTATACATTCTCCATTAGTCTGTGACAGGCATCATCTTTGTAACATTGGAAATGTGGTGACCACTTTGCACACTGCAAGCTGCCACAGGTTGCAAGGTGATAATTCCAGTCAAAGCCTGAGGGATAAATGTTGATTTTGAGACCAAGGACTACTTTGGAAAATGCCATTGGATCACTGGGTCATTTCCACCATCTTGAAAGAGCAGTCTTACATCTGATTTCACAGGTGGCACGTCCAATGGTGCCATTGGATTGCCCCTCAGCACTGCCTGGTGGAACAGAGTCCAGTGCTGTTTGACCTTCCCTTCCTGGACAGTTCACATCACTGCTACCTGCTGCCCAGAGGCATCACTGTGGAGATTCACAACTGGACAGCCAGGGGCTACCTCCGTGCTGTTCTACAAGGAAATATTTTTAGTTTAGTTTATTGTCACGTGTACCGAGGTACAGTGAAAAGCTTTTGTTGCGTGCTAACCAGTCAGCGGAAAGACAATACATAATTGCAATCGAGCCGTCCCCAGTGTTCAGTGGGGCAAATATTTTCAGTCATGCCCAGCTCGAGGTGTAAAGCTTTTTGTTCTAACTTTTCTATCTGTCTTCCAATCAATTTTTCGATGTCTGCTTCTTTTGATTTGATTTGTATTTCTACGAAAATAATGTGAAGTTTGGGCTCTTTCTCTCTTGATACATGTTTATATCAATTGGGGAGACCGGTTCTTAAAAGGGAAAGGTTCAGCCGTTAACCTGGTTTTGTAATCTGAGAACATTGTCCGTTCCAACAAACGCAATGAAATCAGACAAGACCACATCTGTGGAGCCACATCTAATATCCCACACTGTTGGTGCTAAAGCCACTCTCCCACTTTAACCCAAGGGACCACAAAGCTGCCGATTACATTTATTTCGCAGGTATGTGTTCGCTCAAAAAACAACAACACAACCCATAAAACAAGCCCATCTGCAGGAATGAAGCTGAAATTAGATCGGCTTAAATTTGTCGAAGTTTTTCCTCAATCCAATTTTCTGTTTCTACCAATAATGGAAAATCCTAATCTGTTTATGTGTGAGCATGTCAGAACATGGCTTTTTCACTGCTGTTCGTCCATGGCTAATGAATGCTCTTTCTGTAAGGTTGTTGCTGTTAAGTCTGTATTACAGAGGAATGTTTCTTGTCCACCTTATTTTCTCTTCTCTCGGATGTCTCCTCCAAAGCTTTGGCTTGGGACTTGCTTTAAACTAAAAACAAGTAACACATACGACCCGTATTAGTCACACTGACAGTTACCAATTACTCACTTTGCTGGCTTTGAAATCTCTTTGGTAGCGAAACCAATAGAGTATTAAATGATTTTCCTTTGGCAGTTTCTGGTTTTTTTTGTTATTTTTTCCCCAAAGTCTCAGAATCCCAACAACGCTCCCACCTGCAAGAACAGAGCATCAGTGCATGGCTCATCACCAATCACAGTCTCATCTACCTGTCACACAGTAGATACACTCTTCACTGATTATTTTTTCAGGAAAGCACCAAGGTGAGAGGGGGAAAGTTTCATGGAGACGTGCACTGGAATTTAGAAAGATCAGAGGGGATCTTATCGAAACATGTAAGATTATCAAGGGGTTGGACACGTTAGAGGCAGGAAACATGTTCCCAATGTTGGGGGAGTCCAGAACCAGGGGCCACAGTTTAAGAATAAGGGGTAGGTCATTTAGAACGGAGATAAGGAAAAGCTTTTTCAGTCAGAGAGTTGTAAATCTGTGGAATTCTCTGCCTCAGAGGGCAGTGGAGGCCAATTCTCTGAATGCATTCACGAGAGAGCTAGATAGAGCTCTTTAAGGATAGCGGAGTCAGGGGGTATGCGGAGAAGGCAGGAACAGGGTACTGATTGAGAATGATCAGCCATGATCACATTGAATGGTGGTGCTGGCTCAAAGGGCCGAATGGCCTACTCCTGCACCTATTGTCTATTGTCTATTGTCTATTGCGGGGCAATTTATTTACACAGAGAGTAGTGGGGGCCTGGAATGCATTGGCAGAGGTGGTGGTGGAGGCGGATATGATAGCGGTGCTTTTAGATAGGCACGTGGAAGTGCAGGGAATAGAAGGATATGGATCATCTTCAGGTTGATGAGATCAGGTTGGACACAAACATTGTGGGCCAAAGGGCCTCTTCCTGTGCCACACTGTTCTATGTTCTTCCCAGTAGCGCAAAGTGGGGCCAACCCCATTCTACCGCCTTCTCCCCATAAATAACCCCTGAAACCTGCACTAATCAAGAATCTATCAATCTCAGTCATAAAAATATCCATTGACTTGGCCTCCACAGCCTTCTGTGGCAATAAATTCCACAAACTCACCACCTTCTGTCTAAAGAAATTCCTCCTCATCTCCTTTCTAAATAGACAATAGACAATAGGTGCAGGAGAAAGCCATTCGGCCCTTCGAGCCAGCACCGCCATTCAATGTGATCATGGCTGACCATTCTCAATCAGTACCCCGTTCCTGCCTTCTCCCCATACCCCCTGACTCCGCTATCCACAGGCACACTCCCACCTGCACCCTCCGCTCTGCCGCTGCCAATCTCCTATCCCCCCACATCCGGACCAAACTCAGATCCTCGGGGGACAGGGCTTTCTCCATCGCTGCTCCCACCCTATGGAACTCACTACCCCAAAACGTTAGAGACTCCTCCACACTCACCATATTCAAAACATTACTGAAGTCTCACCTGTTCAGTACTGCCTTCAACCACTGAAGGTCACCTCACCTTCTGTCTCCTTTCTCTGTTCATTTATTTATTTACTTATTTATCTATTTATTAATTTCCCTATGTTCTCAAAATCTCTGTAAAGCGTCTTTGAGTATATGAAAAGCGCTATATAAATAAAATGCATTATTATTATTATTATTATTCATAAGAGCTCTATCTAGCTCTCTCTTGAATGCATTCAGAGAATTGGCCTCCACTGCCTTCTGAGGCAGAGAATAAAGGTACGTTCTTTTATCCTGAGGCTGTGGCCTCTGGTTCTCAACTCTCCCACTAGTGGAAACATGCTCTCCACTCTACTCTACCCAGGTCTTTCACGACAAGTTCTCATTAAATTAACTCTCTGTGAGATAAAACGTGATTTAAAACACAAGCATTGGATTTCATCTGATTGGTGCCATGTTGAGCATTTCCAAAATGTTCTGTTTTTGGTTTGTATATCCAGTTGAATAAAGAAGAATATAAGAAAATAACTGCAGATGCTGGTACAAATCGATTTATTCACAAAATGCTGGAGTAACTCAGCAGGTCAGGCAGCATCTTGGGAGAGAAGGAATGGGTGACGTTTCGGGTCGAGACCCTTCTTCAGACTGATGTCGGGGGTGGGACAAAGGAAGGATATAGGTGGAGACAGGAAGATAGAGGGAGATCTGGGAAGGAGGAGGGGAAGGGAGGGACAGAGGAACTATCTAAAGTTGGAGAAGTCGACGTTCATACCACTGGGCTGCAAACTGCCCAGGCGAAATATGAGGTGCTGTTCCTCCAATTTCTGGCGGGCCTCACTATGGCACTGGAGGAGGCCCATGACAGAGAGGTCAGACTGGGAATGGGAGGGGGAGTTAAAGTGCTGGGCCACCGGGAGATCAGTTGCGTTAATGCGGACCGAGCGCAGGTGTTCAGCGAAGCGATCGCCGAGCCTGCGCTTGGTTTCGCCGATATAAATAAGTTGACATCTAGAGCAGCGGATGCAATAGATGAGGTTGGAGGAGGTGCAGGTGACCCTCTGTCTCACCTGGAAAGACTGTTTGGGTCCTTTGATGGAGTTGAGGGGGGAGGTAAAGGGACAGGTGTTGCATCTCGTGCGGTTGCAAGGGAAAGTGCCCGGGGTTGGGGTGGTTTGGGTAGGAAGGGACGAGTGGACCAGGGAGTTGCGGAGGGAACGGTCTCTGCGGAACGCAGAGAGGGGAGGGGATGGGAAGATATGGCTAGTGGTGGGGTCCCGTTGTAGGTGACGGAAATGTTGGTGGATGATATGTTGGATCCGCTGGCTGGTGGGGTGGAAGGTGAGAATGAGGGGGATCCTGTCCTTGTTGCGAGTGTGGGGAGGGGGAGCAAGAGCGGAGCTGCGGGATGTAGAAGAGACCCTAGTGAGAGCCTCATCTATAATGGAGGAGGAGAAGCCCCGTTTTCTGAAGAACGAGGACATCTCGGAAGCCCTAGTCTGAAACACCTCATCCCGGGCGCAGATGCGGCGTAGACGGAGGAATTGGGAGTAGGGGATAGACTTTTTGCAGAGGACCGGGTGGGAAGAAGTGTAGTCCAGATAGCTGTGCGAGTCGGTGGGCTTGTAGTAAATGTCCGTCACTAGTCTGTCTCCTGTGATGGAGATGGTGAGCTCCAGAAACGGGAGGGAGATGTCAGAGATAGTCCAGGTATATTTAAGGGCAGGATGGAAATTGGAGGTGAAGTGTATGAAGTCAGTGAGTTCTGCATGGGTGCAAGAGGTGGCACCAATGCAGTCGTCGATGTAGCGGAGGTAGAGTTCGGGGATGGGGCCAGTGTACGTCTGGAACAGGGATTGTTCGACGTACCCGACAAAGAGACAGGCGTAGCTAGGGCCCATGCGAGTGCCCATAGCTACGCCTCTGGTTTGGAGGAAGTGGGAGGAGTCAAAGGAGAAGTTGTTGAGGGTAAGAACCAGCTCTGCTAGGCGGAGGAGAGTGTTGGTCGATGGGGATTGGCTGGTTCTACGGTCGAGGAAGAATACCAGTGTAGAATATAGTGTTACAACGCTGTAGAGTCAGAGAGCGTCTGCAATGAGGTAGGTTGGAAGATTGGGACTGTACCCCAGCATGTGGGAGGAGCGTTCAGCAGTCTGATAACAGTGGGGAAGAAGCTGTTTTTGAATCTGATGTCAATGGCTTTCAAGCTTTTCTATCTTTTGCCCAACGGGAAAGAGTGGGGGGAGAAGGAATGACTGGGGTGCAAAAAGGTCTTTGATTAGGTTGGCTGCTTTCCTGAGGTAGGAAAGTGAAGTGCAAATGGAGTCAATGGTGGGGAGTCACGTCTGTGTGATGGACTGGGCTGAATCCACAATTCTCTGCAATTTCTTGTGGTCTTGGGCAGAGCTATTCCCAAACCAAGCAATGATGCAACCCCATGGTCTACTTTCTCTGGTGCATCTGCAGAGGTTTGTAAGAGTCATTGGAGACATGCTGAACTTCCTTAGTCTCCTGGGGAAGTTATTTTTTCCGTGTTGTGCATTTTCTATTAAGGTCCAACAATAATTACACATTAGCAACCCTCATCATTATCCTTGTATTTTAGTGCAGAAGGGTCTCGACCCAAAATATCGCCCATTCCTTCTCTCCAGAGATGCTGCCTATCCCGCTGAGTTACTCCAGCATTTTGTGCCTATCTTCCATTTAAACCAGCATCTGAAGTTCCTTCCCAAACAATCATTATGTTTTGCACCATAGTATGGTGCTGGAGAAATTCAGCGGCACAGGTGGTATCTGCGGGGGGGGGGGGGGGGGGGGAATGGACAGGCAATGTTTCGGGTTGGGACCCTTCTCCAGTGGGGAGAATGTGGGTGGAAAGAGGCAAGGCGAAGGGGCGAGGCAAGACCTGGCAGGTGGTAGGCGGATCCGGGTAAGTAGAGGTTGCTTGAGAGATGAGGCTGAGAAGGGTGGAGATGGTAACCAAGGCCGGAGGTGATGTGGAAATTATAGAATATGATAAGGAAGGAAAGTGGGGAGAGAAACATAGAATCAGATGATGGGGAGAAGGGAATAGAAATGCAGAGGAAAAATAGGGGGCTCGGGTAGGAGGGGTGGGGGGGGGGGGTCTGTGGACGGAGGAGTTGGGGATATATTTTGTATATTTTTTAGCGACCACACAGACTGAGCTGAATGGATTTGCAATCGGGACAGCATTGCCGATTTGAGGCGCATGGATTTTCAGCATTGACATCTGTTTCCAGAGTCACATCCATTTGTAGTGAAGTCATTTCTTCAATGTTACTGTAATATAATTTACGCCCTTCCTGTCATTTTGAGCGCGAGCAGTGATGTTTTATTCTCTCGCAGCCGCCCAGGATTGCCATCTGTTGATAGGTGGTGACAGTAAAGATTACATCATTCCCATCCCCACTGACAATCCCCTGCATGGGGGGGACGACGGGGGGGACGGACGACGATGTTTAATAACTAGGAGCTGCTCGCGTGAAGTGAGGCGGAGTAATCAAACTGAAAATACTGGGTGGTTCTGAAGCTTCCATTTACTTTGTGTGCATGACACAGCGAACAACAGAGGGAGAGAAACAGACACAATACTGAGATTACGCAGGAGTAATTGCCTTGAGCTGAATGATAACTTGTAGAATGCTGTTCTATAACATTCATTGTCAGTCCTCATTGGATTTTGGTGGTTGCACATTAGATATTAAATTACTCAAGTTCTCACTTCTATTTATTGTCATCCATACATTGACAATTGCTCCCTGTATGAAATTTGAAAGCGTATTATGCTTCTCTCTTTACTCAATCATTTTAGCTACTCATTTGATGGAAGTCACCAGTGTCATTGCAAAGTTCAGCGTTCCTTTGCGATTCCTGGTCCCCTGACTGTAGCATCTCCTATGTGACAATGCCAGGCTGGATGTGAAAGATATCCTCCACTTCTCATAGATAGTTTTGATCATCTGAGAGTGGGAAGCCTGCTCTTTCCCTTTTAACAAGACAAGCACCAGACGTATGTCTGCCTTGGGGCTGTTGACCTTCTGGGCGTCTTGGTTCATTAGTATTTGCAGAGTCCCAAGAAAAATTGGTGAGGAAATTTGCCTTTGACTGCTGGCCCTGAATGCAAGTAAGATGCATAGGACATGGATAGGACAGATTTGGAGGGTTATGGACCAAGCACAGGCAAGTGGGACTAGGGTAGCTGGGACATTGTTGGCCGGTGTGGGTGAGTTGGGCCGAAGGGTCTGTTTCCACACTGTATCAATCTATGACTCTCTCTACGTCATAGTGCCATAGAGTCATACAGTACAAAACAGCCCAACTTATCCATGCCACCAAGGTGCCCCATCTATGGTAGTTGGGTTTGCCTGCGTTTGTCCCATATCCCATGAAACCTTTCCCATCCATGTACCTGCCCAAGTGTCTTTTAAATGTTGTTACTGTACTTGCCTCTGGCAAACTCCTGTCTGCCCATCCCAGTACATTGGAAGAATGAATGTGTGGATGTCAGTGGATGTCATATACATGCAGCACACACAACCAAAGAATGCTTTTTTCCCCCCATTCCTTCAACATAATCGTTGGGGAAAATAAAAGAATTGAGTACAACCTGAAACAACTTGGGTGTGCATATGATCACAGACATTCCCACTATTCCCCCCATCTCCTCCTCTCTTCAAAACATACTTGCCTTCTCACTTTTGTCTTCATCACAGTTTTGATGAAGTATCCTCAATTCTGGCCCGCAGATGCTGCCTGACAAGCTGACTGCTTCAGGTGAATGGATAGATCGTTTCACTAGGAAAATTACCTGTTGAGAACATAAGAATTAGCAGCAGTGGTGGTGGTGCCTTTGGCCCTCTAACCCTGCTCGATTAGTCATTAAAATCATGATTGTCCACATACAGCCTGTCAATATCCCCTTGAAGCTTTTTTTATATCTCCATATTTTAATGCTCAGAAATATATCAATTCCTATGTCAGATGAACATAAAGGAATATGCCTCAGAAGGCAGTGGAGGCCAATTCTCTGAATGCATTCAAGAGAGAGCAAGATAGTGCTCTTAAGGATAGCAGAGTCAGGGGGTATGGGGAGAAGGCAGGAACGGGGTACTGATTGAGAATGATCAGCCATGATCAGATTGAATGGTGGAGCTGGCTCGAAGGGCCGAATGGCCTACTCCTGCACCAATTGTCCATTGTCTATAATAGAGTAGACAATTGCAAAGCAAAAAAAACAAAGTGCTGGAGAAGCTCAATGGGTCAGGCAGCATCTGTGGAGGGAATGAACAGACAACATTTCAGAGCAGTCTGAAAGAAGGGTCCAGACCTGAAACAGCACCTATCTATTCCCTCCACAGATGCTGCCGGACAGGAGAGTTCATCCAGCACTTTATTTTCTTGCTCAAGATTCCAGCATTTGCCACCTCTAGCCTCTAGACAATTGCAAAGTTTCACTGCTCTTTGAGTGAAGAAATTTCCCATCTCTGTCCTTAAAATGCCTAAATCTTGAACTGTCCTCCCTGACAAAGACGGCTCAGTTAAGGCCGACATCCTCCCACTGAGCCAGCCAAGCCCATCAAGGATTGCATGAATTCTGATGAGATGTCCTCCTATTCTTCGAAATGCTGGAGAATACAGTTCCGGTCTATTTCAAGCCAGTGAATCTTTGTAGCAGTCCCTTAATGGTACATACATTATATGGATCTCATTGATATGGAGACTAAAACTCTCCCTGTCCAAATGTCTTTTAAATATTGTTATTGTACATGCCTAAACTACATCCTCAGGCAGCTCGTTCCATCGACCCATCACCCTCTGAATGAAAAAGCTGTTTATCAGGTTCCTATTCAATCTTTATCTTCTCTGCCCTTGGTCTTTGATTCCCCTACCCTGGGCAAAATACTCTGTGCATTCCCCACCTGCTTAAACTGAGGCTACTTTCCTTTTTAGTTTGATGATTATTGTGATTAAGAAACTCCTGCCGTTTCTGTAACACAGAACACAAATGCTTCACCACTAAATCAATGCTCAGAACAAGCACTGAATTGCTTATCAAAATGTGCCAGTGAATGTATTGTTTGACGAAGGGAGCTCAAACGATAAAGGATGGTGTCTAGGAAAATAACTGCAGATGCTGGTTCAAATCGAAGGTAGACACAAAATGCTGAAGTAACTTAGCGGGTCAGGCAGCATCTCAGGAGAGAAGGAATGGGTGACATTTCGGGTCGAGACCCTTCTTCAGACTGATGTCAGGGGAGGGGGCGGGACAAAGATAGGATGTAGTAGGAGACAGGAAGGCAGTGGGAGAACTGGGAAGGGGGAGGGGAAAGAGAGGGACAGAGGAAGTATCTGAAGTTAGGAAGTCAATGTTCATACCGGCGTGTAAACTGCCCAAGCGAAATATGAGATGCTGCTCCTCCAATTTGCGCTGGGCCTCAATCTTGTGCTTTGTCGGGCAATGAATTCATGAAAATAAACCATGCTCACCAATAGTTTCACAGTTAGGAAATGTTTTGATGTTTTTGCAGTAATGAGAGCATAGACTTGACAGCAATAAGATTTAGATTATTGACATGATTAGTGGAATTAAAAATCTTCTTTAAGGGTATTGAAATCTTTTACTTGGTCTTTGCTTTCAAAATGTATTTAATCTCTCTTAACTACAATGCAACTCGTCCAATTACTTGTGTCTATCAGTCCATACAGAATGAATCCTCCCCTTTCCTGTGTCCCAATTGTATTCTCACCTATTTCTCCCCTCCCCTTCCTCCTACACTCTTTCCTCTGGCTTCACAATTTGCAACTCTTCCACCCGTCTGTCTCACACCTACTGCTTTTATCTCTGGCCTTTGTTCCAACAATCTACCTTGCCTGTGTCCACCTATTAGCTGCCACTTTGTCCTGTTTCTTCTCTCTCCCAGGTTTATTACTCCCTCCCCACCCCTCCTACCCACCCCCCCTCCCAATCAGTCTGAAGAAGAGTCCCAACATAAAACCCCAAAACGTCACCTATCTATTCTCCAGAGATGCTGCCTGACCCGCTGAGTCATTCCAGCACTCAGTTCTTTTCAAAATAAATCCATTATTGTCATTCTGGTGTAAGCAGATGAGTCTTCCTTTATATGGTGTACGCGCAGTTTCTGCATGTCCCTGAATGTGTGTGTGACTGAGAACAGCTTGTTTCATTTATGCGATTTAGTTAATTGGGAACAAAATCCTAAATTATTTCTTTTGTTCCTCGTGATTTCCTTCATTGAATTTCTGGTAATATGTTTCTTCAATCTGAAATCAAATTAAAGAAGAGTACACTGTCTCCCTGTCTGCAAAGGTCTTTACAATTAGTTTCCCCACTTCAACACTTTCCCCATGGCCCTGCAATTGCAAAAATATATACGATATATATCCAACCTAAAATCTTCAGTGAGGTTTGTTGGCAATCACAAAACGCACAACCTAAACACACAAAATACTGGAGTAACTCAGGCAACATCTGTGGAGCGGATGGATACCTGTCAGTTTTTAGTTTAGTTTAGAGATACAGCATGGAAACAAGCCCTTCGGCCCACTGAGTCCACGCTGAACATCGAGCACCCATTCATACTAGTTCTTATCCCATTTTTGCAACCACTCCCTACACACTTAGGGCAATTTGCAGGGGCCAATGAACCTACAAATTCGCACATCTTTGGGATGTTGGAAGAAACACGAGCACCCGGAGGAAGCCCATGCGGTCAGAGGGAGAATGTGCAAACTCCGCACAGATAGCACCTGAGGTCAGGATGGAACCCGGGTTTCTGGCCATGTGAGGCAGCAGGTCTACCAACATCAGGGCGTGCATGCATGCTGCGAGCTCCTTCCTCTTCATTGAGCACATTCCACAGCATTGTTCTTATTTAATATGGGAATGCATCTGAGACAATCCATTTACTCAAATTTATTAAATAAAATGACAAATAGATGGGATTTGAGGTAATATACTGGCAGTGTTTGTGGATTAGACAACAAATGATCATGATGAAGACCATGGATAAAGTGAAGGCTCACAGTATTAATCCTACCAGCAGACTCTCCGAATCTACCGCCCTTTCAAGCATTAAGTACCGGCCTCCCACCACCCACAGGGGGAAAAAATGTTTTATCTTCCCTCTAATGGTTTTCTCAATTAATATCGATATTCTCCAATGTTTGATATCTCTGTTCATGGACAATGACCATTCAGCTCACCCTCTCTTCATTTACGTTTCTAAACTTGAACTCCCCACAGTTTCCATTATCCCACAGGAAGAAATAACTCCAATCCGCCAGCTTCTCCTCATAACTCTAATCCTTCAGCCCTGGTGGTATCCATGTAATTGTCCCTTGCGAACTATCTAGTCTGATCATCTCTTTCCTCAGCCTGTTGACCAAAATTGCTCAACTGTGGCCAACCATTACAAACCTAGCAATACCTTCCTATTCATGTGGCCGACACCTTGGTCAAAAAGGCTTGTAATAAGGCTAGAATGTTGGAGACACAAGGAACTGCAGGTGTTGGAATCTAGAGCAAATCACAAAGTGCTGGAAGAGCTAAATGGGTCAGGCAGCATCTGTGGAGGAAATACACAGCCGATGTTTTAGGCCGGAAACAATTTGTGCCCGTCGCTTGCTGCAATGTATCTGTTGGGATAGCAAACTGCGAGTGAAGGCAATTGAGAACCGCGATGGGGAACAAAAATAAATCTGCCAGGCAGCTGACGCGCTACCATTTCATGGAGGTTTGCGGTAGTTAAACTGTAAAACTGCCTGCTTTAACTGTCACAGTGATGGTGCGTACCGTTACTGAAATCTCCACCCAAGGGTGAATGAGAACATTCACTTCCAACTTAGGAAGCAGCACCTGGGGAGGCATTTGCTACTCGATAGAATCTCGCATAGATGTAAAGTGGCTCAGTGGTGTTTGATTTTTTCCATCTCCCAACGTATTCTGTTCTTCGAAGGTAGACACAAAATGCTGGAGTAACTCAGTGGGATGGGCAGCATCTCTGGAGAGAAGGAATGGGTGACGTTTCGGGTCGAGACCCTTCTTCAGCCTAAATGGGTGACGTTTCGGGTCAAGACCCTTCTTCAGCCTAAATGGGTGATGTTTCGGGTCAAGACCCTTCTTCAGCCAGCCAGCATCTGCGGAGGGAATGGAACACACTCTCATCATTTTATATGCTTCTATCAGGTCTCCCTTGAAACTCCAGGATTCCAGAGCAAACACTCCAAGTTTGTCCAACCTCTCCTTCTAGCTAATACCCTCCTCTCTTCCTGTGCAAATGTTACCCCTTAGGTTCCTAGTAAATCCTTCTCCTCATTCCCTCTGGTTCTTGATCCCCCCTATCCTGGGGAAAAGACTTTGTGCATTACTCTATCTATTCCCCTAATAACTTTATACATCTCTATAGGATAACCCCTCATCTTTCTGCACTCCAAGGAATAAAGTCCGAGCCTGCCCGAACCTCTCCCTCTAGCTCAGGCCCTCAAGTCCTGGTGACCTCCTCATAAATTCTTTCTGCACTCTTTCCAGCTTAATGGCATCTTCCCTGCAGTGGGATGACCAAAGCTGAACACACTATTTCAAGAGCAGCCTCATCAACATCTTGTATAACTGATAAAAGAAAATTAGGTAAGAAAGCAAGTTGTAAAGTGAACTAGTGCTAGTGTTTAAAAATAAGTGGTCGCCCATGAACATGAACCCTTGGTCACCCACGGCAGTAATGAACACCCAGGAACGAAGAAGGTTACACAAAGTGGTGAACACTTATTTTCTTCAGAGGGTCATGATGATTTGGAACTCTCTTCGTCAGAGACCAGTGGGATCAGAGTCTTTAAATATTTATAAGGGAGAAGATGATAGGTTTTGCAAAGAGGGCGGTGATCTTATTGAACAGGATAGCAGCTTGTGGAGCCACGTGGCCTACCCTTGCCCTTCCTTTCCTTATTTATATGATGCCGCACATAATCATGAATACCAGTGCAAGGCACTACAAGAGAGTTGAGAGTGTTTAATTGTCATAAGCACCGGCAACAGAACAATGGAATTCTTACGCAGCAGCTTAACTGGCCCATAAATACAATGCACACAGATCAAATATAATAATCCAAAAAATCAATGAACTAATAACTGTAATATTAATCAGCCATAATAGTGCATAAACCAAAATCTGTAATGCAATCACAGACTGTACAGAGATCCATTGGAGAGCAGCAGGATGAGGGGTGATCTTATAGAGTAAGAAAATAACTGCAGATGCTGGTACAAATCGAAGGTATTTATTCACAAAATGCTAGAGTAACTCAGCAGGTCAGGCAGCATCTCAGGAGAGAAGGAATGGGTGACGTTTCGGGTAGACTTCAGTCTGAAGAAGGGTCTCGACCCGAAACGTCACCCATTCCTTCTCTCCTGAGATACTGCCTGACCTGCTGAGTTACTCCAGCATTTTGTGAATAAATACCTGGTGATCTTATAGAGGTGTATAAAATCATGCGGGGAATATATAGGGTAGATGCACAGAGTCTTTTACCCAGAGCAGTGGTATCAGGAACCATAGGTTTAAGGTTAGGGGGGAAAGATTTAATAGGAACCTGAGCTGCAATTTTACACAAAGGGTGGTAGGTATAAGGAACGAGCTGCCAGAGGAGGTTGTTGAGGCTGGTATCATCACAATGTTTAAAAAAACATTTGGACAGGACAGCTTTAGAGGGATATGGGCCAAAGGCAGGCAGGTGGGACTAGTGTAGACGGGGCATGTTGGTCAGTAAGGACAAGTTGGCCTGAAGGACCTGTTTGCACGCTGTTTGACTCCATGACTCAAAAAGTTCATGGTTTAATTTTAACCGGCTGCCATTGTGTTCAAAGATTTAACATTGCTTATGATAATTTTAATCATGCAGAAAATTAATGATTAATTACACAGTTCATAAAGTGTTGCCATTTATTTATGCATGCCCGTTTTATACCAGTGGCTCTTCAGAAGGTTTTCGACCCGAAACGTCATCTGTTCATTCCCTCCGCAGATGCTGCCTGATCCACTGAGTCACTCCAGCACTTTGTGTTTTGCTAAATTAATCGAGTAGTTGTTACAGAGTTTGAATTCAGTAGTGCATGCTTGCTTTATACCAGTGGTTGTTAAGGCATCTCCCCATTGATTCCCACTTTCTGCTCATCCTTTTGTGACAGGCAAAAATTAAAAGCAATGTGCAGGCGAGAAGATTAAATAACTAATGTATTTCTTCACTTATAATGGTAATGACATTCTGAGCTTCTGGCTGAATTTCCATTACAGCACCCCATGAAGAAATGATAATGGGCTCCAGTACACAGACAAGTAAATGAAATGAAAAGTGTATTGTGTTCCATGTTAGATGGATTTGTCAGCTTTGAAATCAATCTGACATTATCAGTGCTATTCTCTTCTATTTCTGTCATATCTTAGGATAAATTATTCACAGCATGGCAGGTTTATAATAAATATTAAAATGTTTTAGTTGTGACAAATATTGAGGAGAGACTCTCATTGAGTCTCATCTGCGCTGGGTGCCAGGGTTGTTCATGTTGGCTATGTCCTGTGGAACAGCCTACAACTGACAACAGAACAGAATCCAGGGTACTTCTGTGTTGCATTTTCTCTTCAACATCCGAGCTTTCGGGCTTTCCCTCTGGGCATCAATTTTTAAACATTTTTCTTAGAATAAAACATCTACCATTCATGTAAAGGGAAGGAAAAACCCCCTATAATGAGGGATATTACACATAGATACCCAGGGAACGGAGGGATATGGATCATGTGCAGGCAGATGACATTAGCATCATGTACAGCACAGACATTGTGGGCTGAAGGGCCTGATCCTGTTCTGCACTGTCTCATTTAGCAGGATTGCCTTATGGTGGTGTTCGTGATTGATGTTATCTTAAACATATCTCTCACTCTCTCTCTCTCTCTCTCACGCACATGCAGAGAGTTACAGGAACACTGTTAGTGCTTTATTGAGGCATCGTATTAGCAATTCCCGTGTTAGGACAGTTATAATGAATTGTACTCTAGTTTCTCGACGACTTTTCTTTTTGAAATATTGTAAATCAGAAATACATTAAATTGGCAACAAAATAACAAAACACAAATTCAATAATCATTTTTTCTAATTTCTCTTAATTGTTTAATCACATTGGTTATAGTGCGTCTTAGCTAACCCATGTCTAATCGTGTCTGGAGAAACAAGGAACAACAGAGATGCCTGTTTACAAAGAAAGACACAGAGGAAGTGGAGGGTTGTGGATCACGTGTGCAGGCAGAGATGACTTTAACTTGGCATCATGTTTGGCATGGACATCGTGGGCCAAAGGGCCTATTCCCACGATGTACTGTTCTATGTTCTATGGTGAGATGAGCTAATGATTGCGCAATGTTCAATTGCATTCTCGACTCTTCAGCAACTGAAGCTGCCCTTGGCTGCGTGTAGCAAGACCAAGACAACGTTCAGGCAGGGCTGATAAAAGTGAGGGGCATTCATGTCACAGAAGTCCCAGGAAATGACCAGCTGGAATTTGGCCACCGATCCTTGATATTTCATAGCATTACTAAAAACCTGACACGGCCATTGACCAGAAACTCTACCAGCTGCCTCACAGCGACCCAGAGACCCGGGTTTCATCCTGACCTCAGACACTGTCTGTGTGGAGTTTGCAGGTTCTCCTTGTGACCGTGATGGTTTCCTCCGGGTGCTCCAGATTCTTCCCACATCCCAAAGATGTGCAGCTGTGTTGCTGCCCCGGTGTGTTCTAACGTAGAACAACACAGTGTTCCATGTTATCCCACTTTTGTAAATGCGAAAGTGGGATAACATAGAACCAGTGTAAATGAGGATTAGATTTAGATTTAGAGATACAGCGCGGAAACAGGCCCTTCGGCCCACCGGGTCCGCACCGCCCAGCGATCCCCGCACATTAACACTACCTATACACACTAGGGACAATTTTTACATTTACCCTGTCAATTAACCTACATACCTGTATGTCTTTGGAGTGTGGGAGAAAACCGAAGATCTCGGAGAAAACCCACGCAGGTCACGGGGAGAACGTACAAACTCCGTACAGATGGCGCCCGTAGTCAGGATCGAACCTGAGTCTCCGGCGCTGCATTCGCTGTAAGGCAGCAACTCTACCGCTGCGCCACCGTGCCGCCCACGGATTGAAGGTTGGCGTGGTCTCTGTGGGGCGAAGGCCTGTTTCCATGCTGTATCGTTCAATCAATTAGTCAACCTTCAGCACTGGGCCTACATCCTCAGACTCCCTGGCACCAGCCACATAGGTTCAAGATGGTGGATCACCCTGGCCTTCTCCAGGGTAATAAATGCTGACCTTTCCAATGATGCCCAGATCACAAAATATAACTGAACTAAAGTTCCCACTATGTGCCACTTTTTGCCCCTACTTTGTATTCCCCAGCTTGGTCCACAGTGCTGCCTGTTCTCAGACTCCATATGGTCTGCCTGTTACTCAACATGATTTATATCATGAAGCATGATTAATGTGTATAATAAAACTTTACTTGGTAATCTGTATTATCAATAGATACATAATACTGTATGTGCCTGAGATAAAGAGCAATCTTATTTTGTTTATTGATTCATATTTCATTTTGTGAAGGACTTGTCGGTAAACTCAATTACCTGTGTAGTTTTTCTCTCCAAGTCAAATAACCATATGCTTGTAAATTTATCCCAGGTGACGCGTAACTCTGAGGCCAGGCTGATCCTGATATATTTAAAGTGGTCGGGAATCATTTTGACCTTGGATGATCACGTGAAGTGACAATATAGTATAAGACAATAACTGCAGATGCTGGTACAAATCAAAGGTATTTATTCACAAAATGCTGGAGTAACTCAGCAGGTCAGGCAGCATCACAGGAGAGAAGGAATGGGTGACGTTTCGGGTCGAGACCCTTCTTCAGATGTGAAGTGACAATATCGACTTGACCTCCCATGGCAAACAAGCTCCAAGTGTTTGTGGCCGGAATAGTGAAGATGAGTTCACCAGATTGTCCAAACCCCAGTTGGTGCACCATTGATCTTCAGGGGAGCGAATAGAGTCATAATCAGGACTCGAGGGCCTGAGCTGTAGGGAGAGGTTGGGCAGACTAGGAGTTTAGTTTAGTTTAGTTTATTGTCACATGCACCAAGCTACAGTGAAAAGCTTTTTTTGTTGCGTGCTATCCAGTCAGTGGAAAGACTATACATGATTACAATCAAGCCGTCCACAGTGTACAGATACAGAATAAAGGGAATAACGTTTATTGCAAGATAAAGTCCAATAACGTCTGATTAAAGGTAGGCCGAGGGTCTCTAATGAGATAGATGACAGGTCAGGACCACTCTTTAGTTGGTGATAGGATGGTTCCTTATTTCTTGGAGTGCAGGAGGATGAGAGAACATCTGATAGAGGTGTTTATGACCACAAGGAGAATAGATAGTGTAGATGCACAGCGTCTTTTATCCAGAGTAGAGAAATCAAGAACCAGAGGACATAGGTTTAAGGTGAGAGGGGAAAGATTTAATAGGAAACTAAGGGGCAACCTTTTCACACGGAGGGAGGTGAGTATATGGAATGTGCTGCCATTGGAGATAGTTGAGGCAGAAACTGTAACAACATTTAAAAGGCATTTGGACAGGTTCGTGGATAGGAATGGTTGAGAAGGATATGAGCCAAACGAGGGCAGGCGGAACTAGTGTAGTTGGGGCACCTAGGTCAAGCTGGGCTGAAGGACCTGTATCCGTGCTGTATGACTCTATGACTCTATGGGAGCGGATTTGCCAACTATGCCACGTCTGCCAGTCTGTTTGGACAGAACTACTCAGCTCCAGGCTCCAACTCAGTCTGTTACCAAAGATGAGAGTGGTTGACTCTTGATCACCCATTGAAATGGCCCAACCATATTGAAACATATAAGATAATTAGGGGATTGGACACATTAGAGGCAGGAAACATGTTCCCAATGTTGGGGGAGTCCAGAACAAGGGGCCACAGTTTAAGAATAAGGGGTAGGCCATTTAGAACGGAGATGAGGAAGAACTTTTTCAGTCAGAGAGTGGTGAAGGTGTGGAATTCTCTGCCTCAGAAGGCAGTGGAGGCCAGTTCGGTGGATGCTTTCAAGAGAGAGCTGGATAGAGCTCTTAAGGATAGCGGAGTGAGGGGGTATGGGGAGAAGGCAGGAACGGGGTACTGATTGAGAGTGATCAGCCATGATCGCATTGAATGGCGGTGCTGGCTCGAAGGGCTGAATGGCCTACTCCTGCACCTATTGTCTATTGTCTATTGTCTAACCATCTCACTGCCTACATTAGCCTCTTTTCTCTGAAATTGTCATGCTGCATCACTAAGAGGTACATTTTGCACTCTTGTATTTTTCTCTTCACTCTGCCTATTTTACTTGAGTTTGGCCTGATTGTATTAGTGTATAGGATTTATCTGATTTGACTGGGTAGCACGCAAACAATCTTTTCACCGTACCTCAGTACACGTGATAATAATAAACCTAAACCTAAACCAACTAATTCTGGGACCACAGACGACAAGTTTAATTCTTGTCCCCGGCAGTGATTTTGGTGAAGAATTTAAAAGATGCGTTCCGTTGAAGTCAGATTATGATCAATCCAACAGATCCACCTGCTGCCAACAAGCCACAGTTTGACCTCTCCAGACAAAGTATGTCCATGCCTATTCTATGCGCAGAATAGGCTCCTGTTTGAAGTTTATGGTACCAATTCTTTGTTCAGATGACAAGGGCCCACTGATTGTCACTGGAATTAATCTGGGAGAAAGAAGTACCAACTTGAATCTGACCACTAAAGCAGAGGCTTCCATCAATGTTCCCGAGTCATGCATTCAAGTCTCACTATGGCAATGGGGAATATAAATAGAGCCGGAATAAAGAAGGTCATTCTTCCAGGTCATTCCCTCTTCTCCCTTCTCTCGGTGGGAAGAACTTAAAAAAAGGTTGAAAGCACGTACCACCAGATTGGGGACCAGCTTCTGTCCCACTGAAATCAAACTATAGACAATAGACAATAGGTGCAGGAGTAGGCCATTCGGCCCTTCGAGCCAGCACCGTCATTCAATATGATCATGGCTGATCATTCTCAATCAGTACCCCGTTCCTGCTTTCTCCCCATACTCC
The DNA here is from genome assembly GCF_053455715.1 of Rhinoraja longicauda. Taxonomy (NCBI): domain Eukaryota; kingdom Metazoa; phylum Chordata; class Chondrichthyes; order Rajiformes; family Arhynchobatidae; genus Rhinoraja; species Rhinoraja longicauda. Next base: position 9,054,376 of record NC_135984.1, read on the forward strand.
CTGACTCCGCTATCCTTAAGAGCTCTATCTAGCTCTCTCTTGAATGTATTCAGAGAATTGGCCTCCACTGCCCTCTGAGGCAGAGAATTCCACAGATTCACAACTCTCTGACTGAAAAAGATTTTCCTCATCTCTGTTCTAAATGGCCTACCCCTTATTCTTAAACTGTGGCCCCTTGTTCAAACTACTGAACGGACCTCTCATAAACTAGGACATATTCCCGACCTTCCAACCTACCCCATTGTGGACTTTGAACTTTCTCTCTGTGATTGTAATGCTATAATGCTGCAACACTCTACTCTGCACTCTGGTATGTTTCTCGGCACTATCTGTTGTACGTGCATGGCTTAACTGTACTCATGTACAGGGTGATTTGGCAGGATGTCGTTCAAAACAAAAAATTTCAATGCTTCTTAGTAAATGTGACAATACTACTACCAAGATATACTACTGGTGACTTTAAACTACTGTATTTTCATTGTAAAAAGTTAACTGATTAATTCATGTCCTGAAGGGAAGAAAACGGTTGTGTTTTCCTGATCTGATCCATATGTAACTCTGGATCAATATCTGGATCATGGTTGAATTTTTAAACGAGCCTTTAATGTGATAGGGGCAGAAATGGAGCAAGAGGTCCCAAGAGATTCTCTTCCGTGAGGTCTCCGTTTCCAGACCGCCCAATTCGGACCCAACCCGGACTACCGTCTCCAACAGACCATCTGCCACTTCTCTGAAGCCTAACCTGCTGAGTTACTCCAGCATTTTGGGAACAAAAAGCTAACTGCTGGAGGAACTCAGTCGGTGGAGCAGCATCGAGGGGTGGGAATGAATAGTCGACTTCTTAGGTCTCAACTCGAAACGTCGGCAATTCCTTTCCCCCTCCACAGATGCTGCCTGACCCACTGAGTTCTTCCCACACCTTGCGATTTGCTCCAGAATCCAGCACCTGCAAGATCTTGTGCATCCGTGTCGATGTAGGAGTCTGTAACAGATGAAATTATGACTTAGTTTTAAAAACCTTTCCTTTTGTTGGGAAACTTTGGCGTCATTTGAAACGTAAGGAGAATACACGCTGGGAAATGATGAAAAGTGACCTTTAAGAACAATAGCAAGTATTATCTTTGTAACATTTAAGCACGGCTCTAAAATTCTTGTACTTTCTCACCAGATCGTGAAATGAGATCAAATGCCACTCTTTCATAGGTCATGACGACTGTTATATTTTTCCTTAGGATTAAAAATCACCTTAATGTCAACTCTTTTGTTGCAAGTGAAGCCTGTCCTGCATTTAGTTAACTGGGATGAGGCAGCACTGGGACAGGCCCTTCAGCCCACAATGTCTGTTCCGAACAAGATAAACTAATCTCCTCTGCCAGTATGTGATCCGTATGCCTCTAGTCCTTGCATATCCCTGTGCCCATTGAAAGGTTTTTATAAAAACCACTGTTGTATCTACTTTTGCCAGCAGTATGTTCTAGGCACTCACCACCCTATTTTAGTTTTGGTTTAGATACAGTGTGGAAACAGTGTGCTAACTTGCCCCGCACAGCTCCTTTAAACTTTCTGCCTCTCACCTTAAGCTATTGCCCTCTAGTTTTCAATGTTGAAAAAAAGTCCTGACTCTCTGCCGTATCTATGCTTCTCTTAATTTCCTACACTTCTAACAATCCCTGGCGCTGCAGAGAAAATAATCCAAATCTGTCCAACCTTTCCTTGTAGCCAGCATTCCGTAATCCAGGCAGCACTCTGCACCCTCTCCAAAGCGTCCACATTTTTTGTGTAATGGGGCAACGCCAACTCCACACCGCTACTCCCGATCCAGCAGAAACAATGTCTAGTGGAGCTGATTCACGAGTTCCTGAAATATGGTCACAGCTACAAATTATGGGGGAATTAGTGAAGGGTGGAGTATAATGTGTCAGCTATCGAGGGAGGCTCACTGCATGTAGCTCCCTTTATAATTAAGGCCCAAGACACTGGAATCTTGTGGAATGCTGTCATCTTGAGCAAAACACAAAGTGTTGTAGGCAAGTGCTCTTGCCTTTGTCACTATCTCCGTGCATCGATCAATCGCCACCCCTACATTTGTTTTCGCCTATTATTTGCCAGGCTTTGCCCAACCCCAACCACTCTGCACGCTTTTCACTGCATCTCAGTACACGAGAAAATAATAAGACAATATCAATAACAAGTGGCTGAAGTTCAACCCTTTGAAGTTAGACTGCTTTCAGTGCTGCAACATCACCACAGTTTGCAAAACTCCACCTAACGTACCTTTGGGAGCATGGTATGTGATGCGAAAGGCTATTATCGTTGCAAGAGAGGAACTTTCAGTTTTGGGGGAAAATCAATAGTTAAAGTAAAACAAGCCGAACAACCGCGCCGCCGACCTGAACGACGACCGGAACGCATCCCGGTCGGCCCGACTCGCCTCCCAGGGGACTGCGGTGAAGCCGGGCGGCGAAGCCTGTCTGGGCTGAAGGAGCCTCAGAGGTGGCGGCGATGTGAGTCTCGGCAGGGGCAGCGGGATTCTTGGCGGCAGCAGCGGGACCCTTGGCGGCAGTGGGGCCTCACCAGCAACGGTGGCAGTCGGGCCTTGCTGTCGATGAACGTGAGGGGTAGGGGAAGACAATGGAGACCCGGTGTGGGGGGGGGGGGGGACCGCTGTGAAGGGTGGTGGGAGAACAAAGGGGGACCCAGTGTGGGGGAGGGGGGGCACTATAGTTTTAGAATCCTCTGTCCAGGGGATGTCTGCGTTTGTTTGTTCGTTTGTTCCGGTGACGGTGTGAGCACACGCAGCCAGCCAACAGTCGCTTGTCTTTTTCTTTTTGTTTTCAGTTTTAATTTCAGGTTTTTGTGTACCTTGTGTGTTGTGACTGTCGGCAGACCAATTTCCCTCTGGGGATGAATAAAGTTTTATCGTATCGTATCGTACCAAATATTGAAGGTCACTGAATTCATCTTGTACTTCATTTACTCAGAGCCTTGAATGTTTTGGGAATTGATTTTCCGCACAGGGACAAAGAAACATTGGATCTTGCAGACACTACGCCTTTGATATTGTCCCACTATTCCGTAAGGTGACAGCCGAGATAACTTCATTTACTGAGGTTTTATTGTGGTTTGTTAATACTTTTAATATCAACATTTGTCAAATTTAAAATTGACAATTGTCCAGGAATAATCTGCTATTTGTGTCAAAATATTTCCTTGCTTCACTTCTGAAGAATTCGGTTCAGATTTTTTGAGTTTGCCTCAGTGGCGGAGATTCCTCACGAAAGACGAAGAAAGCTTATCAGCGCCCCTACATTCTGAGAAGATTCGGTATGTTGACAAATACTCTTATCAATCTTCTGCAAGTATAAGGTAGAGAGCTTGCCAACTGGCTACCATGGCCTGGTTCAGCAACTCGAGCGCCCAGGACCGAAGGAGATGACAGATAGTGTGGACATTGTATTCACTTCCCTATGTTCTTTAAATCCCTGTAAAGCGTCTTTGAGTGTATGAAAAGCGCTTATATAAATGTAATACATTATTATTATTATTGCTCAGCTCATCACAGGTACTGACCTCCACATTATCAAAGGGATCTACATGAAGCACGGCCTCAAAGAGACAGCCAATATCATTAAAGGCTCATGGCCATGCTCTCATTACTACCATCGGGAAGAAGGGATGGGAGCCTAAGAACTGTTCCTCCAGGTTCAAGAGCAGCATCTTCCCAACAACAATCAGGCTCTTGATCTCTAGTTCAATAACACTTGAAATGGCTGCTGTTGAATGCAGCAATCAAGGTGTTTTTTCACAATAGGTAAAATGTCCCCGTTTTTCAGTGGACCCCTTTGAGTCATGGAGTCACACTGAACGGAAACAGGCCCTTCAAGTTCAACTCATCCATGCCGACCAACATGCCTCACCTCAAGCAAGTCCCATTTGCCTGCGTTTGGCCCCCACCCCCCTAAAGCTTTCCAATCCGTGGAACCTCTCCAAGTGTCTTTTAAATGATGTTATAGGACCTGCCTCAACTAACTTCACTGCCCATTTTTCTCACAAAGAAGAATGAAATTCGATGTCGATGTTTACGCATTTTTTTTCAGACTAATGTTGTTTACAAGAATTGGCAAAGAGTACGGGATGGACATATTGAGCATTATGTAGTTATCAGAGCCAAATTGGAACTTCACCAGTACATTTTTCACAGCATTTCAAAAGATATTTGACAGAGTAGAGCAGTCAACTAATCCCCAGAGACTGGCAATAAAACCTTTCTTGGCAGTTTAAGGACCCATAGGCTTCAGAAGAGCATGATGCCCTCCTGTCCATAAAAGTTAATATTCCAAATGAATCTAGTTTGATTTTCACATGTCCATGTCAATATATATATGAAATAAAATCAGATCTTATTTCTGTTGAGGCATTGGGATAGATTTTATTTTGTCTTCTGGACATATAATTGGTGTTGTGGGTAAGTACCCATGATAGAAATGGATCGCAATGAAAATGAAAGTCATGTCATTTCCATAATGAGCACCTTTTTGTAAGATAGACACAAAAGGCCTCCTCCATTGTCAGAGTGAGGCTAAATGCAAATTGGAGGAACAGCATCTCATATTTTGCTTGGGCAGCTTTACAACCCAGTAGTATGAATATTGATTTCTGTAATTTCAAGTAACCCTTCCATTCCCTCTCTCTCCATCCCTCTCCCACCCAAGTCGTACCAGCTTCAAGGTCATCTTGTTGAGTCTCATTGTCTGTACTCGTTCTCCCCAACAAACAGCTAACAATGGCCTGTTTCCTTTATCATCGTTACTTTTTTTGCATATCTTTCATTCATCTGTTCTATAATCTCTCTACATCACCGTCTATATTTCTTGTTTCCCTTGTTTCTGACTCTCAGCCTGAAGAAGGGTCTCGACCCAAAATGTCACCTATTCCTTTTCTTCCGAGATGCTGTCTGACCCGCTGAGTTACTGCAGCTTTTTGGGCCTATCTTCGGATAAAACCAGCATCTGCACTTCCTTCCTACAACTTATCTGAAGTTATGTACCAGCCCGCGCCTGGAAAGCCCTACCAGGAACCACACATCACGGTGAAGGGGCAGAATCTACAGGCAGTCGACAGCTTTACCTATCTGGGTAGTACACTCTCGCGAGTGGTGAACATTGACGCTGAGGTCAACAACAGGTTTGCCAAGGCCATCGCTGCCTTTGGGCGACTCCGTGGGAATGTTTGGGAGCGGAGAGGACTCAGTCTTACCACCAAGCTGAAGGTCTACCGTGCAGTGGTACTCACCACTCTTCTCTATGCCAGTGAGACCTGGACTGTCTACAGCAGACATGCCAAACAGCTCAACCACTTTCACTTGAGCTGCCTACGCAGACTCCTTCACATCAGGTGGCAGGACAAAATTCCCGACACAGAGGTCTGGGAACGAGCCGGAATCCCCAGCGTCCACACCCTCCTACGGAAAGCCCAAGCCAGATGGGCAGGCCATGTCGTCAGAATGCCCGAGAGTCGACTGCCAAAACAGCTTCTGTATGGAGAACTGTGTCAGGGCAAGCGTTCAGTAGGAGGACAGAAGAAAGTGTTTAAGGACTGCCTCAAAGTGTCCCTCAAAGACTTGGACATCTACCTCAGCACTTGGGAGTCTCTTGCTCTGGACCGTCCAACCTGGCGTAGCAAGCACACCACAGGAGCCTGTGCAGCAGAGAACAGACGCACTGCAGAGGCCCAGAGGAAACGCACCGCGCGCAAGGCCCGGGCTACCTCCACTTCCATTGCAGCAGCCATCCACTTGTGTCCTATGTGTGGGCATGCCTTCCGGGCCCGGATTGGCCTCACCTGTCACTTCCGGACCCACAGTGAAGTCATGGTCATCTTCGAACCCGAAGGACGAACAACAACAACAAGGTCAGTTTTTGACAGCGTTGAATATCCAAATGCAATGACGATGACTTTTTCTGGTTAATGTAATCAGAACAACATTGCATATTCCAAATTTAATTCACTAATTTCATTCATAGACTTACAGCACGGAAACAAGCCCTTCTGCCCAACTCGTCCATGTTGTCCAGGATCTCCCAATCTAAGCTAGTTCCTTCTCGTTTCTGGCCTACATCCCTCTAAACCTTTCGTATGCATGTACTTGCCCTAATATCTTTTAAAATGTACATGCCTAAAGGGCCTGTTCCACTTAGGCGATTTTTTAGGTGACTGCCGGGGACTGTCAAAGTCGTAGCAGATCGCCAAAATTTTCTTTTATCCGATGACAATGACCACGACAATGCCAAGTCAGGTCGAGATTATACCGTCTTCGGAAACATCGCGAAATTCCCACGCTGTCAATGCTTCTCCGGCGCCCTAATTTTCACTGAAATTACTGACGTCGGTAAGTACTTGAGAGTTTTGAAATATAACATCTTGCCCGGGTTACTTGAAAACCAAGCTTCACGGTAACAAGGCATAAACTGGATTGACTAATAGCAATATTAAGAAATTTAATTTTAAAAGTGGTTAAATGGATTTTTGTGATGAGCGTGGGCATTCTTTGAAAATGTACGGGAGATGCATATCTGGTTTCTGGGTTGCATATCTGGGTTGGGATCCTACTTTAAATGTAATCGCTGATGTCCATAAACATCGCGAAAATTCCCACGCTTACCTGACCGTCAAACTGTCGCCTCCAATCTACCTGTCAAATATCCTGACAGTAAATAAATTGGTTAAACACAAGTGTTTTATGGTTTCTTCAAATGACTTTACTTAATTTAATATTATGTGCTTCTAAATGCATCTAAGAGAACCTAGCAAACCTGGGGACAGCAGGCGACAGCGCCCGCAATAAGCAACGATACCTGGCGACAAGCCAGCTGTCGCCGGGAAATTTCATACCGGTTGATTTCTCAGCGACGCGCCGAGATCCACTACGATTCTTTGAAGACTCCTCACGATCATGCCCGCGACACCCCGGCGAACTGTCGCCGGTCAGTCGCCTTAAAATCGCCTAAGTGGGACAGGCCCTTAACTATCTCCTCTGGCAGCTTGTTCTCTGTGTGACAAAGTTGACCCTCAGGTTCCTATTAAATCATTTCCTTCTCACCTTAAGCCCTTGTCCTCTGACTTTTGATTCCCCTCCCCTGGGTAAAAGACTGTGTGCATTGACCCAATCTATTTTTAAAATGTTTTTTCTTTATTTTATTTATTTTCCTTGCCCATCTCCTGCAGCTGCAGCTTTGCACATCAATGACCACTTTGGTTTCTGAGGGACCCTGTTCTTTCGCTAGTTACCTTTTTCCCTTTAATATTATACTTCTTAAATCTCTTTGTTCTCTCTGTAATCTTATCTGTCAGAGCTATCTCATGCGCTCCATTTGCCCTCCTGATTTCCTTCTTAAGTATACACCAATCAGCCAAAACATTATGACCACCTGCCTAATATGCTGTTGGTCCTCCATGTGCACCCCCTTACGCAGCAGGGTGTGATACACTGTGTATTGTGACACATTCCTCCCGTGACCACCATTAAGATTTTCTGTGACTTGTGCCACCGTAGACCTTCTGTCGGTTTGGACCAGACGGGATAGCCTTCGTTGCCTTCGCGCATCGATGAGCCTTGGGCGCCCAGCACTCTGTCGCCGGTTTGTTGTTTGTCCCTCCTCGGACCACTGTCGGTAGGTACTCACCACTGCTGACCGGGAGCACCCCACAAGCCTTGCCGTTTCAGAGATGCTCTGACCCAGTCGTCTGGCCATAACAATTTGGCCCTTGTCAAAGTCGCTCAGGGCTTTACTCCTGCCAATTTCCCCTGCATCCAACACATCAACTTCAAGAACTGACTGTTCACTTGCTGCCTAATATATCCCACCCCTTGACAGGTGCCATTGTAACAAGGTAACCAAGGTTATTCACTTCGCCTGTCAGTGGTCATAATGTTTTGGCTCATCGGTGTACTTCTCAATCCTCTAAATGTCTCCAGGGATACATTTGATCCCAGATGGCTTTCCCTGACCCACGCCTCCATCTTTTACATGACTAGAGCCTTAATTTCCCTTTTCAGCCTTATCCACCCCTTGCTACAGCCTTTAGTGTTTGGTTTTCTTTCTTCGTACTCCGCCTTACAGAATGGGTAGAATTTCAATAAACTATCAATTTTCACCATCAGCCTTTCTGATTTGTATTTTCATTGTACATGTTTCCTCACATTTTGCACACCAGATTAATGGTGCCGAATCCTATTTGCATTACTACTTGCCAATTCTTACCTTTAGGCATTCAGCCTTTTTTATTGTCACTTCTATTCTGCGCACTTTTGCATCTGCTGCAAATTTAAAAGTGCCCCGAATCTATTCATACTAATATGCATTGAGCAATGTTTTGAAACTGGTACATAAATCATATTTTGCAGATGTAACTCTTCAAATTCAATAAAAATGTGCATTTGTTCCCCAGATTCCCCAGTATTAGTTTGCATTTCAATAAAGCTAATTTATTTCAAAATCTATTATCTTTACTCAAGAGGTTTCTCATGTATATTTATATTTTTACACTATTTGGTACACTGTACTTTTATTAACAAAGTATATATGTGAAGTTGCATTTACCAATTCGTTTCCTTGAACTGTAGTTCTGTCACATCCCGAGAATACAAAACCTGTTTGCAAAAAACACAAAAATAATATTTAAGGCAGCATAATAAACATTTCTTCATGGAAGAGGACATTTTAAATAAAATCATCACACTTGTTAGCAGCACCTTATTGAAAACTGCACCTGGCATTTGATTGTGGGTTGAATAATCTACCACAATTAAAAGCAGTTAAGTGAATAGGCAGAATCAAGTATTCATTTCATCAAAGCAGTATGTGCCTGGAAGTTGGGGTGATGTGGTGGTTTTGCCGCCAGTGTTTTGTATTGGAGAGACGCAAGAGGCTGCAGATGCTGGAATCGTGAGCAAAACACGAAGTGCTGGAGTAACTCAGCACATCAGGCAATGTAAGTGGAGAAAATGGACAAATGATGTTTCAGGTTTGGACCCTTCTTCACACTGGGGTCTGGGGTATCTTGTGTCTCTAGTACTTGACTCTGAAGGAGGGTTGTGAAGGGTCTCGACCCAAAACATTGCGTGTCTATTCCCTCCACGAAGCCGCTGATTTACTCCAGCACTTTGTACTTTGTATTGTATTGTATACGTGTTGCATATTGTATAAGTTGCTAAACCAAAGCTCAATGTACATGGTGCGAAAAGGAATCACGGCTCCAGCATAGACCATTATCAATAAAGGACTCTGATGTTGGCTGACCTCAATAGTTGCAGTTCCCCAAAAATGCTGCAACCTTTTCCAATAGCTGTTACTGTCAGACATTAGTTCATGTGCTTTCCCCCATCAATTCCGAGCTGGGACCTCATCACACTGATTGCCCGGCAAATCAGTGAAAAGAATTCTTCAAAATAACAAACCTGACACCAAACTACACAATTGCAGGTATGTTAGAAACTCATATCACAGGGCTTGCGTGCACTTGAAGAATTCCCAATGTGATGTATTTGTGGGTGAGGTATTTTGTTAATAGTTAGTTTACTGCTGCGTGAAGTGCCAAATGTGAGTAGATTATTGTGAAGGAATTATCATAACTCAGATAATCTTAATAATAGCTCACCTTCATTGGCCTTTCTGCACCTCTTTCAAACACTCCCTGTAATAGTTCCACTCACTGGAGTGTGATGAACTATTTTTGCCGATATATGTGGGCCTCTGTATTACCGATGGATGGTTGGACATAACTCTCATCTGTTTCAGAATAGAACCCAAGTTGATTATGGAGCAGGATGTCTGGCTTTTAATACACAATTTCTGAAATTACAAAGACGTAATGATTCTAGACAGGCAGATCCTTTCTCTCAGGGTGGAAATGTCAAAGATGAGAGAGGGCATAGCCTCAAAGTGAGAGGGGAAAACTTTAAAGGAGATGTGTGGAGCGAGATTTTGTACACAGAAGGGTGGTGGGTGATGTCGGGGGCACTGGTGGAGGCAGATAGGATAGGGACATTTAAGTAGTTTTTGGAAAGGCACTTGTAGATATAGGGAGATATGGGGAATGGATGGATATGGATCTCTGCAGACACAGGAGATGAGTTAAATTGGCATAATGTTCGGTATGGACTTGTGAGCCAGTTCCTGTGCTGTACTGTTCTATGTTCCAGAGTTATGTGACACATAACAGCTGTGGTTATACAATACAATACAATACAATACATCTTTATTGTCATTGTACAGGGGTACAACGAGATTGGGAATGCACCTCCCATATGATGCAATAATTTAATTAGCTAGTCAGTATTCATTTAAACAACAACAACCCAACGAAACAAATTGTAACAGTTTTAAGACAGAATAAAGTGCAAGTAGATCTGTGCCGGATCACTGTGCGTTTTGACCATCCGGCTCAGCAGGACCAGTTCATAGCAGCTATGGCCCTGGGGAACCCACATGTGATCATCTTTTTATTCAATTAAACCATTAGTAACTTTGGGGTTATCATTTAGGTGTAGTTCAACACAATCCTTATACTGTTGCCAGTGATCCTGAAAATGTCCATTGCATTTGCTTGCAGTTCAGAGAAATCACCGATCTGAACCAGGCATTTATGAAGGAGTCTCACGACAAAATACATGATTTCATCGGGCATTAATGTATTATAAAATATAATTTACTGCACAACTAGTTATCCGAAGCTGACCAGTGAATTTTGTCTGCATTGTCTTCCGGCACGGTGGCGCAGCGGTAGAGTTGCTGCCTTACAGCGAATGCAGCGCCGGAGACTCAGGTTCGATCCTGACCACGGGCGCCGTCTGTACGGAGTTTGTTTGTTCTCCCCGTGACCTGCGTGGGTTTTCTCCGAGATCTTCGGTTTCCTCCCACACTCCGAAGACGTACAGGTATGTAGGTTAATTGGCTGGGTAAATGTAAAATGTAAAAATTGTCCCTAGTGGGTGTAGGATAGTGTTAATGTACGGGGATCACTGGGCGGCACGGACTTGGAGGGCCGAAAAGGCCTGTTTCCGGCTGTATATATATGATATGATAATATTTTACGAACATTGGCAGGTCCTTGAGGCTCGGGCTGGTACTTGGCAGGGGATTCGTTTGACAGTGGCCATTGGGAAATGTCATTGGATTGTTGAGGTCAGCTGTCAACCAAAATCTGACGTTTTGAAAAATCAAACTACAAATGCTGGAAATCTGAACTAAAACCCAGAAAAGGCTTTCTTTCCACAGAAGCTGCCTGTTTGTTCTTTTTCCATCATGTTCTGTTTGTCTTGGAGTCCTTGCTTGAAAATAGCTTTTCACTGGGGTTGTGATTTCTTGCTGAAGAAAACCATCCTGTACATGTGCATTAGGGTTAGAGACCCATTAAGTATCTCTCCTGACCTCGTCTCCTGCATTCGGTGCTATCGATGTGGCTTCCCCTGCATCGCCAAGCCCGAGCATCGACTAGGCAACCATTTTGCCGACGCGAGCACTCTGTCTCCAATAGCAATCTCGAGGTTCCAGTTACACCTCATTTTAACCTCCTTCCCTTTCCTTCCAAGACCTGACGCCTCGGCATTCCCCACTGTCACTGTGAGACCAACTGTTCTGTTGACACGTTTATTGTCACGTGTGCTGAGGTACAGCGAAAAGCTTTTGTTGCGTGCTGACCAGTCAGTGGATAGACGATGCAGACTACAATCGAGCCATTTACAATGCATAGATACATGATAAGGGAATTACGTTTAGTATAAGGTAAAGCCAGCAAAGTCCGATTAAGGATAGTCCGAGGGTCACCAAAGAGATAGATGGTAGTTCAGCACTGCTCCCTGCAAACTAGAAGAACAGCACCTTACCGTTCAATTGGGCAGTCTACAACCCAATAGCATGAACATTGAATTTCCAACTTTAAGGTAACCCCACCTCCATATCCTATCCAAATCCTATCTATGGTTCATATGGTTCTTGCTTTCTTTGTTCACCTTTTTCATTCCCCCCTTAACATTACCTAAAAATGTTACCTGGTTCCATCAGTCTATCACCAACTGGATATCCACCTGGATTTCTTCTCCCATTGTTCACCATTCCTATCCTCCCCACTATCTAGTTCCATCTGCCCATCATCCCCTATTTACCTGTTTCCACCAGCCCCTTCCACCTACATTCCTACCTCTACCTTTACAATTCACACTCTTCAATCCTTTTGTCTCACACCTCTGTCTTTCCATCTCTGCCATTGGTCCAGCATGTCTATCAAAACAAGCCCCTCGCTGATATCAACCTATTAACTGCTCGGCTTTGTCCTGCCCCACCCCTCTTCTAGCTTTCTCCCCCCCTATATCAGTGTGAAGGGTCCCAACCCAAAATGCCATCTATCCATGTTCTCCAGAGATGTTGCCTGATCCGCTGAGTTACCCCAACACTTTGTGCCTTAGTCTGTCTCTAAACTTCTCCCTCCCCCTCCCCCTCCTCCACCTGTCACCATCTTCCCATCGACCCCCACCTGTTTCCACCTATCATCCATCAGCCCCAGCCTCACCCCTCCCTCTCATTTCCTTATACCTGCCATCTTCCATCAGCACTCTCAGTCCTGATGCAGGGACTCAAACTGAAACGTGGACACTCTCTTTGCTACCCCAAATGCTGCTTAACCTGCTGAGTACTTCCAGCCGTTGGATTTGTGCTCCAGATTCCAGCATCTGCAGTCCCTTGTGTCTCCATGCATCTTTATTTTGGTTGTTTTGTACAGAGTTTAATTTGATTTTTGCAGATTATTGATTCAAAGAGTAACTTTATACCCAATGATGAAGAACAATTCTGATATAGGTTTCATGCAACTTTAGTTTAGTTCAGAGGTACAGGGCGGAAACAGACCTTTCGACCCACCTAGTCCGCGTCGACCAGCGATTCCTGTACACACTAGGGACAATTTACATTTTTTATTGAAGCTAAATTAACCTACAAATGTGTTCGTTTGTGGTGTGAGAAGAAACAGGAGCACCCTGGGAAAGTCCATGTGGCCGTGGAGAGAATGTGCAAACTCCGTACAGACAGCAGCCATGGTCAAGTTCGAACCCGGGTCTCTGGCGCTGTAAGGCAGCATCTCTATCACTGCACCACCTCTAAAGTACTTTGATGGTTCCAACAACAATTGATAACTGTGGACTGTTTGATTGACACTGCTGCACCTATGATACAATGCCCTTTCTTGAAACTTAATTTTGCATTGCCTTCTCAGGATGAGATTAATGAACTAATGCCAATTAGTGCCAAAGTATGGATATATTCCCGCGGTGAACATTATGATTTATTTAGCTGCACCCAAGAGCAGCCAGCTGAGAGCCCTATTGTTATTTTCCCTTCAGTGGCAATAATTCAAATCTAGTCTCAAGAGCTGAAAAAGCCTGTGTTCCTTCATGCTGCCACTCAGCACAGGCTGGAAGCATCTGCAATTAAAGGTCAATTGAAAAGGCTGAGAGTTTTGAATGATTAGTAAGACCAATAAAAATTAAATCTGCATTCTCGCCAACCTTCAGCTGAGTGGCACCTGAAGGGTTGTCGTGTTTTCTTGAGAGGGAGCCGGCCGGTGCCTGGTGTAGCCTTCCTTTGTTGACCATCCACTCTCCAGCTTGCTGTCGTTTAGCAGAGGCTGCACACACATTCAAATAAATCTCCAGCTGTTTCCCAGTTGCCGACTGCTGTGTATTTGCGACAAAATGAGGTCAGACTGCAGGTCCTCCGCCCTTCCCCAGACATCAGCGAGCAGGCTGACTCATGTCACCTTGTCACTTGCCTGGTGTCACCAAGGAGATGTGGGGGGGGGGGCATCAAAGTGACTGATGGTTTACCCTTCTGTATGTGTAATGAATTGCTGTTAAAATAAGCACCAACAACTAATCATTAGTTATTCCTTGTGATAAAATGATATAACAATAATAATAATGCATTACATTTATATAGCGCTTTTCAAACACTCAAAGACAAGGGATTACTAGAACATAAAGAAGAAAATAAATAGATAAATAAGTAAACGAACAGAAAAAGGAGACAGAAGGTGAGGTGACGGTCAGTGGTTGAAGGCAGTGCTGAACAGGTGAGACTTCAGTGATGTTTTGAATGTGGTGAGTGAGGAGGAGTCTCTGACGGTTTGGGGTAGTGAGTTCCAGTGGGTGGGAGCAGCGATGGAGAAAGCCCTGTCCCCCCAGGATCTGAGTTTGGTCCAGATGGGGGGGGGGGACAGGAGGTTGGCAGCAGCAGAGCGGAGGATGGAGGTGGGAGTGTGTCTGTGGAGGAGGTCAGTCAGGTAGGATGGGGCCAGGTTATGGAGGGCTTTGTAGGTCATGAGGAGGATTTTGTACTGGATTCTCTGGGGGATGGGGAGCCAGTGGAGCTTGTAAAGGACAGGGGTGATATGGTCACGGATCGGGGAGTGGGTGAGTAGACGGGCAGCGGAGTTTTGAATGTATTGAAGTTTACTGATGATTTTTGAGGGTGAGCCATAGAGGAGGCTGTTGCAGTAGTCCAGACGGGAGGTGATGAAGGCATGGATGAGGGTTTCTGCAGCTGTGGAGGAGAGGGATGGACGGAGACGGGCTATGTTTTTGAGGTGGAAGAAGGCTGTCTTGGTGATGTGTTTGATATTCCATTGATCAAAGTGAAGCTTTGCTTTGAAGATGTTTCTTGTTACATTTCTTGTCTTGATCAAAGGGTAGAAACAAGAAACTGCAGATGCTGGACCACCTAGGAAAGACACAACATGCTGGATTAACTCAAGGGTGTCAGGCAGCGTCCCTGGAGAACATGAATAGGTGATGTTTTGGGTCGGGACCCATCTTCAGACTTCTTGCATGGGTGGGAGAAAGGGTAATTGTGGAGGGGGTGTTTCTCTTGCTGGGGGTCTCTGTGACCAGAGGTGTTCCACAAGGATTGTGCCAGGATATCTGTTGCTTAAAATATATATTAATGATTAATGATTCTGATGAAAATGTAGATGATTTGATGAGTAGGTTTGCAGAAGACGCAAAATTTGGTAGAGCGGTGGATAGTGAGGAAGATTGTCAAAGGATACAGCAATTGGAAATTTGGGCAGAAGAATGGCAGATGGAGTTTAATCCAAACAAATGTGATTTTTTTTCACTTTGGGCGGTCAAATGTTGGAGGAAAGTATACAGTAAGTGGCAGAACCCCACAGAAAATTAATATACAGAGGATTCTTGGGGAGAAGATAGAAACGAAAAGCTGGAGTAACTCAGCGGGACAGGCAGCATCTCTGGAGAGAAGGAATGGGTGACGTTTTGGGTCGAGACCTTTCGTTCACTTGTGTGGACACTTTCAGAGAGTTGTAGACTTTTGGGGAGAATATCCTTAACTCTCTGAAAGTGTCCACACTTGAAAGTGGACAGGGTGGTGTAGAAGGCAGATACTGTTTTTATCTTTGTGGAGTGGAGCATTGAGTATAAAGTTGGCAAATTAGGTTGCAACGTTATAAAAGTATGTTTGGGCCCCATTTAGATTATTGTTGGCAGTTCCGTTTGGTCCTCCCCAGGAAGGATGTGGAGTCTTTGGAGAGGAACAGAAGAGGTTCACCAGAAGGTTTTTTGAACTGGAGTTTATTAGCTGTAAGGAAAGGTTGGATAAACTTGGATTGTTTACTTTGGAGGTTGAGGGAAGACCTGATCCAAGTCTTTGCATAGATAGCAAATCAGAATCTTTCTCCCAGAGGGCATAGCTTTAAAGTAATCCTTTGAGGGGGGAAAGAGTAAAGGAAATTTGTGAGACACGTTTCTTTTACAAGATGGAAGGTGCCTGGAACATGTTGCAAGGGGCAGTGGTGAAAGCAAATATGTCAGCAATGTTTAAGAGACATTTAAACACAAACAGGCAGGAAATAGAGGAATGCAAACCCTGAAGAAGGATCCTGACCCAAAATGTTGCCTGTCCATTCCCACTACAGATGCTGCGTAATCCGCTGAGCTACTCCAACACTTTGCATTTCACACAAGATTCCAGCATCTGCAGAGTGTGCAAGTTGATGGGATTAGATTAGTCTGGCATCATGGTCGGCGCAGATAATGGGTTGAAGTGCCTGTTCTTAAACTGATCTTCTCTACGTTTGATATCCCATAGCTAACACAATTGATATTAATTGCTGAATGCTTTGGGTGCTCTTGAAGCTCCTGTGCTTTCACATTCATTCTGCTTATTGCATTGAGTTGCCAGAGAGTTGTGAATCTGTGGAATTCTCAGCCTCAGAAGGCAGTGGAGGCCAATTCTCTGAATGCATTCAAGAGAGAGCTAGATAGAGCTCTTAAGGATAGCGGAGTCAGGGGGTATGGGGAGAAGGCAGGAACGGGGTACTGATTGAGAATGATCAGCCATGATCACATTGAATGGCGGTGCTGTCTCGAAGGGCCGAATGGCCTACTTCTGCACCTATTGTCTGTTGTCTATTGTCTATTGAAACCAGAAACATTCACACCAGTCTTGACAAGGTGGATATTGGGAGGATATTGCACCTGGCTTGAGAATCAAGAATTCATGTGCACGGTATTAGTATTGGTTTATTATTGTCACTTGTACCGAGGTACAGTGAAAAGCAAATCAGATAATACTATACATGAATGCAATCAAGCCTAACACAAGTACAACAGAGAAAAATACGAGAGCGCAGAATATAGTTTCTCAACCTTGTAACATTACAGCTCCAGAGAAAATGTCCAATGTACAGAATGAGGTTGGTTGGATAATCAGGACTATACCTAACTTATGGAAGGACCATTCAGAAGTTAACAGTGGCGAAGAAGCTGTCCCTGAGAATGTTAGTGCGCACTTTCAGGCTTTTGTATCTTCTGCATGACGGGAGAGGGGAGAAAGGAAATGACCGGGGTGAAAAAAGTCCTTGATTATGTTGACTGCTTTCCCAAGACAACGTGAAGTGTAGATGGAGTCAACAGTGGGGAGTCTGATCTGTGTGATGGGCTGGGCCACATCCACAACTCTCTGCAATTTCAGGTAAGCCATTTAAGATCAGATTGAGGAGAATTATCTTCACTCAGTCGTGAATATTTGGAATTCTTATCCTCAAGAGCGCTGTGTATACTCAGTCTCTGAATATATTTAAGACTGTGATCAAACAAAAATGATGCTCTAAGAGAATGAGAAAGGTCTGCCATGGGACTGAATGTGGGGAGACTCAAGAGACAAAATGTCACACTCCTGCCTCTCTTTCTTCTTTGTTCATAGTTTAAAGCTTTGACAGTGATAATATTTGTGGAGAACATATCAGGAGAAATCAAACATCTTGGCTTCAGAACTGGCTGCCCATCAACTAGAGCTTTGGTTAGATATGTACAGTAATCTGCAGAACTGTGGGGTAAGAGCAGAGGGAAGGGACCAATATGATGGCTCTTCAACGAGATGGGCTAGACTGGATGGACTGAAAGGCTTCCTTTCAGGTTTCTATTCTCTTTTGCGTCCATTTATTTCAGAGGAACCTGCTCCAGCATTCAATGAGATTGTGGCTGAGAAGTGACCCAGCTCCTTAGACCTGTTTTTGGTCCATGTCCCTCAACGCATTTCGTTGACAAGCCAGTGAACATAGCTTCCAAATTAACTATGTACCTGTCGTTATTGTAATTTATGGAAGTAAGTTCCAAACTCCTACCTCCCTCTGTGTGTAAATGTATTTCCTCACTCGAGTCTGAAGAAGGATTCCCATTCAAAATATTAGCTGCCCATTGGCTCCACAGATACTATCTGACCAGCTGAGTTACTGTAACACTTTGTGTTTCCCTCCTGAAAGACTGTTTCTAATCTCTAATTAAAGCCTCGGCTCTAGACTTCTTGAACCTTCGATACTTGTTTCTCTTGTTTCTGAAATTGAATGTGAAAGAAAACTGACTAGTAATATTACAACAAAGAGCAAGGCAACTAATCATAGATGAATAGGAAGAAGGGGTCTAGGTTAAGTGTGTGCACTTTGGAGGGTACGGCTGTTCGTAACAGGAAAGAAGGAAAATGGTGGATAATTTACCTCAAGACTTTGCATCAGTCTTCACAGTGCAGACACTGCAAATATCTCAAAGATATGTGTAGGGCAAGTTTCAAACAATGCGGAGGAACTTGGAATAAGGTACAAGATATTGGAAGGACTAAAGGACTAAGGGCAGACAACCAAAGGGGCAACTTTTTTGCACAAAGGGTGGTAGGTATATGGAACGAGCTGCTGGAGGAGGTTGTTCATAACATGACAGTTACCATAACAACGTCTGAAAAACATTTGGACAGGTGCATGGTTAAGTTAGGTTTAGAGGGATATGAACCAAATGCAGGCAGGCGGGACTAGTGTAGATGGGACATGTTGGTCGGCGTGAGCAAGTTGGGCCGATGGACATGTTTCCACGCTGCATGCGTCTATGACATCACCAGGACCTGATAGGTAGTTCTGAAGAGGCCCAATGGATGTGGCTACAAAGATTGTAGTGAAGCCACAGGTTGAATGTTATCAATACTCAGAGCCCAGAAAGTTGCAGTAGACCACAAGTATGTCTTCATGAAGGCAGAAAGGCAAAGAGAAGCACAGTTAATATCTGTTATTGGCAAGATGATGGATTTTATAATTAAGGAAGCAACAGTTCATCATTTGGCGAAGCATAATGTACTCAAACCAAGTAAACATGGTTTTCTGAAAAGTAAATCATGTTTGACAAATTTGCAAGAGTTTGTCAAGCTTGTAACAGGCAGGGTTAATAGAGGGAAAACTGTACAAATATTTGGATTTCTGGAAGGCATTTGACAAGATGCAATGAAGGTTGGTGCATAAAGAGAGAGCTCTTGGCAATGGGAGTATTGTGTAGATCTAAGACTGCAGATGAGGGAGTTGGAATAAATGGGTTTTCTCAAAATCAAAGGATATGGAGTGCTCCAAAGAACAGGTCATAGAGCCATACAATCACAGTCACAATCACAATAATACTTTATTAGCCAAGCATGTTTTGCAACATACGAGGAACTTCATTTGCCATACAGTCATAACAATAAAAAACAACAGGACACACAAAATACATTTTAACATGAACATCCACCACAGTGACTCCTCCACATTCCTCACTATGAAGGAAGGCGAAAAAACAGCACGGAAACAGGACTTGTCAGGATTCTAAGACTATCAGTCTTAGGTTCAACTCAAGTGACAGGAGTAAGCATCAGACGCAGGAAGCAGGGACACCTTCAGGCTCTGCAAAGAAGCAAGGCAACTTCCTCTGCCAGAGAACTCCCACCCCTCCCACAATCTGACCTCCAAACCCCTGGCCTAAATGTAAACTGACAGCTACCCACTGCCTCTTAAAGACCCAGGCCCAACTGTGTGTTACAATGTTGGCTTTTATAACTGGATGGTTGGTAAGTAAAAGGGAAGGCATTTTTTTTGCCGCCAATCACACAACACTCTAGAGTACTGAGGGGTTTTAGTTTTAGAGATAAAGCGCAGTAACCGGCCCTTTGGCCCATCGAGTCTGTGCCAGCCAGCGACACCTGCATTTAAAAAAACCCCATTATAAGTAGATGGTGTCAGTTTAATGATGGAGGCCAGTACAACAACAACATTAAAAAAGACATTTGGACAGGTACATGGATAGGAAAGGTTTAGAGGGACATGGGCCAGGCAAGTGGGACTAGTTAATTTGGGAACCTGGTCGGCATGGAAGAGTTGGGCCGAAGAGCCTGTTTCCATGCTGTAAAGCTCTGTGGGCTCTCAGTAGAGTGTGCTAGTTGAAGATAAGCTGAAAAGCAAAATGCAAAAAGCTGGTGGATCCCCGCCCAAGGAACAGCCAAAGGGAAGGTATATATCCAGAGGATCCATTTCATTTATTAACATAGAAACATAGAAACATAGGTGGAGGATGAGGCCATTCGGCCCTTCGAGCCAGCACCGCCATTCATTGTGATCATGGCTGATCGTCCCCAATCAATACCCCATGCCTGCCTTCTCCCCATATCCCTTGATTCCGCTAGCCCCTACTCTATCTAACTCTCTCTTAAATCCATCCAGTGATTTGGCTTCCACTGCCCTCTGTGGCAGAGAATTCCACAAATTCACAACTCTCTGGGTGAAAAAGTTTTTTCTCACCTCAGTTTTAAATGGCCTCCCCTTTATTCTGTGGCCCCTGGTTCTGGACTCACCCAACATTGGGAACATTTTTCCTGCATCTAGCTTGTCCAGTCCTTTTATAATTTTATACGTCTCTATAAGATCCCCTCTCATCCTTCTAAACTCCAATGAATACAAGCCCAGTCTTTCCTCATATGACAGTTCCGCCATCCCGGGGATTAACCTCGTGAACCAGTCATACCAAAAAAGCAACAAGACACACAACTACATAAAAATTTGACATAAACATCCACCACAGCGGCTCCCCCACATTCTCCACTGTGATGGAAGGCGATAAAGTCTTATCTTCTTTCCTCCTTTCCACCCGCGGATGGTAAATCGCATATTGGCCATCACAGCAGGAGGATTGGAGTTTAAAAATGGGGACATATTGCTGTAACAGTGCACCGTGTTGACGAGACTGCATGTGGAGTTAGTCTCCTGACTTAAGAAAGATCTACTGCCATTAAAGGCACTCAAAAAGAGCTTCACTTGGCTAATTTTTGCAACAAGTGTGTTTTTCCTTCATGAGCAGCGAAAGAAATAATATCTATATTATCAGTAGTTCAGAAGAATGAGGGGTGATCTTATTGAAGTGTGTAGGATCCTGAGGGAACTTGACAGGTAGATGTGAAGATATTTCCACTGGCAGAATCTTGAACAAGGCACATAGTTAAAGATCAGGGTTGGTCATTAAATCTGAAGTGCACACGGACAACTTGCCGGAGCTGTTGAATTTCTGGAACTTGTTTCCCCAGGGGGCCTCTCATAACTTTCTAATCTTCTCTCAGATCCCCTCTAAAAAAACGTTGACTTTCCTGAGAAAACAATACAACTTTGTCCAACCTCTCCTTTTAGTTAATGCTCTCTAATCCAGGCAGCTTTCTGGCAACCTCTTCTGCACCTTCTCCAAACCTCCACATCCTTCCTGCAATGGGGCAACCAGTTCTACACACAATAGCTAAGTGGTCTGATAACAGTAGGGAAGAAGCTATTCCTGAATCTGGTAGTACGTGCTTTCAAGCTCTTGCATCTTTTGATGGGAGAGGTGATAAGAGTGAATGACCAGGGTGAAAAGTGGTCCTTGATTATGTTGACTTCTTTTCCAAGGCAAGGGGGTGTAGATCGAGTCTATGGGTGGTTTATGGTGCAGGAACTTTGTGGTCTGAGCTTATGGCTTTCTACTGTAGCTCCCGAACTTTCATTCTTACATTTGGCCAACGCACTGTGCGAATTAGCCTCTGGGGTATCAAACAGAAGAGAGGGAAAAAATGAACATGTAATAGGAAGAGAGCCTTAATCTGATCAGCAATTATAATCAAGGTACAATTGTTCTATTACAGGGAAAATGAAAACAGGGCATGGAGTTATTTCAGCAGAACATCTGCCACTCGTCAAACCGATGTTGCTTTAATTGATACTAGACGTAGCTCAATGCTTGCGCTTTCTTTGATTTTGAAGAGCGAGATTACGCATTTAAATCAGTTCCATTTTGCCAGGATTTAATACAACATGTAGACTTTTTTTTTAAAACTTTGAGGGAAAGTGCTGGATGCAAGCAATCAGGCCTTCTCTCAAGGACAGGTGCAATTGCTTTGTGACAGTAATGTCCTGCTGTGGCTGCTAAGATATAATATAATTTCTTTCAACCTGTCAGACTCGGAAGAGAGGGAAACACAGGCTTGAATTGCGAACTGGAATAATGTAATTTAGCCGGCCTTGATTTTTAGCTGATTGTTCGTATTAAACAAAAAAAAATTCTGCCGCTAATAAATGACAAAGTGAGTTCTTCATTATTCCCATTATATTACAAAAAAAGATTAAAGCATCATCAAGCATAATGATTGTAAAAGGTCTCCACTAAACCAGAGAAATGAGCTTGGTCAGACTCAGATGGGAATTCCAGTTTGTGGCTGATGTGTTAGAGTCACACCCACACAGGAGGTTTGGGTAGTGGGACATGGGGAAAGACATTGTCCTACAACCCAAGAGCCCACCTCAGAAGACTTGCTGCCTCTGGATGCGGAGGGGTGAATAGATTGCATTCTGCACTGTGAAGGGGAGGAGGCTGAGAATCAGGCAGTGGCTACTGAGACCCTGACTCCTGCAGGTCCTGTTGATTGATTAGAATTTTGCCAGGACTCGAGGGCCTGAATTTTCGGGAGAGGTTGGGCAGGCTAGGACTTTATTCTCTCGTGTGTAGGAGACCGAGGGTGATTTTATAGAGGTGTATAAAGTCATGAGGGGAACACATAGCATACTCTTTATCCAGAGTAGGGGAACCATGAACCAGAGGACATAGGCTTAAGGTGACAGGGGAAAGATTTAATGGGAACACGAGGGGCAACTTTTTGGAATACGGAACGGAATACCAGAGGAGGTAGTTGAGGCAGGTACTATAACAGCATTTAAAAGACACTTGGATAGATACATGGATAGGAATGTTTAGAGGGATGTGGGCCAGGTGTGTGCAGGTGGGACTAGCTTAGATGGGGCATCTAATTTGGCATGGGAAAGTGAGGTCAAAGGGTCTGTTTCCATGCTGTATGACTCTGACTCAATGGTGCCTTGCACAGCAGACCAAAGGCTTTTCCAAAATTTTTTTGTGATGTCACGAATGGTCCAACGTTTAAATGCAATACATCTGAATAAGGAAGAAGCAATAAAAAAGATTTAAAATATTATAAAAGTTAAATTAAAATGTCAAGGCTTCAAAATAGCAATGGTGGGGCAACACAGTGGCGCAGCGGTAGAGTTGCTGCCTTACAGTGCCAGAGACCTGGGTTCGATTCTGACTAAGGGGATCTTTATCGAAACATATAAGATTACTAAGGGGTTGGATACGTTAGAGGCAGGAAACATGTTCCCAATGTTGGGGGAGTCCAGAACCAGGGGCCACAGTTTAAGAATAAGGGGTAGGCCATTTAGAACGGAGATGAGGAAAAACTTTTTCAGTCAGAGAGTTGTAAATCTGTGGAATTCTCTGCCTCAGAAGGCAGTGGAGGCCAATTCTCTGAATGCATTCAAGAGAGAGCTAGATAGGATAGCGGAGTCAGAGGGTATGGGAAGAAGGCAGGAACAGGGTACTGATTGAGTATGATCAGCCATGATCACATTGAATAGTGATGCTGGCTCGAAGGGCTGAATGGCCTACTCCTGCACCTATTGTCTATTGTCTACAGTTGCTGTCTGTACGGAGTTTGCACGTTCTCCCCGTGACCGCGTGGGTTTTCTCCGAGTGCTCCTGTTCCCTCCCACATTCCAAAGATGTGCAGGTTTGCAGGTTAATTGGCTTCTGTAAATTGTCCCTAGAGTGTAGGATAAAACTAGTGTATGGGGTGGTCGCTGGTTGGTGCGGACTCGGTGGTGGAAAGGCCTGTTTCCACGCTGTATCTCTAAACTCCAAACTAAACTCAAAATAAAGCAAGGCGAAGGGCCTGTTTCTGCATTGCATCTCTAAAGTCTAAAGTAAAAGTCATTGCTTTAAAAACATGGTGAAGAATCCTCGGTTGCAACAAGAACTTTTACGCTGGATATATATCCCTTGGAGTCCACAGCAACCATTATTTGTTCTACACTCTTGAGAACTCTTCAAATGTCAAAAACAGGGAAGTCTGTTCCAAAGCATTTTATTCTTAGAATCAAAGCCTTTGTGTGCAATGCAGAATTATAATTATCATAATTGTAATCAATTCACCAAATCATTTCAAGCTGCATCATTAACCTTATGACAACTACTTTCATTAAATGTTCTTTGTTTTCTCTACGTTTCTTTCCAAACTGAAGCAGCAGTCTAGAAATGGAATTCACACAGTTCCTAAAGGTCACCTATTGTTATGGTAATGTTCTTCCAGGGGTAACTGAGGAGGTTGATGATGGATGATGTACGCAGTCTGCATTTTTCCGCTATCGTTGAAGGTAACAAATG
The DNA here is from genome assembly GCF_053455715.1 of Rhinoraja longicauda. NCBI lineage: Eukaryota > Metazoa > Chordata > Chondrichthyes > Rajiformes > Arhynchobatidae > Rhinoraja > Rhinoraja longicauda. The sequence continues at coordinate 9,078,479 of NC_135984.1, forward strand.
CTGGTAAAGGTGAGGCTGGGATGGGAGCAGGGGCTGGGCTGGCTGGAGGGTGGGGTGACAACGAGGGTTAGCTATGGGGCACCATAGGTTTGCCATGTGTTCTGTGAGATTTGCTTCTGAACCTGTGGCTGAGATTGTGAATAACACCGAATCCTTTTTTAATTTAAATGAGCAAAAAAAAACACCCGCTGATAATGAAATACCAACATGTCAAGTGTAACAAAAAATGCTGGAGTAACTCAGCGGGACAGGCATCATCTCTGGAGAGCAGAGAAGGGTGATGTTTCGGGTCGAGATGCTTCTTCAGACGTCTCGACCCGAAACGTCAACCCATCCCTCCTCTCCAGAGATGCTGCCTGTCCCGCTGAGTTACTCCAGCTTTTTGTGTCTATCTTTGGTTTAAACCGGCATCTGGTCATGTCAAGTTCAAGTTCCCATTGTGTTCACTCAGCTCATGGTCTATCTGCGGCAGGTCAAGAAGATGATACGGGTGTTCAATGCACTGTCTCCATGCTTGATATGCTGTTGGGCAGCGCAATAACTTGGCTGGAGCACAGATTAAGGGAGTAGTCATTCTATTCATCAGCAAATACCTAGACCACCCTGGGCATGCTCTCATCTTGCTGCTATCATCGGAAAACCCTGGCCTCTACGTTCAAGAACAATTATTTTCCAGCAACCATCAGGCTCTTGAACACTGCACAACAGATTGTCTTTAATCAGACTTTGCTGGACTTTATATTGCACTGACCATTATACCCTTTATCCTGTATCTATATACTGTGGATGCTTGATTGTAATCACATACAGTCTTTCCGCTGACTGGATAACACGCAACAAAAAAGATTTTTCGCTGTACCTCGATGCAAATGACAACAAACTAAACTAAACTAATTGGCCTCTGTAAATTGTCCTTGCGTGGATGAGAAAGTTAGGTAATATAGAATTCATGTGGATGGATGATCGATGGTTGGCATGGGCCGAAGGGCCTGTTTCCAGGCTGTTTTTCTGAACTCGAGTATACAACATATAAATGCATCACAAAATATAAGACTTCTCAACTCCTGCATTCAAATTTGCATTCAATTATGGTAAACATATTTGTTTATAATTCCTCAGCCATTTCCTTATTCCCATCATATGTAAAACACACTTGGTGAGTTACTCCATTACATTGTGTTTTTGGTAAACCAGCATCTGCAGTTCTTAAAGTCTATGATTTGTCCTGTTGCTGTCTGTTCAGGCCCCTTTTGTTAAACACTTTACAAAAATCTGTACTATCTGTATGTTAGGATTCTCCACACAAAAGAAAACCCACCAATTCTTGAATAGCCTACCTGGGGATGTGTGTAGGTGGAGTACACATCCCCACGGTGGCACAGCGGAAGAGTTGCTGCCTTACAGCGCCAGAGACCCGGGTTCAATCCTGACTATGTGCACGATCTGTACGGAGTTTTTAACGTTGTCCCCTTGACTGCGTGGGTGCTCCGGTTTCCCCCCACACACACCAAAGACGCACGTGTTTGGAGGTTAATTGGTTTCGGTGAAAATTGTAAATTGTCCTTAGTGTGTAGGATAGCGTTAGTGTGCGGGGGTCGATGGCCGGCGTGGACTCAGTGGGCCGACAGGCCTGTTTCTGCGCTGTATCTCTAAACCAAACTAAACTACACTAAAAGAAGCAAGAAGCAATTGTTTCTCTTCCTGCACCACCAGCCACCACCAATGTTCCACAAGCCGTAGAACACAAGAACAATGCGCGCTGCTTTCTGTGAGGAAACTAAGGGTTTGTTGCCTGACAGCCAGCGCTATGTTGCTGCTATTGTGTAAACCTTGACCCCTGTCTAAACTTAAAAAAAGCAAATGGGTGAGTTTGCCTCCTGTTATTGAAGGAAACCTGCTCCTTTATTCTGGCTTGCTCATTTGATGTCAGTGAGACTTACATGAAGTAAATGCTTGACTGCAAGCAAGCTTTCAATCTTTGGCTGCAGCCTGGCTTATGTTTAAATTAATTTTACCTTTCTGGTAGGCCACCTCCACCAGTCCAGAGCATTAAACGTATTAATAATGATCTGAAAATGATAAAAGAGAACAATGATTTCTGCCAATGTGCATTCCAAAGCTCTCCAATATGACTCAGTGAGATTTGACAAGCTTGCCGCCCACTAACAAGAACATATTGTAGCGCTGCTTCAGTTCTGTAATACACACACTGTGAGCACAATTACATAAAAGCATTCGCATCTGCTTTTTTTTTTCCTCCATTAAGATCCGGTGAACTGACAATGGTGAACCATTAATGAAAGCAAATGACGAACAGCTAGAAAAATGGAGCTGTTCTCCCTCTGAGGATGTTGCAATGTTCCCAGATTTCACTGCGAGTGGAAAATGAGAATTTTGAGTTGAGAGGGGAAAGATTAATAAGAACCTGAAGGGCAACTTTTTTTTCACACAGAGGGTGATGGATATATGGAACGAGCTGCCAAAATGAGGGAGATGAGTCAGGTATGGTAACATGTTCATATGTTATTGGAGTAGAATTAGGCCATTCGGCCCATCAGGTCTACTCCGCCATTCGATCATGGCTGATCTATCTTTCCCTCTCAACCCCACTTTCCTGCCTTCTCCCCATAACCCTTGACACACTTACAAATCAACATTTAAAAGACAGTTGGACAGGTACATGAATAGGAAAGCTTTTGAGGGATGTGGGCCAAATGCAAGCAAGTGGTACTTACTTAGTTGGAGCATCTTGGTCGGCATAGTCAAGTTGGGCCGAAGGGCCTGTTTCCCCGCTGTATGACTATGACTGTGTTTTAGGTGTGGGTGGTGTGAGGAAGATGTTTTTTTCAATCTTTTTGGGGGAATTCTTTTCCTTGCTCAGAGAGCTGACCTGTTGCATTACTTTTCAAACAAAAATGAAATATGTGTGATTATTTTTAGAGCATGTGGACCAGTTTTACAGCTGAAACAAACAACACAAAGTCACTCAGAGGGGAGTCCTTATCTGGAATGAGCTGCCAGAGGAAGGTACAGAAGCGGATACAATTCTACGGTAACTTTTAAATGATACTCGACCAAGTGGACCCGTTGGGCCCAAACCTCTCCTGCATTGGTGCAGCACCCTGTCCTCCCCCACTCCCCTCTCTCCTCAACCCCCCCTCCCCTCTCCCTTCTCCCCCACTCCCCCCTTCCCTCCCTCCTCCCCCCTCCCCTCCCCCTCCCCTCCTTTTAAACTTTAAAATGTGAATAACTTTAAAAATATAAGACCGATTTCAATAAAACTACTTGCATTATCACTAAAGTGACAATAGACAATAGACAATAGAAAATAGGTGCAGGAGAAGGCCATTCGGCCCTTCGAGCCAGCACCGCCATTCAATGTGATCATGGCTGATCATTCTCAATCAGTACCCCGTTCCTGCCTTCTCCCCATACCCTCTGACTCCGCTATCCTTAAGAGCTCTATCTAGCTCTCTCTTGAATGTATTCAGAGAATTGGCCTCCACTACCCTCTGAGGCAGAGAATTCCACAGATTCAACAACTCTCTGACTAAAAAAGTTTTTCCTCATCTCTGTTCTAAATGGCCTACCCCTTATTCTTAAACTGGCGAGTAATGGTGAGTAAGGCGGGCCTAAAATTGTCACGCTATCGTGTACCGTTTTGGCTAAAGTTCAGTCACAAACAAGATAACAAACGAGAGTTTTAGTATATAGATTTAGATAGTTACATGGATAGAAAGTGTGTCGAGGGACATGGCTGGGCCAAATGCATATCAATGGAACTAGCGCAGCCAATTAACCTACAAAACCACACATCTTTGGGATGTGGGAGGAAACAGGAGCAACCGGAGGAAACCTATGCGGTCACAGGGAAAACGTGCAAACTCCACACAGGCAGCAGCACCCGAGGTCAGGATCAAACCGGGGTCTCTGGTTGAAGGATGAGAGGAGATCTTATCGAAACGTATAAGATTATTAAGGGGTTGGACACGTTAGAGGCAGGAAACATGTTCCCAATGTTGGGGGGAGTCCAGAACAAGGGGCCACAGTTTAAGAATAAGGGGTAGGCCATTTAGAACTGAGATGAGGAAAAAAAGGGGTAGGCCATTTAGAAAATAAGGGGTAGGCCATTTAGAACTGAGATGAGGACAAACTTTTTCAGTCAGAGAGTTGTGAATCTGTGGAATTCTCTGCCTCAGAAGGCAGTGGAGGCCAATTCTCTGAATGCATTCAAGAGAGAGCTAGATAGAGCTCTTAAGGATAGCGGAGTCAGGGGGTATGGGGAGAAGGCAGGAACGGGGTACTGATTGAGAATGATCAGCCATGATCACATTGAATAGCGGTGCTGGCACGAAGTGCTGAATGGCCTCCTCCTGCACCTATTGTCTATTGTCTTTTGTCTATTGTCTACCTGCTGTGCTCGCATTTTCTCTGTACCTTCAAGTTGCTATTTAAATGCAGAGTTTTGGTGGCCATGGAACATGTCCTCCTCTGAGTCTTTGCATCAGGCAAATTTCCCTGGCACTATCATGGGAGTGAACAAATAAATAAAACATTATCAACTTTCGCAAGCAGTTGGCTCGGCTAAAATTCAGTCCCATGGAATGTTAATTTACTGGGGCAATTTAACGGAGCCCACTTTTCAGTACTTTCGTGCTTCTGAAAGCTCCAAAGTGCTTTCAATCACACTTCTCAACAGGAGATATTTCACTTGATTTTCTTTCAAACAAATTACTAATTATTTTTAATAGAGCCTTTTATCCAGAGGATTAAAGGTTAATTAGCAGATGCCTGATTATTTCAGTTTTAAATAACAAATTATAATCCATATTATTCTGCAGGAGAAAAAAAACAATCATGATAGTGGTCCATAAATTACCACTATGAATAAAGGAAGTTAAAACTACTTTGAAATCTTACTCCTGTGATCTTTGGTCAAATTACCCTAGTCCAAAAGTGAGTGCTAAAACTGGATTTTCCCACACGATCCACCAAATGTTAAAAAGAAGACTTGTGTGTTATGTTCCCAGATGATTTGTTGTGAGGGTTCCACCATGTTGAAGGCAAACAGGACAATTTAAAATTATTGAATTGGAACTGCAGAGAAGGAGATAATGTGGCCAGCCACCTTGGATGCCAGCATTTAATCACATCAGTCCCATTCTCCAACCAGTCTGCCACAGCAAATTGTTTCCTTTCAGCTGCCTGTACAAAATCTCTCTTGGTGGATTCTCTTTCTGCTACCCTTATACCTGGTGAATATCTACTCTCTGTGTTATAAAAAAAAAAGATATTCCTCACTTTCCCCTCGTTATCTTTTGCCTCCAGTTTTAAAACACCGTTCCCGGATTCCTTGCATCACCCACTGACAGGAAAGGTTCCCCCCTCGTTACTGCCCAAAACCAATCGTGATCTTGTCCGCTTCCATCACATCTCCTCTCAACCTTCTCGGTTCAAGGGGAATGTCACCACTCCAACTCCACAGCAGCTGAAAGCTTTCCGGCAAATCTGATTAAAGAGAAAAGAAGATCAAAAGTCCTTCAAAGTTCCTTTGTTAGTTGCACTTAGCTGACAACTTGCCACAAAAGACTTGCTGCGGATCTTTCTTGCTAACCTTGTGAAGATCAGTGGGAGCTGGGCCCTGTCACAGCGTTCCATCTGTTTCGCCTGCTGATGAATCCTAGCCAGTCATGCGTGGCTAATCAGTGCCGTTCTCCATGAGAGATGTAGGCCAGTGGATTCACTTCAAAGAGGAAAGCCAATCTCACTCGAACTGGGGCTTGCAACATGCGAAGGTGTAAGATTCAACCAGGAAAATGAAGCTCTCCTTCGTGGTACGTCCCGATCATCGCCTTCCTAGGATGTCCCGTTGTAGGAGTTCCCTGAGTTAACATCGCGGACTCCTTTTGCAGGTCATTAAATTTAGATGGTCCTTGCCCCGGTTACCACGGCAAGGACTATCACCTGCAAAGAGAGCAGATAAATATCTCCACCGGAGATTACAAGAAAAACTATAAATGCTGGGAAGCTGAAATGCAAACAGAAACCTCCAGGACAGCACAGCAGGTCAGGCACATCTTGAAAAGAGAAAATAGGTTACTAACTCAGATGAACTTTTCAGCCTGGAGAAAAAACAGATGTGAGAGCAGTATTGAAGAAATATATATGAGGACAAAGTGAGGTAGATGTTTTACAGGGGCCAATTAACCTACAAGACCGCACGCCTTTGGGATGTGGGAGGAACCCGGAGCACCTGAAGGAAACCCATGTGGTCACAGGGAGAACGTACGACCTCCACATGGACATCATCCCTTGTGTTACTCCAGCTTTTTGTGTCCTTTCGTGTATTAACAAGCATCTGCAGTTCTTTGTTCTGTGATGGTAATGGCAACCAGTGGCCAGAGTACTTCACTCTAGGGACACCTATAATAAGTAGACAACAGAAAGGGGGTTGCCTGCACTCACTGCAATCAGGGGCTGAGGGTGAGTTGCTCATTGCAGCACTTGCACCTGGTTCGAGGGATTTTGAATTTAACCTCTTCATATTTTATTCCCACGAGTTAATGTGAATGGCAGATGAGAGAATCTGCACTGCCCCAGCTAATGTCACCAGATGTAGTAACCATCCCATTTAGTTTAGTTTAGGTTACAGCATGAAAACAGGCCCTTCTGCCCATCGAGTCCACACCAACCATCGATAACCCATTCACACTAGTTCTATGTTATCTCACTTTTACATCCACTCCCTACTATACGAGGAACAATAGACAATAGGTGCAGGAGGAGGCCATTTGGCCCGTCGAGCCAGCAACGCCATTCAATGTGATCATGGCTGATCATTCTCAATCAGTACCCCGTTCCTGCCTTCTCCCCATACCCCCTGACTCCGCTATCCTTAAGAGCTCTATCTAGCTCTCTCTTGAATGCATTCAGAGAATTCGCCTCCACTGCCTTCTGAGGCAGAGAATTCCACAGATTCACAACTCTCTGACTGAAAAAGTTTTTCCTCATCTCAGTTCTAAATGGCCTACCCCTTATTCTTAAACTGTGGCCCCTTGTTCTGGACTCCCTCAACATTGGGAACATGTTTCCTGGTTCTAACGTGTCCAACCCCTTAATAATCTTATATGTTTCGATAAGATCCCCTGTTTCGATAAGATCCCCAATTCACAGTGAATAACAATTCACAGTCAACCAACAAACCCACATGCCTTTGGGATGTGGTAGGAATCGAGAAGGTGAGCAAACCCACGTAGTCACGGGGAGATGGTGCAAACATCACACATTCAGCACTCAAAAAGTTAGGATTGAACCCGGGTCTCTGGTGCTGTGAGGCAACAACTCTACCAATTTGCCACTTAATTAATTTTAATTCATTGACCTTTATTCCAAGCTCCAGAACAAAAGCTCAGGTTCATAGGTTGGATCAGCACACCAGTGATGTCCGAACTGGTCTACCAAGATCTTCCAATCCACCCAACAACGAGCCAATTCTCCACCACCTTGCTTTCTCCATGGGACATCCAGGGCCCTCTTTAACCTTCAGCCTCATAAAGTTGCCCGAATCTTTGTTAACAGTCGCGAACGTGCTCTTGGGTTCCATCGGAGTAGTTCAGCTCCCCGCTTCTAATTCTCCTCGTCGCAGTAGAAATCTGCAGCCAGGAGACTAGCTAACAACAAAAAAAAATATGATCGCAAATGGAAAAAGTAAGTGTGGTTGAAGATCAATGATGCTCAGATGAATGAATTACATCTTGAAGAGGTTTAAATCCTCAGAATAAACTGCAATACCTTGGCTTGCTCGGGAGGTTAATCCACTGTTGCCAGCTTCATTGCTACGACAGCTGTGGAGACAGTGTGTGGAATTGGAAATGATGTGCCATCCTCTGCAGCAGAAGCTCTTCAACGATGCTGCCGCACAACCCACCCTCTCCAGTTACCGGTGGTTTAGTAAAGCAACTCAAGAATCTAACATTAATCAGAAACAAAAAATAATTGGTGAGGCTTGGAAAATTCCTGGCATAAATGAGATATATGTAATAACATATTTAAGAATGTTTTCTCCAGGTGATGGATTGTGCATTGAGGGTTACAGGGTAGTAATCGATTTAAGTGGTGTAAACCATGGCAGCAAGCATTTGCATAGTGCATCAATCCTGCAGACTGAGAATTCAAGCTTTCACAGCTTGCAATTTCGGCTGCCGTAGCTGGGTGAAAATGAATTATGCGTGGATGTGAAAACGGGGGCACAGGGAACTGCAGATGCTGGTTCACAAAGAAAGATACAAAGTGCTGGAGGAACGTGGCAGGTCAGGGAGCAGGCACAAGGAGATGAGAGGGAGGGGTGAGACCAGGTCTGTTTGATTTATAGGTGGAAGCAGGTGTGGGACGATGGTGACAGGTGGAGGAGTGGGAGGGAGGACTTTGGAGACCGGCTAAAACACAAAGTGTTGGGGTAACTCAGCGGGTCACACAGCATCTCTGGACAATGTAGATAGGTGATGTTTCGGGTCGAGACCCTTCCTCGGTCCCCCTCCCCCCAGACGGAAGAAAGGTCAAGTTCCCCTGGTCCTCACCCAACACCCCACCTGCCTCTGCATCCAGCACATCATTCTTTTAGCTCCCCTTCCCATTGCCATACTGACCTTTCTGTCCCACTGACCTGGATCCATTGTCAGAGTGAGGCCATGCAAACTGGAGGAACAGCACCTCATATTCTGCCTGGGTAGCTCACAACCCAATGCTATGAACATTGAATTATTCAATTTTAGTTAACTAACTGGAGGAACAGCACCTCATATTTCGCCTGGGCAGTTTGCAGCCCAGTGGTATGGACATCGACTTCTCCAACTTTAGATAGTTCCTCTGTCCCTCCCGTCCCCTCCTCCTTCCCAGATCTCCCTCTATCTTCCTGTCTCCACCTATATCCTTCCTTTGTCCCGCCCCCCTGACATCAGTCTGAAGAAGGGTCTCGACCCGAAACGTCACCCATTCCTTCTCTCCCGAGATGCTGCCTGACCTGCTAAGTTACTCCAGCATTTTGTGAATAAATACCCCCTCTTACCTGGATTGGCATCCATTTCTCCCCTCTCCTCTTCCCACGGTCCCCTCCACCTATATTCCTTCCTCTGGCTTCACAATTCATACGTCTTATATCCTCAACTCACAATTTTTGTCTTTTCATTTTTCTTTCATTATTTTTTTGTTTTTTTGTCTATGGCCTTTTCCCAAACATCTGCCAATCACCCCACCCCTCACCTGTATCCACCTATCACTTGCCAGGCATTGCCTCGCCCCCACCCCCCACTCTTCCAGCTTCCCCCCCCTCCCCATTGTAATCAGACTGAAGAAGGGTACCAACCCAAAACATCCCCCTCTCCATGGCTCTCCAAAGATGCTGCCTGACCCGCAGATTCACTCCAATACTTTGTGCCTTTTGACATGAAAAACCATGTGATTCGTACTCTCATATTTCAATGGGGTGTACTTATGCAAACACGCCTCCTCCCCATCAACCCCATCTATACTTCACGCTGCCTTGGAAAAACAGCCAACACAATCAAGGACATTTTTCACCCGTTCATTCCCTCGTCCCCTCTACACTGTCGGGCAGAAGATACAAAAGCTTGAAGGCACATACCACCAGATGCAGGAACATCTTTTCTCCCGTTGTTATCAGACTACTGAATGATCCGCCCAAAAGCACGGGAGCAGTCCCATTCTCCCAACATACATCATCGTGTGGACCTTGCGCTATAAAACAAAATCTGCACTTTCTCTGCAACTAACATATATTCTGCACTCTGGTATTTTTCTCTTTGCACTACCTGTTAAACTTGTGCATGGCTTGATTGTATTCACGTATAGTTTAATTTGACTGGATAGCACATAAACAAAGTTTTTCAATATCTTGGCACACGTGACAATAATAAGCCAATACCAATACCAAAAGACTAACAATTCCCAAGGTCTCCTTTGAAATAAGAAAATCTCCCTTATTAACAATTGAGCCATTATTGCCAAACAACGTGGGCCCCATCTTTTGCCTTCTTCAGCTGTGTTTCCAATGCATCACAATCCATTGTAACACTGGTTGTATAGCCAGTTTAAGAATGGTGGCTAATTGCTCACTGTATTTAGATGCCCATGCTTTGCTGCAGAGCTGATTTGCCATTGTGGGAGTAAGGCGTAGAAATTGTGTTCGCTGCTCTGTAAATCTTTGTGTTTAACAGAGCACGTTTAAATTACCAACTTTGCTTCAGCACCTTACTGAAGAAACGGAGGCATTTTCTGAACAGCCACAATTTAAATAACAAACACTGTGCAAAGTTTGTACTTAATCATTAGTTTTAGCCTCTTAATGTCAGCTCGCAAAGTAAGTCTGAACATGGCAAAGAAGGAGGTACCAACATTTCTGGATGCAAAAGGCTTCAAGTGATATGGAGAGAGTGGGAATATAGCATTGTGATAATGGCGCGGTCTGATAGTATTGAATGGCAGTTCCAAAGGGCTGAATGGCCTACTTCCACTGTTCTCTCCGTTTCACAATTTTGTGTACTTGAAGTTCAAGATCCAGCTGGAATTCAATATTAGTCTCTCAATGTTACATTCCACAGCTGTAGCTCCTTTCTGATTTTCCATGTTGTTTTTATTATATTTGCATTATACTAGATGCAAAGTGAACATTAATGTCATGGTCAGTGCAGACATGGAGGGCCAAAGGGCCTGTTCCTGTGTTGGACTGGACCATGTCTTATGCAGATCCATTCCTCATTCTATTATTTGTTGGTTTTGCCTAATTCCTGGTGGGGTAGAAAGGTTCTCATGCGTGTCTCAGCCTAGACCCTCTGTACATGCACCGATAGTACGTGGCTACCTTAAGCCATGGGAAGTCCAGCAAGTGTGGAGTCTCCTTGGCTTGTTACCGCGGCACGGTGGTGCAGCGGTAGAGTTGCTGCCTTACAGCGAATGCAATGCCGGAGACTCAGGTTCGATCCTGACTACGGGCGCCATCTGTACGGAGTTTGTACGTTCTCCCCGTGACCTGCGTGGGTTTTCTCCGAGATCTTCGGTTTCCTCCCGCACTCCAAAGATGTACAGGTATGTAGGTTAATTGGCTGGGCAAATGTAAAAATTGTCCCTAGTGGGTGTAGGATAGTGTTAGTGTGCGGGGATCGCTGGGCGGCGTGGACCCGGTGGGCCGATGGGCCTGTTTCTGCGCTGTATCTCTAAATCTAAATCTAAATCTAAATCTACATTCTTAGAACAAAGAACTGTACAACACAGGAACAGGCCTTTCAGCCCCCAATGTCCATGCTGAACATGATAGAAACATAGAAAAATAGGTGCAGGAGTAGGTCATTCGGCCCTTCAATATGATCATGGCTGATCATCAAAAATCAGTATCGAGTTCCTGCTTTTTCCCCATATCCCTTAATTCCGTTAGCCCTAAGAGCTCTCTCTAACTCTCTCTTGAAAACATCCAGTGAATTGGCCTCCACTGCCTTCTGTGGCAGATAATTCCACAGAATCACAACTCCCTGGGTTAAGAAGTTTTTCCTCATCTCAGTCCTAAATGGCCTACCCCATATTCTTGAACTGTGACCCCCTGGTTCTGGACTCCCCCAACATCGGGAGCATTTTTCCAAGAAAAGATGCCAAGATAATCTCATTTCTGCTTGCATATGTGATCCATTCCTCCGTATCTGTATTCCTATCTAAAAGCCTCCAATGCCACGATCATATCTGCCTCTATCACCACTCTTGGCAGCACGTTCCAAGCACCCGCCAGCCTCTGTGTTAAAAAAACTGCCCTGCACATCTCTTTTAAAGATTGCCCCCTCAAATTATGCCCTCTCGTCTTTAACATTTCCACCAAGGGAAAAATGTTCTGACTGTCTACTCTTTCTATGGCTCTCATGAAATCATATATATATTTTTTATATTTTATATGAAAACCGCTTCAGTCAAAGGATAAAGATTGTTTAGAAATGTCTGATTGAAATATCTCATTGACTTGGCTCTCGTCAATGCAGGCTACACAACCAGTAACCCAGAGATTAGACTAATGATTAGAGAACAAACCTGATCATAGCATGTCCACAAATTAAATAAACTCCTTTAAAACTCAGTGTCATTGCCCAAGCGTCTACATGATTGAAGCACAATGCGTTTCACCGTCCGGACTTTTCACCGTCTGGCGCGGCCTGAAATAGGCCACCGGATTTTCTCTGCCCGGCGGGGGCTTCAATGTCGGGAGCCCCGACCGCCCCGACGCGCAGCGGCAGCGTCTTCGCTTGCCCCGGATCGCGGGGCTTGGGTCGACCCGCTGCGGACCTTTCACCGTCCGCGCGCGGCCTGGAACGTGGCAACTTCAGCAGCCTGACCGCGGGAGAAGACGGCAGGGGAAGAGAAAATACATTCTGGCCTTCCATCACAGTGAGGAGGTGACTGGAGGAGACTCACTGTGATGGATGTTTCTTTTTTTTGTTTTGTGTTGGTTTGTGATTGTGTGTGTTATTGCTTATTTTTATTGTTGGACTGTGGGTAACGGAATTTCGTCCAAAAGACTTGTTTTTTTGGATGACAATAAAGGCTATTCTGATTCTGATTGAAGGAACTCAGCAGGTTAGGCGACATCTATGGACAGACAACGTTACGGGTCTGGACCTTCTCTCCAGAGATGTTACCTGTCAACGCATTCCTTCTCTCCAAAGATGCAGTTGTCACCCATTCCTTATTTCCCTCTCTCCAGAGATGCTGCCTGTCCCGCTGAGTTACTCCAGCTTTTTGTGTCTATCTTCCCTTTTTCAAACCGATTGGTTTAGGGGGCAGAAAGGTGGAAAAGAGTGGTGGGGCCGGGACAAGGCTTGACGGGTGATAGGTGGTTACAGGCGGGGGGGGGGGGGCTTCGATTGGCAGATGGGTGGAGTACGTGACCAAGGCTAGAGTTGAAAAGAAGCCACAAGGGTGTCAGATAAGAAGAGAAGAGGAGAATGTAAAGCTGGAGAGTTGTTGCAAAAACCCATCATGAATGTCCTTTTGGGGTAATATCTAGTTTGGTTCATGTGTGGTGTTGGGTCCATCGTGCTGAGGCTGCCTCTAGGCTGTAGTTGGAAGTGGCTCAGAAGGCCGCCCAGTGACGTGGCACTGGGGAATGGGCAGTCGATGCTGGGTTTGTCAGTGCAACAGCATGCCAGTGAAGGAAAAAGTAAACAGTTTTGATCCCCTTGTTCCCATGAAATAATTGCTGATGTTGCAGTAATTCGGTTCTTTTCCAATGTTGCGTCTGCGGTCTCAGGGCCTTGGCGAGGCGCTAATGACTGCTCTGATTTTGAGCCCCCTGCGTGGGCTGCTGGAATGGAATTGTTAACCTGATCTGCTGACATTAATTCCATCGCTCTCTCTGGAGCTGCTGGCCTGGCTGCTGAATGCCTTCCATCATTTCCTGTGTTGAACCAGGTTTCCAAATGCTCGTTGAAATTAGAAAAAAATGTTCTCAGTCAATATCGTGGCATGGAAAATTAAGCTTGCAATGTTTTCCTAAACAAATTATTCCATGACTGTGTGGAAACTGATCAAGTCCTGGCAATAGTCCCGCATTGGCCGGCCAACATCGCTCCTACATCAATCAGAGCTTTTCACAATATCACAATGCATTCCATACCATGCTGGTAAAGGGTATTTCAGTTTGCACAGAACGAGATTCAAAGTCAGGAAACCAAGGAATTTAATGCTGGAATTTGACGGAGGAGTATAGAATATTGAACATTCCCTGCAATTCTTCCAATGTCGCCACGTAATCTCGGTTAGTTCGGCCCTCTGGTTCGGACTGCATACAATGTGAAGTATAAGAAAATAACTGCAGATGCTGGTACAAATCAAAGGTATTTATTCACAAAATGCTGGAGTAACTCAGCAGGTCAGGCAGCATCTTGGGAGAGAAGGAATGGGTGACGTTTCGGTTCACTGTGATGGAAGGCCAGAATGTCATTTCTCTTCACCTGCCGTCTTCTGCAGATCCCTTCGATGGCAGGGAGGTCAGTCCCTACTGTACGATGTTCGTTCAAGATGAATATTGTGCGGCACGGTGGCGCAGTGGTAGAGTTGCTGCTTCACAGTGCCAGGATCGATCCTGACTCCAGGCGCTGTCTGTGACCTGGTGGCTGTTCTCCGGGTGCTCCGGTTTCCCCCCATCCCAAAGACGTGCAGGTTTTGTAGGTTAATTGGCTTCTGTAAGTTGCCCCTAGTATGCAGAATGCAAGATTGAAATAGCGGGTGATCATTGGTCTGTGCAGACTTGATGGGCTGAGTGGTCTGTTTCCACACTATCTCTAAACTAAAGTAAATAACATGCCAACCTTGTTCCCAATGGAAGACAGAATATTTGTGATCTGTTGTTCCCAGACTCCTGTGGATGTTAGGGAATGGGAGTTTGGTTTCCACTGACATTGGGTGTGGGCTTGTTGGCACAGAGCCACGTTGCTGGGATTAGGAATGCACTGTACTCCACTTCCCAGGCAGGAATGAGTGAACATCACGAAAATTTGCTCGTTGAAGATTCTGATGTGTTGCTTTTTAACTGTGTTTAGTAAGTTTGATCATCCATTCCATTATAGTCCTCTGTGGGTGAATTTGACAATAAAAGGCTCCACTTATCTCAAGTGACTAGAGCCAGTTTCCAAGGCAGTAAAGAATTGTTCTTTCACCTTCCCCGTCAACTGTTCAGATAAAGGAAGCCATTAAGAAGCAAAGAGTAGCATGCCGGGGTGGTTTTGATCCAGGGTCGACAACTTACTCAGATGATCTATCTCTCCCCAAATCAGTCAAGCTGTCCATCGGCAGTGTCAAAGGCACTTACATCTTGTTATTTGCTCAACATCTATATATTAAAACTCCCGTTTGTTTGTTTGTTTGTTTGTTCCTGAACTACAGCCAAAACGGAACATGATAGCGCGACAATTTCAGGCCCACCTTACTCACCGTCGTCCTTTTGGTGCTAATGGAAGAAGTCTCATTGAAATCGGTGTTATATTTTTGAAGTTATTCACATTTTAAAGTTTAAATCTATCTCATTGGGAGAAGGGGGAGGGAGGGGGGAGGAGGAGGGAGGATAAGGGGGAGTTGAGGGGGACGGAGTGGGGGGGAGGGGAAGGGGGGGAGGGGAAGGGGGAGGGGAGGGGGAAGGGGAGGGGAGGAGGGTGGAGGGGGAGGGGATGGGGAGGGGGGGTGAGGGGAGGGGGGGAGGGTGGAGGGGGAGGGGATGGGGAGGGGGGGTGAGGGGAGGGGGGGGGTAGGAGAGGGTGCTGCACCAATGCAGGAGAGGTTTGGGCCCAACGAGTCCACTTGATCTAGTTTGGAAATAATATAGGAATGGTGTCCCTGCCAAGTGGGTTAATCAGAGGCACCAAGTGCAACTAGCTGGCCACACTTTAAACTGAAGTTACCGTTCTGGAGTCAAGGGTGTTTAATTGTCATATGTACTGGCAACACAGCAATGACATTCTTACTTCTGCAGTTTTGGGGGCCAATCACACAATACCACAATCATAATATAATAGGCAGGTGGAAGGATGTTTGTGGTGGAAGGATAATAGCCTGGCTGGAGATCTGTGACCAGTGGCTTCTGCAGGGATCTGTGCTGGGACCTCTGCCGTTTGTGATATATATATATAAATGACCTAGACGTAAATGTAGATCATAAGGTCATAAGTGATAAGAGTAGAGTTAAGCCATTCGGCCCATCAAGTCTACTTCCGCCCTTCTTGGATGATCTATCTCTCCCTCCTAACCCCATTCTCCTGCCTTCTCCCCATAACCTCTGACACCCGTACTAAACAAGAATCTATTTATCTCTGCCTTAAAAATATCCACAGCCTTCTGCGGCAAAGAATTCCACAGATTCACCACCCTCTGACTAAATAAATTTCTCCCTTTAATTCTGAGGCTGTGACCGCTAGTCCTAGACTCTCTCACTCGTGGAAACATCCTTTCCACATCCTCTCCCCCCACTCCCCTCACCCCCTCCTCCCCATTCCCCCTCCCCCTCCCCCCTCCCCCCTCCTCCCCTCCCTCCTCCCTCCACTCCCCATCCCCTCCCCCTCCCCTCCCCCCTTCCACATCCACTCTATCCAAGCCTTTCACTATTCTGTACGTTTCAATAAGGTCCCCCCTCATTCTTCTAAACTCCAGCGAGTACAGGCCTGGTTGTTCCTCCAATAATTCTCCACTTTAATCCTCCTTCCCATTCCTGGACAGACCTTTCTGTCCTCGGTCTCCTCCATTGCCAGAGTGAGGCTAAACGCAAACTGGAGGAACATATTTCGCTTGGGCATCTTGGAGCCCAGTGGTATGAATATTGATCCCTCCCACTTCCGGTAACCCCGGCATTCCCTCTCTCTCTATCCCACCCCCACCCACCCTCACCCTACAAACAGCTGACAATGAGCCTGTTCCCCTTATCATTATTACTTTTTTGCATATCTTTCATTCATTGTTCTTTATCTCTCCACATTGCCGTCTATATCTCTCGTTTCCCTTGTCCCTAACCAGTCTGAAGAAGGGTCTTGACCCTAAACGTCACCCATTCCTTCCCTCCAGAGATGCTGCCTGTCCCGCTGAGTTACTCCAGCTTTTTGTGTCTACCTCTCCCATGTAATGTTCTGCTGACATTATCCTGAAAGTAAACAGGAATAAAATGTCCGACAAGAAGGAAGCTCTGGTGGAAATTTCACGTTGAAGTCAATCAGATTCAATTTAAAACGGGTGATGATTGGGTTTGGTCCTCTTATTCTTTGAGGACTTTTTTCTTATTGATCACGGCTGAGGGATGAAGGTCATTTCAAACAGGGACAAAATTATTGCCAAGCTGAGTCTCCAGCTAAAGATCGGCAAATGTGTCCATGACAGTCTCAATTAAGTCAAATGGTGTTTACCTGCCAGAAGCATTTGGGAATGATTGTCAGTTTAAAAGGCTGCCCGCTTTGGACAAAAGTGATTTTGTTCTCAAAATCAGAGAGATTTATTTTTTTTGTGTCAGCTAGCACAGGCAGTTAGGGTCAATCTATGAGGTGACCACAATGTGGAGCTTTTACTTTGTCAAGGAGTCGTTATGATAGCTAAGCTGTCATGAACAGAGGGGCCAGCCACTTGTTCTGTTAGTCACCTTTCCACATGCCTATCAGAATAACATTTTGCTGTCACCTTTTCACCAATGTGTATTTTATTTTGGAGTGGCAGTCAGCTTTTATCCTTCTTGACAACCCAATTATGTGCAGCATACCTCTGAGCTGCGAGGGAAGTCCACAAAGCTCACAAGGAGGGATATCTGTCGTTCAGCTGATGGGTTCCTAAGCTTGAAGTCAATGGAACTCAATTTCAGAAAGAGGCAACTGCTCAGAAAAGTGCCTTTACAGCAGGACGTAGAACATATCATATATATATATATCATATCATATATATACAGCCGGAAACAGGCCTTTTCGGCCCTCCAAGTCCGTGCCGCCCAGCGATCCCCGCACATTAACACTATCCTACACCCACTAGGGACAATTTTTACATTTACCCAGCCAATTAACCTACATACCTGTACGTCTTTGGAGTGTGGGAGGAAACCAAAGATCTCGGAGAAAACCCGCGCAGGTCACGGGGAGAACGTACAAACTCCTTACAGTGCAGCACCCGTAGTCAGGATCGAACCTGAGTCTCCGGCGCTGCATTCGATGTAAAGCAGCAACTCTACTGCTGCGCTACCGTGCTTAGGACAGCACAGCACAGGAAAAGGCCCTTCGGCCCACAATGTTTAGTTTAATTCAGCTTTGTGTAGCTTATTGTCACATGTACCGAGGTACAGTGAAAATGCTTTTGTTGCATGCCGACCAGTCAGCGGAAAGACAATACATGATTACAATCGAGCCATTCGCAGTGTAGAGATACATGATAAAGGGAATAACATGAAATGTTGCTGTCGGAGTAGAGATTTAAAAGAGTGGAGCAATAATAATGCATGATTGCAGATCCACTTCTGTGACTGTTGCACATTCGACTGGGTTTGGCCGCTGAACATAATGTCAAGTTAAACTAATCTCCTCTGCCTGCACGTAATCTATATCCCTCCATTCCATGCATATCCACGTGCCTATCTAAAAGCATCAATAATGCCACTGTTGCCTCAGCCACCACCCCAGGCAGCATGTTCCAGGCACCCACCATCCTCTGTGTAAAAACACTTGCTCCGCTCCATCCCCTTTCAACTTTGCCCCTCTCACCTTAACGCTATGCCTACTAATCTTCAACATTTCCATCCTCGGAAAAAGATTTTGACTGTCTACAAACTTCCATCAGGTCTTCACTCATCCTCTAATGTTCCAGCCGAAACAATCCCAGCCTGTCCAGCCTCACCTTATGCCTAATACTCTAATCCAGGCCACATTCTGGCACTTGTAAGGTCAGGGGGTATTTCTAACCACAGATGACTAGCAACAAAATGGCGCCGCTGCCCTAGCAGTTGCGGCTTACCTGCGGTCCGTTTGTCTTTGTGTTTTTTGTTGTTTTTTGTCTTAATTGTAGTGTTTAGATGTGATGTAGTGTTTTTTGTGGTTGTGTACTATGTGTGTGTGTGTGTGGGGTGGGGGGGCTGTAAAACTGTAAATTTGTCTCTTCCGAACGGAGACCCGACCTTTGTTTCTGGGTCGTGTCTCCATTCCCGCTGCACCCTACCATCGGCCAAACACCTGGAGCTGTCGGCCTCCACCTGGGACCACCTGGGTCTCTGGTTCGCAGAGCCCGCGGACCGGACTCACCATCTGCGGAGCCGGTTGTCTTTGGAGGCTGCGGGAGTGGCTGCGACTCGCCTTCGGAGGCTTTGGCGCGGGCCGCGTGGATGCCGACATCGGGAGCTCCGGCAGCGGTGACGTCTTCGCCCACCCCGGATCGCGGGGCTTGGGTCGGCCCGCCGCGGACCTTTCACCGTCCGGCGCAGCCTGGAACGGCAACTTCAACAGCCTGACCGCGGGAGAAGACGGCGGGTGAAGAGAAATGACATTCTGGCCTTCCATCACAGTGAACCGAAACGTCACCCATTCCTTCTCTCCCGAGATGCTGCCTGACCTGCTGAGTTACTCCAGCATTTTGTGAATAAGTCGATTTGTACCAGCATCTGCAGTTATTTTCTTATACAGTGAGGAGGGGACTGGAGGAGACTCACTGTGATGGATGTTTCTTTTTTTGTTGTTTTGTATTGGCTTGTGGTTGTGTAATTGCTTATTTTATTGCTCTTACTGTTGGACTGTGGGTAACGAAATCTTGTTTTTGGATGACAATAAAGATAATTCTGATTCTGATTCTGTTTCTACTGAAGGGGATATCTTGAATACTTTTAACAATGGAGGCTTAGTGTATGACTATGTAAGGGTTGTATTTAGTGCTAATAAATAGCCCCCCTGACCTTATATTCGTTGCTTTGAGTTAAAGAGGAAAGGATACTGTACGTCCCTTCAACTGTGTTCAATGATCTGTTCTACCTTTAGGAACAGTGGAACAGGATGGCACGGCAATGGACAGCAAAAAAAGTATAGTAGGATTCTCACTGATCTGTATAGAAAAAAAGGATGACAGTAAAGTACCATTGAAATAAACCATTTCTAATACCAATTTTCTTGAAGCATTAATCTGTTGTTTCTTTCTCAGCTTTTAAGGGCTGCACACCTAAACCATCTTGTCGTTTTTTTTCCTTTGCATAAGCTGGTTCACCATTTGTCCTGATCTTTTGCTTTTTCTTTTGGCTCTTGTGCATGTCGGTTCTCTTAGTGTTGTGTGATGGGGATGTTGTGTGAGATGAGTGGCTGTTCCAAGTGTCACCTTTCACCACAACTGCAGCAGGGTCTCCCGAAGTTCCAGTACCCATTCAGGTGACTCAGCATCAATTGAGTTCCAAGATCTGATTGCATTTGTTTTAGTTAATGCTAATGTGGAAAGTGACATCTTGCAATCAATGTCTGAAGACAGATAATTGCTTTAATGAGTGGCAGTCAAGGTTCTGTAACTTGTTATTGAACCGTAATAGCTTCAGAAGGCATTTGCTTAGCATTTGCCTACGTAACTCAATTCTGAATGCACAAAGAAAGAACACAGAACCACTTTTTACAATCATTGCCCCTCCATTTAGCTTATTTTCTCTACAACATATTTTCTAATAGTTTTAGCTCTTAGTTTAGTCTGGTTTAGAGATACAGCGTGGAAACAGGCTCTTTGGCCCGCCGAGCCGGCACCGACTAGCGACCACCCATACACTAGTTCTATCCTACACCTAGGGACAATTTACAGTAGACAATTAACCAACAAACCTGCACATCTTTGGGATTTGGGAGGAAACTGGAGCACCCTGAGAAAACCCGCACGGTCACAGAGAGAATGTCAAACTCCGTACAGACAGCACTCATAGTAAGGATCTGGCCAGGGCCTCTGGCGCTGTGAGGCAGCAACTCTACCGCTGCACAACTCTAATGCTTATTAATTGTGAAGGGATTTTCAGAAGTATCCTTTTGATGTTCCTTCCTTTGTTAGATATTACTGTGAATGTATCTATTGTATGGATTTGTCCAGGGAGGGAGTTTCAGAGCAGAATCAAAGGGAGATCAATGGCCTTCAATAATGGAGTGGTTACATTCGGGAGCAACAGAGCTACAGAGCAAGTCCAAACTAATAAACGGTCTAGTAATTCAATGGAATTAAATTCCATCCCTGCCAGGCAATGCATTAGCAGGAAACTGTACCGGGCTCCCTGTTAGCAGTGAAGTGGTTGAGTTGTAGATGGAGGATGGCAAACTTCAGTTACATGAGCCAGCAAATTTCTTGGGCTTCTCTCTTCTTGTGACTATATTTTCAGCAGCGGGTTGGGAATGTAGGGACGAGGATCTTAACCAGAACTCCCTACAAACTTGCAGTAAAGGCTTATGAATTCCCAGCAATGGAGCTTGCATATTTGCCATCACTGCATATTTGGATAATAGAGGTCACATTATAGAGAGGATGATGTTTATTGGAATGCTAATTATAAATTAATCGCATGAGTGGGTTCTGCTATTGTTCAAGACATTGTACGGAACAGTGAGCTGATTTATCACAGCTACCTCCTCGGGAATGACCTCCATTCTCAATGGTGGACAATTTTCTTAATTACAAAGTTCTTTCCAGCACTGTTCTTGAAGCCTAGATCTGATCTAGGCCTGGGAATGAACCTGCCATCTTTTCCTGCCTATTCCATTAGGGTTAAGGTTAGCCGTTGGAGGGTGTATTAACATTTCCAGGGTCAACCTTTGATGAGGCAAAAGCTGGCCCTCAGGTTGATGGTGAGGGGGAATGTCTTAGACGATAGGAAGATATAGGTGGGCTGGATCTGACCAGAAAAATGGCAAATGGAATTTAATCCGGAGAAATGTGAGGTGATATCGGTGAGGAGGTGCGACAAGGCAAGGCAATATTCAATAAGTGGGAGTACATTGAGTGCTGTGGGATGTCAGTGGCACCAGCAATGCTGCTCCATCGTTCCTGACGGGTAGCAGAACAGATCACTGAAACTGTTGAAGGGACAAAATCAAAGCATAGGAATGTAAGGACAGGCCCGATACTTACTAGCACTGAATGCAACCCGATTTAGGTTACAGCTTGAGAATATTGTGCAGGTCTGGTCATCATGGGGTTAATGGGGCATGTTGGTCGGCATGGGCAAGTTGGGCCAAAGGGCCTGTTTCCGCGCTGAATGACTCGATGACTCCAACATTGCAGGTAATCAAGTCGATGATATTCATCTGGTACTGGAAGATTGTGGCCATGAAATGAGAGAGGCCGGGGGTCATTTCCTAGGTACAGAAGACACTGAGGGAAAACAGCTGACATTTTGGGTTGGGATCCTTCTTCTGAACGAGGAAGGGCACTGATCGGCAACACCGCTTGTCCATTCCCTCTGGAGATGCTGCCTGACCTGTTGAGTTGCCCCAACACCATGTTTCTTGCCCAAGGCTGGAAGATCTCAGTTGCACATTTGAAACCAGCACACACACGGAAAGCCGAATGGCTTTATTCTGTGACCTTCAGATGCTATGACCATTTCTTCTGGGCGAATGAGCCGTGTCTCTGCCTGCCTTCTTTCCCCAAATTTAGCAGAGCATAGAAACAGACCCTTCGGCCTACCAAGTCCACAATGACCATTGATGAGCTGCTCACCCTAGTTCTACATTATCTCATTTTCTCATCCACTCCTTATACACTAGGGGCAATTTACAGAAGCCAATTAACCTACAACCCCGCACGTCTTTGTGACGTTATAAGAAACCGCAGCACCTGGTGGAAACCCATGCAGTCATAGGGAGCATGTGCAAACTTCTAAAAGACAGCACCACAAGGTCAGGGTGGAACCTGGGTCTCTGGTGCTGAGAAGCAGGGGCTCTCCCAGCTGTGCCACTGTGCTGCCCCTGGTTCAAGAATTTCTGGAAGTAGCACAAATGGAACATGCATCGATGTGTCAGCACAAGATGTCACAGTGGAGGGGCATATTGTACACAAGCCTGTTCACTTGAACACTGCCTGGCCGCAGAACACACCATGTCATTTCAACAAAACTTTCATGTTTAAAGCAATCCAGCTCCGAAAGTCGTACAAAAATGTTATAATGAGGCAGCTGCTGCATCCAGGCAGCCTTATTAAAGGACGAAGATACCAGTGGATGTCAACAACCTGTTTGGGACCTGCCACCTTACAAGCTGTACTCGAGCCATTGCAGTGTGAAGCTGCAATGTTATCTCTTTTAAGTGATCCTGCTACAGTTTCTGACTCAGTTGCTGGGGAAATCTGGCCAGGCTGAGCTGTTGCACAGCGGTGCATCTGCCAGCGACTACTGTATCTATATTGCTGCCAATTCAGAGCAAGCATCTCCACACAAGCCTGCTGGGTGCCAAGAAATGATATTGCGTCTAATTTGGCAGCGCTTATTTCTCAAAAGAATTATCTGACAGAAGCAGTGCTTGTGTATTATGGACAAAATAAGGTGCATCTAAATAAAGACAGAAAATAAAGTAGGTTTAGGGTTATTAATGTCACATACGTTTACCAAGATACGGTGTTTGAGAGAGGCCAACCCACAAGATGTTTACAGATATGTCCGCTTCATGCCTGGAAGAGTTTCTCTGAATACATCAAAGTAAGACTTTCTCGAGTGGGAAGGTGAATTAGTGAGCACTTACAGTAAATATTTTTGCCTCAGCTGTCACTGCCAATAGCGCCATTCATTAAGGTTTATTGACGATTATGTCACAGTTACTGCATTGCCAACACGTGAAAATTATCCATTCATAATTCAATGTTATTGTCACAATTGAGTTGTAACAGCACAGTATGAGGGCTTTCACTCCCTCGAGCTTCGAGGGATCTGGAGCAAATGGTACTAGCTTAGATGGGGCATCTTGGTCGGCATGGATAAGATGGGCCAAAGGGCCTGTTTCTGTGCTGTATCTCTCTGGAAAGATCTCTCTCTGAATGTGTTTCTCTGGTGCTCTTTTCAGTAAGAGCAAGAATGCTCACTGGTGTTGTGCCCACCGCTCAACGTAACGGGAGCAGATAATCTGGTCACTATCACGTTAGCGTTTGCAGGGACTTGCAAGGATGAGAGGAGATCTTATCGAAACGTATAAGATTATTAAGGGGTTGGACACGTTAGAGGCAGGAAACATGTTCCCAATGTTGGGGGAGTCCAGAACAAGGGGTCACAGTTTAAGAATAAGGGGTAGGCCATTTAGAACTGAGGTGAGGAAAAACTTTTTCAGTCAGAGAGTTGTGAATCTGTGGAATTCTCTGCCTCAGAAGGCAGTGGAGGCCAATTCTCTGAATGCATTCAAGAGAGAGCTGGATAGAGCTCTTAAGGATAGCGGAGTCAGGGGGTATGGGGAGAAGGCAGGAACGGGGTACTGATTGAGAATGATCAGCCATGATCACATTGAATGGCGGTGCTGGCTCGAAGGGCCGAATGGCCTCCTCCTGCACCTATTGTCTATTGTCTATTGTACGCAGATCGGATGTAAGATTTCCTACTACAGCCAGCACTCCATAAACTGCAAAGTGCCTTGAAACATTCTGAAAGAGATGCAGAAAAATGTAAGCTTCCAAATCGAGGAACGTTGGACACCAATGTCTATCCCATTTTGTTTCCACTTAATCCTATCTAAAGTGCTTAATTTTTTTTTTTAACTTTAAGATTTAAATTAAATCCTTTATCAAAGGACTAAAAACTCACTGAAGGTTCGCGCAGCATGGAAGAATTAAAGCTTTATTAAGTTATTGTACTTTCTGTCTTGTCAAAACTGACTTATACTCATTAATCCTTTTATATTTTAGCTAATGTCTCCTGTGGTGGATTCACAGGGGGGGTGGAGAACAGGGGCAGGATGGCTGAAGCACTTCATTGGCATTGTAATCATCATCTTATCTGGTGGCTGCATTGTTACCGCGGCACCATTGATACGTGTTAATAAATGTTTGATGTGTGCTGAAAATTGTATCTCTCTGGAGTTCGCAGAATAAAGATCCTCGCACGCACTTTGAGGTTCTAAAGGAAAGTGCTCGAGTGACTGTGACTGCAGATTGGGTCTTGGGATGAGGGATGAACATTTTGTAAATTGAAAATTAAATTAGAACTGGCTTTCAGAAAAATGCCATTGTTTTGCCATAATGCTTTGAGAACTAGAGTTGACTGCTGATAATACCTTGGTGATGTGAACCTCAGGAAGGCACTGCTCTGTTCATGCAGTGAATTCATATCAGTCTGCTTAATTAAGCTCGAGCTGTCTCGCACCGCTTCGAGCCCGACGCCTTGGTGGTTTCTCACCTGAGGAACAGGCTCGTGAATTCGAGTTCCCTTCCTGATCATTAAGTGCAGTTTCGGCCTAGTGTTTATCCAGTGATGCATTCTCTGAAACAGGAAGGTACTGCTGATGCTGGTTTACACTGAAGATGGACACAAAATTGCTGGAGTATCTTTTCTGACCCTTCTGAAGATACGTTGCCAATTCCTTTTCTCCGGAGTTGCTGCCTGACCCGCTGAGTTACTCCATCATTTTTTGTCCGTCTTCTGCATTCTGTGTGGTTCCCAGTAAGAGTAGGCTTATCAGATAATCACAGGTGCTTTGCTAACTATTTCCCAACCAATGACATTAATTGGCAGAAAACTCACCAAGACGTCACCCGGGCTTGTGGGCTTGAGTTACAGGGAGGGGTTGGTATACGCTGGGATGTTTTCTATTCCAGTGTAGGAGATTGAGAGGTGACCCTTTTGAGGTCCTCAAGATCATGAGGGGGCATTGATCAAATGAATGATAGGAAACTGTTAGAGGGGTGTGTGCCAAGCACAGGCAGGTGGGACTAGTGTAGATAGGGCATCTTTGTGGATATGGGCGAGTTTGGCCGATGGGCCTGTTTTTGTGCTGTATGAGTCTATGAATGCTCACAGTCTCTTTCCTGGGGTTGAGGATTCTAAAACTATAAGGCTTAGGCTTAAAGTGAGAAGAGAGAGATTTAAGTGGGACCTCAGAGGTTAACGTTTTCACTCTGAGTGTGGTCTGTATCCGCATCGAGCTGCCAGAGAAAGCGATTGAGGTGAATGTAATTAGGACTTCCAAAACATTGCAACATACATGGATAGGAATATTTGTGTATGGCTTGATTGTACTCGTATATAGTATAATTTGTACGAAAGAACTGCAGATGCTGGTCTAAATCGAAGGTAGACACAAAATGCTGGAGTAACTCAGTGGGTCAGGCAGCATCTCCATGGAGATAGCATCTTAGGAGATGCAGCCTGACCCGCTGTGTCACTCCAGCATTTTGTGTCTACCTGTAGTGTAATTTGACTGGATAGTACACATAACATTTTCACTGTATCTCGGTACACGTGACAATAAAAGAACAATATCAGTACCAATTCCTGCTTGACTTCTGACAGGTTTAGCAGCATATCCATAGGACAGGACCTCCTGCACTCAGTTCCACACCGGCAGCTGAGATATTTGTGTCTAAAGTTTCTACCGTGTGTCCTCAAGTCAGACACAAGTCATGCCCATAGACCCGTGGCTGACATCTATTTAATAGACAATAATCTGCAGAGACAGATTGTACATGGAGGTCAGTATCAAGAAGGGAACAATTCAAGAGTCTCCCCCTATGGCATGGTGGCACGATGGCGCAGCGGTAGAGTTGCTACCTCCCAGCACCAGAGACCCGGGTTACATCCTGACTACGAGTGCTGTCTGTACGGAGTTTGTACGTTCTCCCCGTGACCGCGTGGGTTTTCTCCAGGTGCTCCGGTTTCCTCCCACACTCTAAAGACGTACAGGTTTGGAGGCTAATTGGATTTGGTGTAATTGTAAATTGTCCCTAGTGTGTGTCGAGTAGTGTTAATGTGCAGGGATCGCTGGTCGGCATGGACTCGGTGGGCCAAAGGGTCTGTTTCCACGCTGTACCACTAAACTAAACTAAGCCTGCCCACCATCCTCGACCCCTCTAGTACCCTCCGCTGCCCAAACACAACAATTCCCCCTCACCCAGCCAACCACTGCCCACAATTCTCCAACAATTCTCCAAATATCAGCAGCATTATACAACCAATGCTATTCACATGCTCCCTGGGAAACACAACCATTAATGAGTGTAACGTTGTACAATTGATCTCATGGCTGCGGACAATGGCACAATTCACAATTAATGTCCGGTGCTCAGAACTCCATAGCGCCTTCAGCTGGGTGTCAAATGTGCGATGACGAACAAAAAGCTATTGAATGGAGTCAATATAATATTGATGAACAGCACTGGCAAGAGCTAATGGGTCTCTTTTAAAGAATATTCGCAAATAAGTCAGAGATTGGATGACCAATGAGTTAGAAAATTGACCTATTTGTCTAGAACCTTGAATAAAAGCTACGCAGATTGGGAGATATTGGTGCCTTTCTCTGGCCTTTATTTAAAAGACAAAGGGACAATTTTCCATCTCACTGGTTACCCAATCATCAACTTTTAATAAGAAATGATTTTATTTTGCTGCATTGTTGAGCCTGTCATGTGCATTTACTATCTACCTCCAGCTCTCAGAGAGTTTTAATCCGCTTTCAACTTCATTATAGTTCCACCAACTCCCTGTCGTAAGCCTCAAGCTGCATCGCACTGTCCAGGTGGCTCAGTGTCAAGTAACAGCAGACAGGCAGAGGGTGGGTGATTCATTCAGAGGGCAGTGGCTATATGAAACGAGCTGCCAGAGGATATAGTTGAGGCAGATACAATAACAACATTTAAAAGATACTTGGACAAGTACATGGATAAAAAAGGTTTTATAAGTTCATAAGTTCATAAATGATTGGAGCAGAATTAGGCCATTTGGCCCATCGAGTCTTCTCCTCTGTTCAATCATGGCTGATCTATCTTTCCCTCTCAACCCCACTCTCCTGCCCTCTCCCCATAACCCCTGACACCCGTACTAATCAAGAAACTATCAATTTCTGATTTTAAAATATCCATTGACTTGGCCTCCACAGCCATCTGTGGAAATGAATGCAACAGATTCACCACCCTCTGACTGAAGAGATTCCTCCTTTTCTCCTTCCTAAAGGCACGTCCTTTTATTCTGAGGCGATGGCCTCTGGTCTTAGACTCGCCCACTAGCGGAAACATCCCCTCCACATACATTAGGTTTAGAGGGATGTGGACCAAATGCAAGAAAATGGGACTAGTCTAGATGGGGCATCTTGGTCAGCATGACGTGTGTTCGATCCTGACTAAGGGCGCCGTCTGGATAGAGTTTGTACGTTCTCCCCGTGACCGCGTGGGTTTTCTCCGAGATCTTCGGTTTCCTCCCACACTTCAAAGACGTACAGGTTTATAGGTTTGGTTCATTGGCTTGGGTTTGCGTACTTGGTATATGTGTAGATTGTCCCTAGTGTGTATAAGCTTGTGTGGGGATCGCTGGTCGGCACGGACTCGGTGGGCCGAAAACAGGGCCTGCTTCCGCGCTGTATCACTAAACTAAAACTAAACAAAGACATAGTCCATAGAAGATCATAGTTGCTGAGATTAATGTTGTGCAGTGTTCACGAGCCTGATGGTTGCTGGGAAGAAGCTGTTCGTGAATCTGGTGGTCATGATTTTCAGACTCATGTACCTTCTTCCCGATGGCAGGAGTGAAATGAGAGCCTCTTACGTGTTTATGCATCCCTTGGTCTCATCCAGAATTTCTTTCATTTAAGGTATCATATCATATCATATCATATCATATATATACAGCCGGAAACAGGCCTTTTCGGCCCTCCAAGTCCGTGCCGCCCAGCGATCCCCGTACATTAACACTATCCTACACCCACTAGGGACAATTTTTACATTTACCCAGCCAATTAACCTACATACCTGTACGTCTTTGGAGTGTGGGAGGAAACCGAAGATCTCGGAGAAAACCCACGTAGGTCACGGGGAGAACGTACAAACTCCTTACAGTGCAGCACCCGTAGTCAGGATCGAACCTGAGTCTCCGGCGCTGCATTCGCTGTAAAGCAGCAACTCTACCGCTGCGCTACCGTGCCGTAACAGTTTATAAACACATCACCTCTCCTTATTTAGTGCCTGACAGTTAAATCTGGGGATTATTATTCTGCCGTAAAAGTGTGCCTTTCCTGTGCTGCCGAGTTTCTCAGCTCTTTCAGTGTGCTTGCACGAAAATGGAAGGAGCCAGTGCGAAGAATCTTCAGTGTCTGTTTTATTATAAAGCCCCATCAGAAAGTGCAGATTTTAGATTATGTCTCCTTATGGTTTCAGGTGGAAAAGAATGGTGCAGATAAAACACAATCATCAACTATATAGAGATGCCACAAAATGATTTGTTTTACCAATAATCCTGTAAATTACCTTTTCCTGCGTGTTGAAAATGGCTCCAAAGTCATTTCACAGTTCGAATTGATCATTCTGCTGTCATCCTGATAAATTTGCCTCTGAAGTCATCCTCTTTAGATATATTTGTGCAGGGTTGATGGGCCACAGAGCTGGGCGAGGGTGGATGAACTGCTATTTTGTGACTCCCTTTTAATCCATAATGGGATCATGAAATACATCACCAGAATCATTTGCTGCACTGCGAATTCTCAGATTCGCCAGGGCACATACTTAGTGTTTGATCCTCTTGGTTCTAATAAATAAAAAAGGAAGAAAAAAAACAAAGTACCTAAAGCCCTATTTGTTAAAGTCACCTTTAACATTTTTATTTTACCAAAATATTTCCATTCGAGCAGTAAATAATGGCAGAGTTTTGCATCTGATTTTTGAGATGGTGTACACGTCTATCCAGATGCTCTCAATGCCCAAATGACCTACCATGGAGCAGAGAACATTGAACAATAAAGCTCAGGAACAGGCCCTTCGGCCCACAATGTCCATGCTAAACATGATGCCAAATTAAACTAATCCACAAATGGGGGGACGGCAAAGTGAGACCAAATCCAAAATGGAGGAACAGCACCTCATATTTTGCTTGGGTAGCTTACAACCTAACGGTATGAACATTGAATTCTCCAATTTTGGTTAACGAACCTACAAACAACACACCTTTCCTACACTGCCCCCCCCCCCCCCCATTCCCTGCGCCCCACCTTGACTCATATCCATTTATCCCCTTCCCCTTCCTCTCCCACCTACAGCCTTCAGTGTCTTCTGTGTCTCTGTCTTCAGTGTTCAGCTCTTTTATCCTCATCATACACCCTTTTGGCTCTTCATCTCTGGCCTTTGTCCAACAGTCTGCCTATCGAAGAAAACCTCACCTGTATACACCCATCACCCGGCAGGATTTGGCCTGCCCCCCCCTCTCTTCCAGTTTTCTTCCCCCCCCCACCCCAACTCACCACAATCAGTCTGAAGAAGAGTCCCAACACAAAATGTCACCTATCCATGTTCTCCAGATATGTTGCCTGACCTGCTGAGTCACTCGAGCAATTTAGTGCAGTTTTGAAAACTAATCTCTGATTACACATGATCCATATCCCTTCATTCTCCTACATATCCATGTGCCTTCTAAAAGCTCCTGTCGTATCCATCTCTATCATGTCTGGCCTCCACCACCACCCCTGGCAGTGCGTTTCAGGCAGCCTCATTGAAACTTACCAAATAGTGACAGGCTTGGAAAGAGTGGATGTGGAGAGGAGGTTTCCTAGTGGGAGAGTCTAGGACTAGAGGTCATAGCCTCAGAATTAAAGGATGTTCCTTTAAGAAGGAGATGAGGAGGAGTTTATTTAGTCAGAGGGTGGTGAATCTGCCACATAAGGCTGTGGAGGCCATCAATGGATATTTTTAAGGCAGAGAAAGATAGATTCTCAATTAGTACGGGTGTCAGGGGTTATGGGGAGTAGGCAGGAGAATGGGGTGAGGAGGGAGAGATAGATCGGCCATGATTGAATGGCGGAGTAGACTTGATAGGCCGAATGGCCTAAAAATGCTCCTATCACTTATGACCTTGTGACCACCCACCTATTTGTTCGTGGGATGGCTACCCGACAATGGGGAAATAAAGAGCAAAACTGTGGGTCAGAAACAGGGCCGGATGCCAAGCATTTGTTGGCCTGCTGATTCATAAAAGAGCCCTTACTGGGAGAACTTACCCATACACAGGCTAGCATCATATCAGGGAGAGTCAGACAGATGGCCAAAGGTCACTGTGCAAGATGAGAGAGAAATGAAGGATGTGTTTTGACCTCTATTAGACCTAGATCTTATGAGTTTTACTCATTAATTTTACAAGGTTACTGGCAATGCTGAATGTGGGCTAAGATTCCTACTCCAGTTCCAAAGATTTCACAGATATTTCTGGAATTCGTATTAATTCTAATTGACTGTGAATGATTGTTAGCTTTTGATTGGAGATATTATTCTATTTAACTTGGCCAGGTTTAAAAAAAAAGGAATGTTAATGCAATTGTCTGGTTCCTTTGCCAGTGAAAATCAATTTGGACCTTGTTATTTTGTAGAAGTTGCAATTGTGCTGTTCAATGCAAATGGAAGAGGAGTTTCATGTTCATGTCATGACCTTGGAGTTAAGAGACCAGTCTCCCACAAATGGGAATGAGCTATATGCAAGCAAGTGGCACTGAACCATCTGTCAACTTGGCCAGCATTGACCAGGTGTGCCAAAGGGCCTGCACCCCTGCCATTTTGGCCTATGAATCCATGACTCTAACTAAGCCAAAGATAGACACAAAAAGCTGGAGCAACTCATATTTTCATAACTTGCACAAAATGCAAAATTTCTGGTTGGAGATTTTTAAAATAGTTTCTAAAGTTATCAACAAGCAATTGGATATGGATCCAAAATTAATTATATTAGGATTATCAGAACATACTACAAACTTTACAACAAGTCATTTTCTTGATTACAGTTTAATAACTGCGAAAAAATTATTACTTAAATTTTGGAAAAAAACAATAACCCCCACAATTAAAATGTGGACTACGGAAATGACAGAGACCCTGCATTTGGAAAAAATAAGATTTGCCTTAATTGACAAACCTGAGTTATTTTTTTAAAATATGAATTTTTAGAAAAGTAAATGGGTTTGGCACAGGACTAAAATAATTTTTTTTAATTAAAAGTTGAAACTTGAGTTTAGGGTTGGATGTACAACTGTGGTTATTGTCTCCCGGATCTACCCCCTTTAATTTTTACAGTTATACCTTTTTTTAAATTTTCTTATTCTCTCTTTCCAATAGTTTATAGTTTTTTCTTTTTCTTTCTTCTTTATTTTTTATTTTCTCTCTTTAAAAAAAAAAAAAAAAAAGCTGGAGTAACTCAGTTGGACGGGCAGCATCTCTGGAGAGAAGGAACGGGTGGCATTTCGGGTCGATCCGAAACATCATCCATTCCTTCTCTCCAGAAATGCTGCCTGTCCCGCTGAGTAACTCCAGCTTTTTCTGTCTATCTTCGGTTTAAACCAGCATCTGCAGTTCCTTCATACACACTCTAACTAAGCCACGTCATTGTCAGAGCCTCCTCGATGTCAATGTGCCGCAACTGAAATGACGTGTCAG
Organism: Rhinoraja longicauda; assembly: GCF_053455715.1. Lineage (NCBI taxonomy): Eukaryota > Metazoa > Chordata > Chondrichthyes > Rajiformes > Arhynchobatidae > Rhinoraja > Rhinoraja longicauda. Next base: position 9,110,570 of record NC_135984.1, read on the forward strand.
CAGTCACTCTGGGAGCAACATGTGATGACTTAATAAAGTGCTGAAAAGGCCGTGGGGACTTAAATTTGAAAACTTATCAATTATGTTCATCTCTGTAAGTATAGCTTAAGAATTCTTAATGACCAAGAGATGTATGCGTTGATTGAATGAAATGATACATTTTAACATCATTGATAAGCACTCTGCACTTCAATGTTATCAGACATTATTTTAGGAACAAAGCTGGTGTATTATATTTGATTCAAAAACCGTCAGATACTAAGACTATTATTAGTTCATTATTACAAATTAATTACATGCTGCTTATTATGACTGGTTGTTGCATCACGACCTGGTTCGGTAACTCGAAAGACCAGGAACGAAGAAGACGGCAGACTGTGGTAGACACTGCCCGGTCCATGACAGCTACTGACCTCCCCACCGTCAGAGGTATCAATAGGAGGCACAGCCTCAATAAAGCAGCCAATATCATCATAGACCCACACCACCCTGGCCACGCTCTCCTCTCATTCCTACAATAGACAATAGACAATAGACAATAGGTGCAGGAGGAGGCCATTCGGCCCTTCGAGCCAGCAACGCCATTCAATGTGATCATGGCTGATCATTCTCAATCAGTACCCCGTTCCTGCCTTCTCCCCATACCCCCTGACTCCGCTATCCTTAAGAGCTCTATCCAGCTTTCTCAAGATTCAAGATTCCTCCCCAAGTTTTTGCATCTCTTGAATGCATTCAGGGAATTGGCCTCCACTGCCTTCTGAGGCAGAGAATTCCACAGATTCACAACTCTCTGACTGAAAAGGTTTTTCCCCATCTCAGTTCTACCATCAGGAAGAAAGTCCAGAAGCCTGAAAATCATGACCATCAGATTCAAGGATAGCTTCCTTCCCAACAACCATCAGGCTCTTGAACACTGCACAACACTAAACTCAGCAACGATGATCTTCCATGAAATGTGACTTGGGTTCTACTGCAGACTTTGTTTTTTTGTCACTATTATAGTTACTTGGTATTACGGTAATTAATTTATTGTATTTTTGATTATTATATATTGTCTGTGTGTTACTGCTTTTACTGGCCTGTAAATCTACAGCAAATCTACCGCGGCACGGTAGCGCAGCGGTAGAGTTGCTGCTTTACAGCGAATGCAGCGCCGGAGACTCAGGTTCGATCCTGACTACGGGTGCTGCACTGTAAGGAGTTTGTACGTTCTCCCCGTGACCTGCGTGGGTTTTCTCCGAGATCTTCGGTTTCCTCCCACACTCCAAAGACGTACAGGTATGTAGGTTAATTGGCTGGGTAAATGTAAAAATTGTCCCTAGTGGGTGTAGGATAGTGTTAATGTACGGGGATCGCTGGGCGGCACGGACTTGGAGGGCCGAAAAGGCCTGTTTCCGGCTGTATATATATGATATGATATGATAATAAGAATTTCATTGTTTTCAGTGCATGTGATAATTAAGCACTCCTGACTCTTGATCAGTCTTTTTATGTGCCTGCTATTTCCAAACTTAGTCTGTCTTTCCTGCTCAGGACTAATGCAATTTATTGACTTAACTTTAATTATAAATATCATACTTTGATATCAAAGCATAGATGCATAGTTTTGAACAAAGCAAATGTCTGTTCTGTGGATATATAGCTCATCTGTGATCTTAAATACGGATTCCCTAAGCCAACTGACATTTAAAAATAACAAAAAAAACATTCCTTACGAGCCTGAAAATGAACCACCTTGTCATTAATTCTTTATTGAGTTAAAAAAAGAAATGAAAAGCATGCAGAGAATTACCTTTGTCCTAATCCATGAGGTAATTAAAGTTCTTTATAATTTTGCAGGCCAGCGGTTTGATTTACATTGTGTAGGCCGTGAGTAACATTGCAATTAATCTCTGTCATGAAGAGACAACACAGTTGTCAACCGTTGTTTGTCAAGGTCTCTCATCTCTCGACGTGAGACTCTCCCTGGGTGTCTGTTACCATGGCAACCAAGGACAGGCCCGGTCACACCTTTTCCTGCAGTGAAGAGAGAATGGAGAGGAAGGGTCTCGACCCGAAACGTCACCCATTCCTTCTCTCCAGCGATGCTGCCTGTCCCGCTGAGTTACTCCAGCATTTTTGTGTCTACCTTCGGTTTAAACCAGCATCTGCAGTTCCTTCCTACGCTTTTCCTGCAGTGACTTGAGTCTCCACAATCCAAATGTGTAGAAATGGCTTCCCTGAATTGGGACAAATGAGGTTCTACCTGCTGAGTTTGAGGGTGGATGTTAACTTAGACTTCATTTGACAAGCTTGATAAATACCAAAGTAATCTTTGCATTGACCACCACTTAAAGCACAAATATTCTTGTTGTTCCCTTCCCAGTATGAGACCCACCGTTTCTCTACCATCATGGCTAAGTGAATGTTTCTTTTATAGAAGGTATCACACAATGCTGGAGTAATTCAGCAGGTCAGGCAGCATCTCAGGAGAGAAGATTTATAGAAGTACCCTGCCAGCACTGCTTCTGCAGAGGAGGGAGCACACTTTTTCTCCAGAGTCAGTTTGGCCCCTCCCTACCATCCTTCTCAGAACAGCTTCTTCCCCTTCTGAAGAAGGGTCTCGACCCGAAACGTCACCCATTCCTTCTCTCCCGAGATGCTGCCTGACCTGCTGAGTTACTCCAGCATTTTGTGAATAAAAAGCTTCTTCCCCTTCCTCTCCTCTGTTATCAGCCTTCTTATTCATTCTCCAGTCACAGTCTTGTGACTGTGGTCAGCTGGGAATCTGTCCGATTCACCTCTACCCCATTGCGGACATTGGACTTTGTCTGTGGAACTAATACGTCACAGTGCTAACAACTAATCTACATTCTTGTTAGATATAGCCTTGGTTCTCACTCTCCCTCATTTTTCTTTCTGCCTCCTCTCTCTGCTGAAGGCACGGACTACTTGTTGGTGTACCATTCCATGTCTGTGCAGGTCTGTAAAATGATCCTTTCAATTGGTGTTATTTGTTATTGCCATGTTTACCGAGTACCAATGAAAAGCTTTGTTTTCTTGATTAGTACAGGGGCTAATAGAGGTTTTTAAAATTTTGAGAGGGACGGACAGAGTTGACGTAGGTAGGCTTTTCCCTTTGAGAGTGGGGAAGATTCCAACAAGGGGACATAGCTTCAGAATTGAGGGACAAAAGTTTAGGGGTAACATGAGGGGTAACTTCTTTACTCAGAGGGTGGTGGCTGTATGGAATGGGCTTCCGGTGGAAGTGGTGGAGGCAGGCTCAATTTTATTATTTAAGAGTAAATTGGATTGGTATATGGATAAGAGGGGATTAGAGGGTTATGGTCTGAGTGCAGGTAGATGAGACTAGGTCAGGGAGAGTGGTCGGCGTGGACTGGCAGGGCCGAACGGGCCTGTTTCCGTGCTGTAATTGTTATATGGTTATATGGTTATATGGTTATATGGGCTATGGGGAGAAGGCAGGAGAATGGGGTTAGGAGGGAAAGATAAATCAGCCATGGTTGAATGGCGCAGTAGACTTGATGTGTCAAATGGCCTAATTCTACTCCTATCCCTTATGACCTAATATTCTGCCCTGCACCCTTTTCTCTATTTATTGCATTCGAGTTTGACTTGATTGCATTCACATATAGTTTATCTGATCTGATTGGATAGCATGCAAAACAAAGCTTCTCACTGTACCAATTGACAATAATACCACGTGACAATAATAAACTTAAACCTAAACCTGAACGACGATCCTACTGTGAGATTGATGGGACTCTAGTTCCTCATGGCAGGTGTGAAAGACATGGCACAATTGGGAGGCTTTTCACCCAAGGGGTAGTATGTTCTGTGTAACATGAGCTAACACCACTGACACTATTGAATGTATAGACACTAAAAATGTATGAACAATTTTTGCACGTTTTTTTTGTATATATATTTTATTCTGAATTAAGTTGATGAAGTTAAAAAAAAGACACAATTTTCTTTCCAGTCATGACTACCTATTATTGGGCTATGTTGCCGTCTGGGATGTGAAGCTCAGGAAAACCAACGAGAAGGCTGTTCTCTGCATTGTGCATCAGCACCCTTGTGCTAAGTACATTCCTGTTAGATATAGCCTTGGTCCCCTCTCTTGGTATCTTCCTAATTTCCCTCTCTGTCTCCCCTCTCTGCCGAAGGCACGGACTACTTGTTAGTGTACCGTTCCATGTCTGTGCAGGTGTGTGAAATGACCCTTTTTAAAATTGGTGTTATTTATTATTGCCATGTTCACCGAAAAGCTTTGTTTGCCTGCTATCCAGTGAAATCATACTGCACATGAGACCAATCAAGGCATGCACAGGTACAACAGGTGCTTTATGTGATTGAAGGTTCCGTATGTAAATGCAGGCACAATTTATCACAGGGTGGGCAAATAAATGGCCTGAATGAAAATAAATGAGTACTTAATTATTAAGAAAGAGATAAAATGGAAAAGGAAATGGGATAGCCTTGATATTAAAGAATGAGAGAAAGGCAGTGGAGACGAACGAGCCTTGGCCAGAGAGAGAGGTGGAATCTGCTTAAGTAGACCTAAAAAAGGGAGTGAGTGGAAGATACTTGTTCACAAATTAGTGTTCAAGAGAAACCATTATAGGAGAAATTAATGGTATGAAATGTGATGACCAGCAATAGGTTTTGAAGGCTACGCCTACGGATGGAGTGCACGCACTGGTTGTCATCTTGTAGAATAGTCCCCATTATTGGGAGGTAGTAAATGCATCCACATTATTTAAGAAATTAGATGGCATCACGGGTAGACAAGGTGGTGAAAAGGGCCTTTGGTACTCTGGCCTTCATCAGTCAGGGAGTTGAATGTAGAAGTTGGGTCATCATGTTACAGTTGCACAAGATGTTCATGAAACCGCACTTGGAGTATTCTGTTCAGTTTTCGTCGCCTTGCTATAGGAAGGATGCCATTAAGCTCGGAAAAAATGCAGAGAAGATTTATTTTATTTAGAGATGCAGTGCAGAAACAAGCCCTTCGGCCCACCGGGTCCGCGCCGCCCAGCGATCCCCGCACATTAACACTATCCTACTACACCCACTAGGGACAATTTTTACATTTGCCCAGCCAATTAACCTACAAACCTGTACGTCTTTGGAGTGTGGGGGGAAACCGAAGATCTCGGAGAAAACCCATGCAGGTCACGGGGAGAACGTACAAACTCCGTACAGACAGCCCCCGCAGTCAGGATCGAACCTGAGTCTCCGGCGCTGCATTCGCTGTAAGGCAGCAACTCTACCGCTGTGCCACCGTGCCACCCCTGAGGATGTTGCTAGGACCTGAGCTATAGATAGAGTATGGGCAGGCAGGGACTTTATTCCTTGGAGCTCAGGAGGCTGAGGGGTGGTCTTTGGAGTATAAAATCATGAGGGCCATAGATAAGGTGAATGCACCTTGTCCCATTGAAGGGGAATCTAAAACTAAAGGGCATAGGTTTAAGGTGAGAGGGAAAAGATTTACTAGCGACCCAAAGGACTACTTTTTCACACTGTGGGTGTGGGTATATTAGAAGGAGCTACCAGAGAAAGTGGTTGAGGCAGGTAAAATAAAACATGTAAAAGACATTTGAACAGGTGCATGAACAGGAAAGGTTGAGAGGGACTGTGTAGGAAAAAACTGTAGATGCTAGTTTAAATCGAAGGTTTACCACAAAATGCTGGAGTACCTCAGTGGGACAGGCAGCATCTCTGGAGAGAAGGAATGGGTGACGTTGTGGGTCGAGACCCTACTTCAGACTAAGGTTGAGAGGGAGATGGGACGAATGCAGGCAAATGCTTAGATATGCATCTTGGTCGGCATGGATGAGTTGGACTGCAGGACCTGTTTCCATGCTGTATGACCCTGACTTGTTACAAACTCCACACCGACAGCACGCGTAGTCAGGATCAAACCTGGATCTCTGGCGTTGTAAGACAGCAACTCTACCGCTGTGCCACTGTGCCACCCTAATTCCAATCCTTTTTTCCAATGATCTCAACTATAGCAAAATTAAACAGAACATGTCGTGGCCTAAATCTTCAGGCTTATTCAAAGTGAAACTTGAGGATATCAGCTTAATGGAGACAAAAAGTGTAGGTGCTGGGACCTTGAGCAAAATCACAAAGTGCTGGAGGAACTGCGTGGGTCAGGCAGCAACTGTGGAGGGGATGGATAGATGATGTTTCAGATCCATTAATAGTCTGTCCCCTGTGATGGATATCAGCTATTTTGTTTAGGGATACTGCATGGAAACAGGCCCCTCGGCCCACCGTGTCCGCGCCGACCAGCGATCCCCGCACATGCACCATAATTGTACATTTATACCAAGCCAAATGACCTACAAACCTGTATGTCTTTTGAGTGTGGAAGGAAACCGAAGGTCTAGGAGAAAACCCATGCAGGTTAAGGGGAGAACGTACAAACTCCGTACAGACAGCACCCGTAGTCAGGATCGAACCCGGGTCTCTGGTGCTACTACTGCTGCGCCATCGTGCCACCGAAATAATGAGACCCATTGAATGGCACAAGGCCAGTTGTCAGAACAAGTTGGATCTCAAAAGATGCCTCAGCCGTATCAGCACAGTCTGTATTGCATTTTGTAACTTCCACTCGGATACTCAAGTGGTTCCTGACAGAAGTGCTGAAGCATCCTTCTCCACTGTTGAGCTCAATTTCATCATCCAAATATTGCAGGGGACACTGCGCTTACTTGGATATTTCAAGCACGGTGGAAAAGCTGGGATTCTATCTTTGAATTCCACCAACGTCTCAAGGCAAAACAGAAATTTGCTTCTGCAGCATGCATTAAGTTGGAGATGCCGTGAGAGAGGAAGTTTGAATTCAAGTCAAAAATGTGTAATTGTCATATATACCAGGCACAGAACAATGAGATTCTTACCTGCTGCAACTTAACAGGCTGTAAATGCAGTAACACAGAGATATATGTATGATAATCAATAATACAATGAATCAACTTCTTTACATCGGCGAAACCAAACGCAGGCTCGGCGATCGTTTCGCTCAACACCTTCGCTCAGTCCACCTTAACCAACCTGATCTCCCGGTGGCTGAGCACTTCAACTCCCCCTCCCACTCCCAGTCTGACCTTTCTGTCATGGGCCTCCTCCAGTGCCATAGTGAGGCCCACCGGAAATTGGAGGAACAGCACCTCATATTTTGCTTGGGCAGTTTCTAGCCCAGCAGTATGAACATTGACTTCTCCAACTTTAGATAGTTCCTCTGCCCCTCTCTTCCCCTCCCCCTTCCCAGTTCTCCCTCTATCTTCCTGTCTCCACCTATATCCTTCCTTTGTCCCGCCCCCCTGACATCAGTCTGAAGAAGGGTCTCAACCCGAAACATCACCCATTCCTTCTCTCCCGAGATGCTGCCTGACCTGCTGAGTTACTCCAGCATTTTGTGAAATAAATACAATTAATTATTAACAGTATTACTAAACTAGCATAACAGTGCAAAGCTGAGGTCTGTAATGCAACCAAAGACACAGTTAATACAAGATCATAGTTGCTGAGGTTAGTGTTGTGCAGTGTTCAAGGGCCTGATGGGTGCTGGGAAGGAACTGTTCTTCAACCAGGAGGTCACGGTTTTCAGGCTCCTGTACCTTGCTGGTGGTCGTAATGAGAAGAGAGCATGGTCAGGATGGTGAGGTTCTTTGATGATATTACCTGCAATTTGGAGGTAGTGTTTCCTGCAGATCCTTTCAATGGTGGGGAGGTCAGTTTCTGTGATGGACCGGGCAGTGTCTACCACTCTGTGTAATCTCCTTCACTCCTGGGCATTCGAGTTGCTGAGCCTGGTCATGATACCACCCATCAGTATGCTGCCTACTGTGTACCTGTAGAGGTTTGACGCACTAAATCTCCTCAATCTTCTAAGGAACTGTTGGCATTGATGTCTTGATTGCATCAATGTGCTGTGCCCAGAACAGATCTTCAGAGATCTTCAGTCTGAACAAGCGTCTCGACCCAAAACGTCACCCATTCCTTCTCTCCAGAGACGCTGCCTGACCCGCTGAGTTACTACAAGACATTTTGTTTCTTGCAGGAACTTGTAAACTATTGTTCTGTAGGCTTCAGTGGAATGGAAGTGGAGTTCAATGCACACTTTAGTTCATCACGTATTTAGTGTGTGGTAGGTCAGAGGAATGGTAGCTACAAGTGAGTTATTTACTGCTGCAGCATTATGAAGTAGAACAAATCTGAAGAAGATTCACAGACAAGTTGTGAAGGACATGAAAGATCTGGTTAAAACGTGTATACAATTAAATGTGTTTAATTGAAATGTGCCTGAAATAAGATTTGTCACTTGTAAACCTAAACAATTGCTGTTCAGGATTAGTTACACCCACGCTCGTGGGTTTCAAGTTTCATTGAAGTAGTTTTATTCCTGAGGAAGAGAATTGCCAGGATATAGGTTACTGAGATAAACACCACAGGTGCGGTTCATTGTGGTCAGAACACACGTCAACATGACTGCCATAAATGATGCGATTTCAGCACGGAGTTTGATTATCCCAGGATCATTGGCCAACAAATATTCAACCCTATTTCACATTCGTAGGATGGGCACAATTCTTGTGAGTTATTTTTTGTGTCAGTTCGAACAATACCATCAAAATGAAATATTGATCTGTGTCTGTGCATCTAAGCAGCAGAGAGCTGACTATTATCACAGAATAAGTCAACGTGCGGCCAATGTTTAAACAAGCTAAACAGTGTGAACCTTGAAAATGTTACATCTGCAGTCAATGTTGGATGTACCTTGGAGGACAAAGTGGTCTCTGGGCATGTGGTGGGGATATGAAACGAGCTGCCAGAGGCAATAGTTGAGCCAGGTACAATAACACCATTTAAAGATATTTGGACAGATTAGTTTAGAGGGATATGAGCCAAATACGGGACAAAAGGACTAGGTTGGATCGGGTACCTTGGTCAGCATGGATGAGTTGGGCCGAAAGGCCTGTTTCCATGTTGTATTTCTCTAAGACATGCAATATTGGAGAAACAGAAAGTGCAATTCTCCTGCCATCCTTGGTTCCGGATAGGATAATATGTTTCTCAAGCAATGTGAAGCTTAGTTTGGTTTAGTTTAGAGATACAGAATGTAAACAGGCCCTTCAGCTCACTAAGTCCATGCTAACCATCGATCACCCATTCTCTGTTATCCCACTTTTGCGTCCATCCCTGCACACTGGTGGTAACTTACAGAGGGCCAATCAACGTACAAACCCGTGCGTCTTTGGGATGTTGGAGGAGCACCCAGTGGTAATCCACGTGGTCACAGGGAGAAGATGCAAACTCCACACAGACAGCACCTAAGGTCAGGATCGAACCTGGATCTCTGGCGCTGTAAGGCAGCGGCTCTACCAGCTGTGCCACGCTGCCACCACACAGGTTGATCTGACATTGAACATTGTCCCCTAACTAACTTCACACATTTGCACATTTATTAATTCATGTACAGGAGATGGCGTCTACTACCTCTCCTTAAATGGCCCATTAAAGTGAGTGAAGTACTCTGTCATCTCAGTGAACAACTCAAGGTCAACTACACTGGTGCGTACGGGGCACGTACTGGCCACAGTCCTCCTTCGCTGAGCTAAAGTGAATCAGATGAGTTATTTTAAGAAGTCCAGTGGCCCCATCATCAGTGTGCCTCTGGACCATCCGAGTATTCCCAGCATCCAATGATGCTTTACCACTCCCGCCAGTTGTCCAAAGTTTCCCTGCTCGTGAAGCAAGAAAATCTGAGAGCCTAACCTCTTGCAATGTGTTAATGATTATGAGCCATTCAGAGACAACTTTATATTGACAACCGAAAAAGATTGATGGTGTCATTGTGTGTACACCAGAACTGTTTTGCATCGATTATGAACACGGGTCATTTTTTGTCGACTTAATTTTGTGGCATAAAAAGGAGGAAACATAATGAAGAACGAGACCTCTCTGGTATGCGGTAAGTGGCAATGTTCACTGGGATGTCCCAGGTGACCACTATTCATTCTGATGGACAGAAATAACCGTAGACATAATCTTTAACGGCGCTTACAGTAGAAAACACATCCCATCACTTGACCTCTTTAGTCATGAGTTATTGGTTGCGTCAACTCATAAAACGTAACCACAAGATGGACACAAAAAGCTGGAGTAACTCAACGGGTTACCCAGCAACCCTGGAGAAAAGGAACAGGCGACGTTTCGGGTTGAGACCCTTCTTCTGTAATCTGGATTCCCGGACCTACTGTTCGTTTACAGACACTCCACCACCACCACCTGTCAACTAGGTGCAGAAGTGTGAAAGCACACCCCTCCAGATTCAGGGATAGTTTCTTCCCGGCTGTTATCGGGCACCAGAACCATTCTATCAACAACTAGAGAGCGGTCCTGAGCTACCATCTACCCTCGGACTATCTTTAATATGTCTTCACTGGACTTTATCTTGCACTGAACATTATTCCCTTTAGCATGCATCTGGACACTGTGAATGACAATAGACAATAGACAATAGGTGCAGGAGGAGGCCATTCGGCCCTTCGAGCCAGCACCGCCATTCAATGTGATCATGGCTGATCATTCTCAATCAGTACCCCGTTCCTGCCTTCTCCCCATACCCCCTGACTCGGCTATCCTTAAGAGCTCTATCCAGCTCTCTCTTGAATGCATTCAGAGAATTGGCCTCCACTGCCTTCTGAGGCAGAGAATTCCACAGATTCACAACTCTCTGACTGAAAAAGTTTTTCCTCGTCTCAGTTCTAAATGGCCTACCCCTTATTCTTAAACTGTGGTCCCTTGTTCTGGACTCCCCCAACATTGGGAACATGTTTCCTGCCTCTAACGTGTCCAACCCCTTAATAATCTTATACGTTTCGATAAGATCTCCTCTCATCCTTCCAAATTCCAGTGTAGACAAGCCTAGTCGCTCCAGTCTTTCAATATATGATAGTCCCGCCATTCCGGGAATGGCCTGATTGTAATAATGTATTGTCTTTCCACTGACTGGTTAGTATGCAACAAATATGTTTTCACAGTACCTCGATACATAACTTCAGCATGGGACATTATCGTTGAATGTTGAGCAGTACCTGGTTTTGGCTGAACATGAGCGAGGACTTCGGTAAGGGGGTGAGTTTATACATTTTGTACATTTTCTATTGATTCAGATCTAAACTTGAGGTTTCTTAACTTTGCAGATTTGGAACTTTGACTTCTGTTAACTGTGTAACAAGCCAGAATGTGTTCATCGAGCTCAGGCAACACAAAATAAATTGCTAGCCAAGAACTAAAAGCATGATGCATATTTGGCGCAGAACGCAGAGGGCACAGAAAGTGGACTTTGATGAGTAAATGGCTTTGGTGTGATAAGGATACTGGTGACGGAATTAAATAAAGAATTATTCTAATGAAGGCATGGCAGGGTATGTGATGTGTTGCAACTGTCAGATGTGAGAGTTGACGGAAGCTACTGGGATCTTGATACCCACAGAGTGGTGCAGCATAGAAACAGGCCCTTCAGCCCAACTTGCCTATGCCAACCAACATGCACTCGCCTACACTCGTCGCACCCACCTGTGCTCCCAGGGTTTGAGGAAGGGTTCACACAGCTATGGACCAAATGCCAGTTTGCCAGTCCTGTATGCCATCTTGGTCAGCATGGACAAAGTGGGCCGAAGGGCCTGTTTGGTCTGTGACTGGCTTGGTCTTGATGTGCAGACTTGTCAGCTTCTATGTCTTAAATTTTGTATGATCCTCGGATTTAAACATCCAAGATGTAAACTGTGCAGATTGTAGAAACGAAAGGTGGACTGTTCTGGGCACAAGATTATGATTTTGAATATTGACTGTTGCTGGTTCTGAATTCTTGACCTTCCTCCCCAACTGTGGTGTGGAAGTACATTCATCCCAAAGACTGCAGCAGATCACAGAGCTGACTTCCCATCGCTCTCTCAAGTAAGGCCCAGGGCCTGGAAAATAAATAATGGGAAAATATTAATATTCAAGTTAAATTATGCATTAACTATCATAAATCCATCCATACGAGGACTCAGTGGATGGATCCTTTGGTAAACACAATTGAATTATTGCTGAATATTGCTGCAGAGAGCTTCCCCTTGAAATCCTGTCAGACTGATAGAACGTGTGTGCAGATGCTGGTTTAAACCGAAGATAGAGACAAGAAGCTGGAGTAACACAGTGGGACAGGGAGCATCTCTGCAGAGAAGAGTCTGAAGAAGGGTCTTGGCCCGAAAAACGTCACCCATTCCTTCTCTCCAGGGATGCTGCCTGACCTGGTTTTCTCATCCAATCCCCACACACTAGGGATAATTTGCAGAGGCCAAGTAACCTACAAACCCACACGTCTTTGGGATGTGGGTGGAAACCGGAGCAGCTAGATAAAACCCAGGTTTTACAGGCCTATAATAGACAATAGACAATAGACAATAGGTGCAGGATTAGGCCATTCGGCCCTTCGAGCCAGCAACGCCATTCACTGATCATGGCTGATCATCCACAATCAGTACCCCTTTCCTGCCTTCTCCCCATATCCCTTGACTCCGCTATCTTTAAGAGCTATATCTAACTCTCTTGAAAGCATTCAGAGAATCGGCCTCCACTGCCTTCTCAGGCAGAGAATTCCACAGATTCACAACAAAATGCAATAACACATAGTTAAATATATAATAATCAATAATACAACAAATTAATAATCATAATACTAGGTAACCATAATTGTGCAAAACCGAAGCTCTGAATGCAACCAAAGAACAAAAACTAGTGCTGAACTAGTCTGCTGCTCTGTTTAGGATGGTGTTGAGATTCTTAAAGTTCCAGTTTGACCAACTATTGAGCATTTCATCAAACCTTTGCCTTGCTTCCATTTAGCATGTAGATTCTCTTCATGCGATAGGTGACATCCTAGGTTTAGGTTTATTGTCACCTTGTCGTGGTGGAGAAGCTTGTGTGGTTCTGAGATCCTGAGAGCGATGCCATCTGGAGCTATTCTCTTGGTAGGGTCACCCATGGCGGTAAGGTCAAGGGGGAGGTCCCTGACAAAGAGCGATCCAACCAAGGCCTCAACGGTGGAACAGGCGGAGGATGACGGCTGACTTTAGTTGAGCGTCACAACGGCTGGGAAGGCGGATGAAGGCTGCAGTAGAAAAGGGTCCCCAGTCGTCTTGGACTCCATGCCATTGGATCCTGATCCAGATCTGTCAAGGTCCGTGTGGTGGCTGTCTGTGCACCAGTCTCCTCACGTTAAACAAAGTCACGCACAGGCATCCGACCCTAGGGAGAGGACAGTCATACTCGCTTCCAGTGACCGCCGAAGATGTTTATTATTATCAGGTGTATCGAGGTACATTATGTTGCATGCTATTCAATCAAATGTCTATCTTCGGTTTAAACCAGCAACCAGCAGTTTCTTCCTACCCAAATCATCTAATACTATGTATAAATATGATCCAGCCAAACTCAAGTACAATAGGCAGAGCAAAGAGGAAGGTACAGTGTGCAGAATATAGTTCTCAGCATTGTAGCGCTGAGTTTCATAGACAAAGTCCAATGTCCACAATGGCTTAGAGGTGATTTGGACATTACCCCAGCATATGAAAGGACCATTCAGAAACCTGACAATAGAGGGGAAGTGGCTGTCCCTGAGTCTGGTGGTGCTCGCTTTCAAGCTTCAGAATCTTCTGCCCAATGGGAGCAGGGAGAAGAAGGATTGGGACAAGTCTTTGATCATGTTGGGCTTTTTTCCGAAGCGCCGTGAGGTGTAGATGGAGCCAATGGTGGTGAGGCTGCTCTGTGTGATGGACCGGTCTACATCTACAACTCTCTGCAATTTCTTGCCCATTCGATGAAAGTATGGAAGTTGTTCAGCTCACAGCTGGGTGTTTACATCAGATCATTTACACACTGGGCCACAAATCCTGATCCTGGTTTGACTTACATTTTCTATTTGTGGATGATAAGAATCTGCAGAGCCAGATTCTGCGCGCACTAGCCCACTGCAAATTTCTCTGCCTATTTCAGCTGAGAAATATTCAGGCTGCAGTTGAAGTTCTTTACAATTTAAATAATGTATTCACCTGCAGAAACCGGTGTTTCATGAAATGCCATTTTATCACTGGGAAGTATATTTAACGGGTTATTTCAGATTCACTGTGTTGGAAATGGGAAAAGCACTCAATGAATCCCATTAATTTAATGCTCCTTTGCCGAACTCGTGAAAGAGAAAGTGTTCTTGGCAATTTGCAAAACTATAATCTTAAAATGTTGTTTTTATAAAGGTGCTGGCCAGTTCTTTAAGTTAAAATGAAGGACAATCTGCCAGCTTTTCCCTTCATTACTCTTAAGCTGACAGCTACACTGTATTTCTCGAGCCTGTAAATACACAGAAAGCTGAGGCTGTTGTCAGCGAAACCAAATTCCTGTCATGGTCTCCACCAATGCAGTCAACACAGAATTAATGATGCGATGTGAAGTTCAACACTTTACGTTCTCACCGTAAAACAGGTAGTGTCTTACAGGAAGGGAAGTGTTTTTACCTTGTTAATTGATATGTGAAGGCAGTTTTAACAATATACTTAGCCATAATTACTGCTGGAAGATTCTTTTGCCTTGAAAAAATATAATTCTGTCAGCGTACCAATTACAAACTCCGAGGTAAAAAAGAAAAGTTCTTATTTTGTTTTTTTTTGGTAAATCTCCTGATTTCAGCTTCTGCTCCAATCCCATGTGAATGCCCCAATGATTGAAAATACTCACAGACCAGAATCTCTACCATTGACTCCATCTACACATTGTGCAGCCTCAGTGAAGCAGCCAACATAATCACAGACTTGTCCCCCTCTGGTCATTCCTTCCTCTCCCTGCTCTTGTTGGGCAGAAGATACAAAAGCTTGAAAGCACACACCACCAGACTCAGGTACAGCTTCTCTGTTATCAGGCTTCTGAACGGTCCTACCATAAGCTGGGTTACAGTCTAATTCACCTCTACCCCACTGGGCATTGGACTTTGTGAAACTGTGTGTGCTACAATGCTGATAACTATATTCTGCACTCTGAACGATATTCTTCCTCTTTGCTCTATCTATTGTACTTGAGTTTTGCTTGATTGTATTTATGTGTAGTATTACCTGGTCTAATTGGACAGTATGCAAAACAAAGCATTGCACGTGACAATAATAACTTAAACCTAGATCACATTGAATGGCGGTGCTGGCTTGAAGGGCCGAATGGCCTCCACCTGCACCTATTGTCTATTGTCTATTGTCTAGATCTAACAACCTCAAATAGATTTTACATGTTTCTCTCCCTTAAAGAATCTGCCTGACCCAAGATTTTCAGTTGTTACTTCAGACTTCCATCATCTGTGGGTTTTGCATTGCGTACCAGTGCTTCATTTATGTGCCTGGTTGTTGTGCATGATGTTTCATTGGCCTACTCACCCTGTTTGATGATGTTGCTGTCGCTGAAGTTGCCCCAGACTTGATGTCAGTGAGATTCGGCAGGTCGACAAAGAATGTCTTGACCTTCTACAGGAGTATGGGAGAGAGCTAATTGACCGGCTGCATCACAGCCTGGCTCAGCAACTGGAACCCGCAAGACCAGAGGAGATTACAAAAATGGGGGATACTGCCCTGTCCATCACCGGTAATGACCTCCCCACCAGCAGAGGGATCAATAGGAGGCACTGCCCCAAAAAGGCAGCCAGCATCATCAAGGACCCATCCCACCCTGGCCACGCTCTCATTTCACTCCTGCCAGCGGGACGAAGGTATAGGATTCTGAAAACCGTGACCTCCAGGTTCAGGAATAGCTTCTTCGCAGTAACCATCAGACTCTCGAATACTACAAACTATGAACAGTCTAGGTTTCACTAGGGACCACGGGCTTTTGTATCACACTAATATTGGTGGTGGTGGTGTACACAGTGAATATTGTTATCAAAAATCACAGCAGGAACTAGATCGGCTGGACAATTGGGCGGAAGAGTGGTGAATGGCGTTTAATACAGATAAGTGTGAGGTATAGCATTTTGGGAAGTCAAACCAAGGTAGGACCTTCACAGAGGATGATAGGGCCCTGGGGAGTGCTGTAGCAGAGCAGAGAGGTGTAGGAATACAGGCACACAGTTCCCAGGCAGTGCTGGTCACAGGCAGGTCACAGGACGGTCAAGATGGCTTATGGTACAATGGCCTTCATCCATCAAGGTATTGATTATAGAAGTTGGGATGTTATGTTAAAATTGTACAAGACTTTAATGAAGCCGTACTTGGAGTATTGTGTTCAGTTTTGTTCACCCTACTATAGGAACGATGTCATTAATCTGGAAAGAGTGCAGAGAAGATTTACGAGGATGTTACCAGGATGGGGACCTGAGCTATATGGAGAGATTGGACAAGCTAAGACTTTATTCCTTGGAGTGTAGGAGGCAAAGCAGTGATCTTATAGAGGTGTAAAAAATCATGATGGGTATTGATATCGTGAATGCAAAGTTTTTTTTACACAGGGCTGAGGGATCAAGAACTAGGGGACATAGGTTTAAGTGAGAGGGGAAAGATTTAATAGGAACCTGAGGGGCAACTTTTTCACTCAGAGGGGAGTGGGTATATGGAACATGCTGCCAGAGGAGGTAGTTGAGGTAGGTACTATAACAGCATTTAAAATACATTTGGACAGCAACACGGATAGAAAATGTTTGGAGGAATATGGGCCAAACGCAAGAAAATGGACTAGCTTCGATGGGGCATCTTCGTTGGCATGGATGTCCTGGGCCATAGGACCTGTTTCTGTGCTGTATGACTTTATGACCATTATATGATTTGACAGAGTTGCATGCAAACAAAGTTTCCACTGTGTCTTGATGCATGTGACAAGAATAAACCGAATGCCAATGAAACGTGTTTTTCTGGACTGGACAGTCATTTTTCAAGTCGTAATTGCTTCCAGAGTCTGAGTAATGGCCTGGACATTTGACTCAAGCAACAGCTCGTTGTTCAAGTTAACATACAAATTGCTTTACAAATTAAAGTTAATTTCAATTATTAAACCAACATAAATTTAGCAATTTATATTTATAAGAATACAAATTATAATGTAAATTCTAATTAATATTGTGAATTCTAACACACTCTCCCAGGGATCGTTAGAATTCAGTGGATAGGAAAGTGTTTTGCATTTGTGTGATTGGTACACCTGCCAATGTGAAGTCCATGTGCAGTTTGTTGATTGATTTAATCTCCCTTGGCCCTAACTCACCATTATGAGGTCATAAGGTCATGTGATTGGAGCAGAATTAGGCCATTTGGCCCATCTAGTCTACTCCGCCATTCAATCATGGCTGATCTATCTCTCCTTCCTAACCCCATTCTCCTGCCTTCTCCCCATCACCCCTGACACCCGTACTAATCAATAACCCATTACCTATCATGCACATCTTGCCATGGACACACAGTGCAATCCACCCACCTCCTTCTCTGCAAGATATCTTCATCGGATGGGGCATTGAGCGTGGGTCGGAGAGTCAGGTTGCAGCTTCGTGGAGCTGAGATTGGATTGCATTGGTGGTGTTATGTGTGGGTCTGGTCGCCCCATTGCACGGAGGAGAGAGTCACAGAATCACAGAGCCATACAGAACCGAAACAGTCCCTTCAATTCACCTTGTCCATGCCAATGAATTTGGCAGCCTGTGTGGGCTTTTCAGTGTGTGCAGAAGAGGTTTATCAGAATGCTGCCAGGATTAAGGAGGATTAGCTAGAAGGAGGTTGGACAAACTTGGATTGTTTTCTCTGGAGCATCGGCGCTTGAGAGGACCTGATAGAAATACATACAAGTATGTGAGGCATAGATCGGGTAGACAGTCAGAATCTTTTTTCCTAGAGTGGAAATCACAATACCAGGAGGACATAGACTTTATACTTTACTTAGATTTTAGAGATGCAGCGTGGAAACAGGCTCTTTGGCCCACTGAGTCCGTGCCAACCAGCGAACAACCGTACATTAGCACTATCTTGCACACACGGGACAATTTACACTTTACAGAAGCCAATTAACCAACAATCCAGCACTTCTGTGGGGTAGCACGGTAGAGTTGCTGCCTTACAGCGAATGCAGCACTGCAGGAGACCTGGGTTCGATCCAGACTATGGGTGCTGACTTAGATTTAGATTTAGATTTAGATTTAGAGATACAGCGCGGAAACAGGCCCTTCGGCCCACCGGGTCCACGCCGCCCAGCGATCCCCGCACAGTCCTACACACACTAGGGACAATTTTTTTACATATTACCCAGTCAATTAACCTACATACCTGTACGTCTTTGGAGTGTGGGAGGAAACGGAAGATCTCGGAGAAAACCCGCGCAGGTCACGGGCAGAACGTACAAACTCCGTACAGACGGCGCCCGTAGTCAGGATCGAACCTGAGTCTCCGGCGCTGCATTCGCTGCAAGGCAGCAACTCTACCGCTGCGCCACCGTGCCGCCCACTGTACAGAGTTTGTACGTTCTCCCCACGACCTGCGTGGGTTTTCTCCGAGATCTTCAGTTTCCTCCCACACTCCAAAGACGTACAAGTATGTAAGTTCATTGACTTGGTAAATGTAAAAATTGTCCCTAGTGGGTATAGGACAGTGTTAATGTGTGGGGATCGCTGGTTGGTGCGGACCCGGAGGGCCAAAAGGAATTGTTTCCGTGCTGTATCTCTAAACCAAACTAAACTAAACTTAATCTTTGGAGTGTGGGAGGAAATCAGAGCACCCGGAGAAAACACATGCAGTCACTGGGAGAACGTGCAAACTCCGTACAGACAGCAGGCATTGTCAAGATCAAACCTGGGTGTCGGGCGCTGTAAGGCAGCAGCTCTACTGCTGCACCGCTCAAGGTTGGAGGTGAGAGGGGTAATTTTAAAGGAGCAAGTTTTAACCCAGAGAGTAGTGAGTGCCTGTCCAACACCTTGGGTTTGATGGGGGAGAATCTCTGAGTCGAGGGAGAGTGCACACTGTCTGAGATATCGTCTTGCACAAGAGACATTTAAACTGTTTGTGCCACATACAACTCACAAGGTGCTTCCTCCTTAGATCATGGTGCATTCACTTTTTTCTTCGAGTTAACTTCATGAAATCAATAACTGAGGTTCAAATGGGATATTTTTTAATCTAATTTCTTTATAATTTTCTTGCTCATGAACCAAGCATGTTCTGAAGTTGTAGTAAATGGTTAATTTGCTGCTAAAATAATAATAAGAATTGCGTATAAATTGATCCACTGCTGCCCAAGGCAACGCTAAGCTCTTTGCCTTTTCTTGGCATGAACCGATGTTACAAGCCGTGTTTTAAAAATGCAAAGTTGTTTACATACTTCAAATTACCATCAATTTATAAATTGGCTTGAAATTAATGAATTAAAACGGTTGCGACCTGCTATAGTAATTAAATTAGAGATTCAAGCAGCATATGGTGATGGAAGATTAGCTAATGTAGCACACAGCACTGGGATTTTGTTAATCAGTTTTACATGAACAACGCTGAGGAGGAAAGGGGAAGGTGGCTTTAAGACTGCAAAGAGACTACACAGCCATAGATCGCCCCTGGGCCATGGTGAAGTCCTCATTGTCCATCGTTGTTGAGGTCTCTGTGCCAGTTGCCCGTTCAACCGCAAACTGTTTTAGAGTCATAGAGTCATACAGCGTGGAAACAGGCCATTCAACCCAACGTGCCTAAGCTGACCATCATGCCCCATCTACACTAGTCCCACCTGCCTGCGTTTGGCCCTTATCTCTCCAAACCTATCCTATCCATGTACCTGTCCCAACGTATAAGATTATTAAGGGGTTGGGCACATTAGAGGCAGGAAACATGTTCCCAATGTTGGGGGAGTCCAGAACCAGGGGCCACAGTTTGAGAATAAGGGGTAGGTCATTTAGAACGGAGATGAGGAAAAACTTTTTCAGTCAGAGAGTTGTGAATCTGTGGAATTCTCTGCCTCAGAGGGCAGTGGAGGCCAATTCTCTGAATACATTCAAGAGAGAGCTAGATAGAGCTCTTAAGGATAGCGGAGTCAGGGGGTATGGGGAGAAAGCGGGAACGGGGTACTGATTGAGAATGATCAGCCATGATCACATTGAATGGCGGTGCTGGCTCGAAGGGCCGAATGGCCTACTCCTGCACCTATTGTCTATTGTCTATTGTCTTTTAAATGCTATGTTGGTACCTGCCTCAACTACCTCCTCTGGCAATTCGTTCCTTATACCCACCACCCTGAGGGTAAAAGGTTGCCCCTCAGGTCCCTATTATAGGGGAATTGTCCACAGAACTCGCAATGGCATTATCTCTAACTGCCTGCCAGGCCTCTAACCTGTGACAATAATAAACCTAAACCTAATCCTAAACCTAAACATTCCCTCACAGATGTTGCCTTTAATGCAGTAGACACCACAGACAGTGACGATCTGATGCCATTTAGCATTAACAACCAGAGATAGATTTCTACGAGTAAATATCTTAAACTTGACCAAAGGCAAAATGTCCTCTTTAGAAATATCAGCAACTGGTTTTATGGGGTTGAAACCCTATTTATTCTTCTTTGACATTTTGTCCACAATGTCAACATTAAGTCGAAATCATTTGAACTACAGAGCAATGTGTGTGAGACTGTAATGTCCCAGCAGGTACCTAACACCAGGCCTCGGAGCGGGACTGGTTGATGCATTTCTGACACTGTAGCACACTCTGATTCTGACCAGACCCACTCAGTCACAACATTCTTCACTCTTGCTCCTTGTAATCATTACATCGTAACATTTCCTCTGAGCACCCTCGAAGTAAAACCAGTAATGGAAAAATAATATCAAATTATAGTCCTGGAACTGAGTATAGAATGTAATATAAAGGAACTACAGATGCTGGTTTATATAAAAAATGGACGCAAAATGCTTGAGTAACTCAGCGGGTCAGGCAACATCTCCGGAGAAAATGAGGAAGTGACATTTCGAATCGGGACCTGTTTGAAGAAGGGACCCGTTCTTAAAAATGTCACCTACCCATTTCTACCGGAGATGCTGCCTGTCCCACTGAGTGACTCCTGCATTTTATGTGTACCCGAGTATAGAAGTTGGGATGATATATTAGTCGTACAAGACTTTGGTGATGTCGCATACAGAGTATTGTGTTCAGTTTTGGTCACCCTGTTGTAAGACGAATGCCGTCAAGTTAGAAAGGGTACAAAGAAGGTTTACGAGGATGTTGCCAGGACATGAGAGCAGGCCTGGACTTAATTCCTTGGAGCACAGGAGTCTGAGGGGTGATCTTGTGCATAAAATTGTAAGGGAAATAGATAGGGAAAATGCACAGATACTTTATCCCCCGTGACTCCATGACCCCACTGCCAGGTTAATTGCCCAGGGCCGGTGGTGGAGGCAGATACAATAGTGGCATTTAAGAGGCTCTAAGATAGCACATGGATATGTAGGGAATGGAGGTATATGGATCACATACAGGCAGAGGAGAAGAGTTAATCTTGGCATCATGTTGACCACGGACGTTGTGAGTAAAGGGTTTGGGATTCAATGCAACAGACCCATTAATATTGGCCGCCTCTGCATTCTCAGCCTTCCAGAGGAGGGAAATGAAGTTTCCAGTAACATTTACAGTTTAGGTTCAAAGGGTGGCACGGTGGCGCAGCGGTAGAGTTGCTGCCTTACAGTGCCGGAGACTCAGGTTCGATCCTGCCTAAGGGCGCTGTCTGTACGGAGTTTGTACGTTCTCCCTGTGACCTGCGTGGGTTTTCTCCGAGATCTTCGGTTTCCTCCCACACTCCAAAGACGTACAGGTATGTAGGTTAATTGGCTGGGCAAATGTAAAAATTGTCCCTAGTGTGTGTAGGAGTGTTAATGGGCGGGGATCGCTGGGCGGCGCGGACCCGGTGGGCCGAAGGGCCTGTTTCCGCGCTGTATCTCTAAATCTAAAATCTAAATGGTGGCAATGCATTTAAGTAGGTCAATAAAACTATCTCAACTGACGTCAGTGGCTGGACTCTTCATGTCATCAATATTGAGAGGGTAAGGATTAAAAGCAATTTCACTGGTTAATTGTGTTGACAAAGGGATTCAGAGGAGAACGTGCTCTCTGACCTGCAGCAGTTCTCCATGAAGCAACACTTCACTCTTAAGATACTTATCCTTGTTATAAGAGTGCAACCATCTGACTGCCTCTTCTCTCTGCAGTCTTGTCGGCACTGTCCATCCAGCTCTCTGCAATCCTTCCACTCTGTCTTCAAGGCAATTCGAAAATTCAATCTCAACACATCTGCTCTGGTGAATGATTACAATCTGTGAGCATCATGTGGTGGGGGGGGGGGGGGGGCGAGTGCAGGGCGGGATACAGAACATAGAACATAGGAAAAGGACAGCACAGGA
This sequence comes from Rhinoraja longicauda, assembly GCF_053455715.1. Classification (NCBI taxonomy): domain Eukaryota; kingdom Metazoa; phylum Chordata; class Chondrichthyes; order Rajiformes; family Arhynchobatidae; genus Rhinoraja; species Rhinoraja longicauda. The sequence continues at coordinate 9,133,014 of NC_135984.1, forward strand.
ACTGGCCCTTTGGCCCGCAATGTCTGTGCTGAACATAATGCTGGGATAAAACTATGGGTTATATGCTTGGATGCCGTGTCTGCAGACTGTCAGGTGTATATGACAAAGCTGCTTTTCACATCTCAGAACCTTGACGACACATTTATGGATGATTCTAACATCACTGATAACATTAAGGGCAGAAAATCAGCATCGGGATCTGATTAACTGTTTCATGCTAAATTAATCAATAATCAAAGCAAGATGCAACCGACAGGAACGTGCAGCCGTGCAAGTGTTGCATCAAAACATCTTGAAGAATGCTCAATTAGTCTACACAGCTGCACAAACTCTACCTTTTTGCTGTATTTACAATTGATAGTCGTTCAAAGCACATCCTCAAAGGTTCAAAGGTATTTTACTGTCACGTGTTACAATTAAGGTGCAGTGAAATTCGACTGAAAAAAAGACGCACAAGACGCATAACTACATGAAAGTTAACATAAACATGCTCCACAGCAGATTCCACATTCCTCACTGTAATGGGAGGCAATAAAGTCCAATCTACTTCCCTCTTTATTCTCCCGCTGTCGTGGCAGTCGAACTATCTGCAGTTGGGGTGATCGAAGCTCCCACAGCCGGCGATCAAAGCCCCCGCGTCGGGGCGATTGAAGCTCCCGCGTCGGGGTGATTAAAGCTCCCGTGATCGGGGCGGTCGTAGCTCCTGCGGCCTGCAACTCCCGAAGTCGGTCCCTAACCAAGGGACCGTGAGCTCCACGATGTTAAAGTTCACAGGCTCCCGCGGTTGGAGTTCCAAGGTCAATCCCCGACAGGGGTCGCCAGCTCCATGATGTTAAAGTTCGCAGACTCCTGCGGTTGGAGCTCTCGAAGTCGGTCCCCAGCAAGAGGCCGCCAGCTCCACGTTGTCAGGCCGCAGTGCGGATGGAGATACGATATGGGAAAAAAAATTCATCTCCGTCGAGGTAAGAGATTAAAAAAATGTTTTCCCCAACCCACCCCCACATATAACAAAGCAAAAAACCCACCCCCACATATAACAAAGCAAAAAAAAAACACCCCCACATATAACAAAGCAAAAAAAAACACCCCCACATATAACAAATCCCCCCCCCTCCCCCACATATAACAAAGCTAAAGAGCACTAAAACATACATTTAACACATACTAAAAATCAACAAAGAAAAAAGAGTTGAGACAGACTATTGGTGAGACAGCTACTCAAAACGTCACATATCCTATTTCTCCAGAGATGCTGCCTGACTCGCTGAGTTACTCCAGGACTTTGTGTCTATCATTAATATTTTTCTAACTTGTTTCAGAGGCACCTATTTGCATGGTGTTATAATGTGTTCATCGCCGTGGTAGTGGACAGTATTTATTTGTCGCCATGGTAACAGACGGTGATTATCGCCATGGTAGCAGAGAGTTTATTGCCGTCGAGCCAGACCGTGTTTATTGCCCTGGCACCAGACAGTGTTCAGCCGCATGGTGGCCTGAACCGTGGAATGCAAACGGAAAATGCTCCAAACTCTCAGCAGGTCAGGCAGCATCTGTGGAAGAGAAACAGCGCTAATGTCTCAGATGCAAGAACCTATGTCAGAACAGGGGCGGCACGGTGGCGCAGCGGTAGAGTTGCTGCCTTACAGCGAATGCAGAGCCAGAGACACGGGTTCGATCCCGACTACGGCGCAGTCTGTACGGAGTTTGTACATTCTCCCCGTGACCTGCTTGGGTTTTCTCCGAGATCTTCGGTTTCCTCCCACACTCCAAAGATGTACAGGTTTGTAGGTTAATTGGCTTGGTAAATGTAAAAATTGTCCCTAGTGGGTGTAGGATAGTGTTAATATGCGGGGATCGCTGGGCGGCGCGGACCCGGTGGGCCGAAAGGGCCTGTTTCCGCGCTGTATCTCTAAACTAAACTAAACAGTTTTGACAGACCTTGGACCTGAAGTGTTAAACAGAGCTGCAGTGCCTGAATAATAAGGCAAGTTGTTGGTCTTCACAGCAAGAGGATTCAAGTTTAGTTTAGGTTATGTTAGTTTGGTCTAGTTCTGTGTCACAAGCACCGAGGTACAGTGAAAAGCTTAGCGGAAAGACTACACATGAATACAATCATGATTACGGTCCACAGTGTACAGGACAAAGGGAGTTGGTCTTGAGAGGCACAACAAGGAGACAAGACTTCTTACCTTCAAGTCAAACTATATATTTGTTTACAGTCAGCTCTGTGTTTGACAACTGTGATGAATTGAAAATCCACAAAATTGTCACCTCAGTAAATTGAAATAATTCCCTGACCTTCACAATGGAGTTGGAATGAAATAGTTGGAAGAAACAGAAAATTGAACTTAAGAAAAAATACACTCGTGTAATCAGAAATTTTGGATTCTGGTTAAAGAAGTTATCTAAGAAGAAAATATTCAAGTTGTCATCATGAATTTGCTCACAGGAACAATTGTTGACCGCAGAGCCATCAATATTTAATAGGAGTATTATCATCAGAACCTGAATGGTCATTTTGTTTAGGTGCACAGCGAAATAGGGGAAACTGGCTTTGAGTTGGGATTGCTGATTACCAGTCTGTTTGGAATCTGACTGCCTGAGCAACGTTTCTGAGTGGAACAGTTCGGGTGGGAGAGTTTTTAGTTTAGTTTAGTTTAGAGATACAGTGTGACAACAAGCCCTTCGGCCCACTGAGTCCATGCTGACCAACGATCAGCCATACACGAGTTCTATGTTATCCCAGTTTTGCATCCTACACACTAGGGGCAATATTACAGAAGCCAATTAACCTACAAACCTGCACATCTTTGGAGTGTGGGAAGAACCCGGAGCACCCAGAGAAAACCCACGCGGTCACAGGAAGAACGTGCAAGCGTCAGACAGATAGCATCCATAGTCAGGATCGAACAATAGACAATAGACAATAGACAATAGACAATAGACAATAGACAATAGACGCAGGAGTAGGCCATTCAGCCCTTCGAGCCAGCACCGCCATTCAATGCGATCATGGCTGATCACTCTCAATCAGTACCCCGTTTATGCCTTCTCCCCATACCCCCTGACTCCGCTATCCTTAAGAGCTCTATCCAGCTCTCTCTTGAAAGCATCCAACAAACTGGCCTCCACTGCCTTCTGAGGCAGAGAATTCCACACCTTCACCACTCTCTGACTGAAAAGGTTCCTCCTCATCTCCGTTCTAAATGGCCTACCCCTTATTCTTAAACTGTGGCCCGTTGTTCTGGACTCCCCCAACATTGGGAACATGTTTCCTGCCTCTAATGTGTCCAATCCCCTAATTATCTTATATGTTTCAATAAGATCCCCCCTCATCCTTCTAAATTCCAGTGTATACAAGCCTAATTGCTCCAGCCTTTCAACATACGACAGTCCCGCCATTCCAGGAATTAACCTAGTGAACCTACGCTGCACGCCCTCAATAGCAACCCGGGTCTCTGGTGCTGCAAGTGGATGCCAAAGTGAGTTTACCCATGAATTTCTACGTGTTACATGAAATGTATTGTTGGGGTTGCACTTGGCTTGCAGTGGATCCCTAACCCTAAGCTAAACCACCCATGCCTGGGGTAAGTTACTGTAATCAATCAGTATTGCTTTGGAATGTGGGAAGAAAACAGAGATGCTCATGGAAGTCCACGTGGCCACAGGGAGAACACGCAAACTCCACAAATCCAGCATCAGAAGATTCGATTAAACCTAGGTTCACTAGGTAGCAGTGATGCAGCAGGTACCTACTGTTACACCATTCTAAGAATATCTCCAGCTGCAAAGTGCAATGGGATTGATAATCCGAGTTCTTTACCTTCCGCCTGAATGACACGTATACTTATAATAATAATAATAATAAGCATTTATTTTATATAGCGCTTTACCAGGAGCTCAAAGCGCTTTACAAAAACAGTCATAACATAAAAACAAACAGACAAACAGATTTATTCCACAGTGGGGTTCTTCCCGTGAGGATCTCCAGATACAATGCTAGTGTCTGAAAAGATCTCAACTGGGGAGAGGGAAAGAACAACTTTTCCACGATTGTTTACTTTTTATACAGAAAGGAAAAGGGGTGTAACAGATAAAATCAAGGACCAATTACAATTCTAATACAATTCCCATGGTTACAGAGAAAACAAAACCATTAATACAAGTCACATGCTTTTGGGGAAACGCATCAATTTACCTAGAGTGGATTCGAAACTTTTCCTACTTTCACACGTACCAATATAAGGAGTTGTTATTGAGAAATAAACTTTTAATCTACTATATATGAGCAATCTCGCAGCTGCACGGCCTTGCTCTAACTGTTTTAATACACAAGCTAACACTATCAGACAAGGGAGTAATTTAAGAACAAAGAACCCCTATACTCCTCTGTCTACTCCCTATCACTCCAAGAGGGACAAACACATTCCATTCCCAATGATAACATTTCTGCCACAAGCATCGATCTTACTGCTTTCTACTGAAAATAAGCATTCATTTTATATTAGCTAAGACAACAGCAAAATAAACCATCTTCAACCATCTACAACAAAATATCAATATCTCTAATTAACCCTATCAGATAATAGCATAGAGTCTCAGGATGATATAGAAAGTGATATGCCTCCCTCCACTGTCCTCTCTATCTGTTTCAATTGCAAATTCAACACAAAAATTATTACACAAATGATACCACAATTTTAAAATCATATATCATGACCCGCATTACAAGTTGTAACACAGCAAATGTGTCACTCAGCGAAATAACTGAAAATTCTTCTGCACGCAGCCAGGTTCAGATCCACCATCTCCACTCCCAAGAACTGCCACCAACATTAGCTTCCCCCGCAGCTCCGGCTGACATGGAATCAGTTGCTCATTTCTCCACCACCATCTAGATCCTGATACTCCTTCCCCAGTGGCACTGTGGAAGCACCTTCATCGGAGGATCTGCAGCGGATCAAAGCAGAGTCTCACCACCACATCCTGAGGGCAATTCTGGGTGGGCATTAAATGGTGATTTTGACACTCTTTCCCAGAGCGTGGGAATCGAGAACTAGAGGGCATAGGTTTAAGGTGAAGGGGGAAAGATTTTATACGAACCTGAGGGATAACTTCTTCATGTTTGGAACAAGCTTCCAGAGGAGGTAGCTGAGGCATGGACTATCGCTACATTTAAGAAGCAATTAGACAGGGATATGCATAGGACAGGTTTTGAAAGATATGGGCCAAATGCAGACAAGTGGGACAAGTGTAGATGGGACATGTTGGTTGGTGTGGGCAAGTAGGGCCGAAGGGCCTGTTTGCACACTGCATGTTTGTAAACATCATCTATAATAACGTTCTGTTGAATTAATGAATAAAAAAGAAAATGTGTAGGAAGGAACTGCAGATGTTGGTTTAAATCGAAGATAGACACAAAATGCTGGAGTAACTCAGCGGGACAGGCAGCAGGCAGCATCTCTGAAGAGAAGGAATGGGTGACGTTTCAGTCAGACTCAAAATAATAATTCAGAATAAAAAGAAAATGTTTGGCCGTAAAGGAAGGCAAGCCATGGCTTTGGCTAAGTCGCCGTTACCTCTAACCCGTTTGTCGTGGTGAGCAGCAACAGTGGCTAGGCACACTCCAGCGGCAGCACAGAACAAGCACTGTTCAAATTTAAAAGACCTCAGACAAAGACAGATATATCCCTAAAGAATCTCTTCTGTATCTTCCCATCTTATTTCACTATATTGTTGCAGAAACAATGCAATCTCCCCTGAGGCAAACAAGAGGAGACTTTAACAGAGACAGGAACAATTCAATTGTCGCCAATAATGACATGTCTTTCTCTGGTTACTTTTCACTTAATTACCAATTCACATTTTGAAGAATTGTTCCCTTTGAACATCGCAGGTAAAAGCTATTTGCTTTGAGTGTTCTCGAAGCACTCCTAAGCTCTTCCACCGAGCTGGAGTTCATTTGTATTGGAATAATTGATCTCTGAATGATGAAGGTGAACTCATTAGAGTGAAAACGTTTCATCACTTTGATGAAATATTCATTGAGTGATTCGCTTGACTGTTACCTGCCCATGAAAAATCTCCACTGGAGAGAGAAAAGCGAGAGTGAGATTTGTCACGAGCTTCATTCCATGTGCATTTTATAGATGGGACCTTAAATTCCTGGGACCTTAAATAGGAGGCCACCATTGGCTCCACAGTCAAAAAGGCCCAACAGAGGATGTACTTCCTGCGGCAGCTGAGAAAACACAATCTGCCACAGGCAATGGTGGTCCAGTTTTATACTGCCATCGTAGAGTCTGTCCTCACCTTCTCCATCATGGTCTGATTTGGCTCAGCCACCAAGCACGACACCCGGAGGCTGCAGCGCAACGTTCGATCAGCCGAGAAGGTTGTTGGCTGCAACCTTCCCCCCCCATTGACGAACTGTACACTGCAAGGGCCAGAAAGTGAGCGGGCAAGATCATCTCTGACCCCTCTCACCCTGGCCACAAACTCTTTGAAGCACTTCTCTCTGGAAGGCGACTCCGGACTGACAAAGCCACCACAGCCAGACATAAAAACAGCTTTTTTCCACGAGTGGTAGCTCTACTCAACAGCTAAAAGTCTGTAGCCTCCTTTTGCTCTGGTATTTTATTTAATTCTTCCCCTGTTTAAATTATAATGTGTTTTTTTAAATTGTCTACTGTGTATCATGTTGTTACTTGCGAGCAAAGCACCAAGGCAAATTCCTTGTATGTATACATATTTGGCTAATAACATTTATTCAGTTCAATTCAATTCAAGTCTAAAGTCTAAAGGTATAATGAAAGTCTAGCTTACAGCAGCATCACACGCATGCGGACAGACAAACACACACACACACAAAAAATTATATATAAATCATGTATAAAATTCTAAATGAAAGCTTTGCAAAACAACACAAGACATTAGTGCAAAAACATATTTAGAAGAAACAAGTCCAGCTCGGTGGAAGAGCTAAGGAGTACTTCGAGAACATGCAAAGCAAGTCCGTGATAATGCAAAAGGTGGTTTGTAGTGTTCTGTTGCCGAGGTAGGATTAGGGTTGTGCGGCTTGGGTCAAGAACCTGCTAGTTGTAGGAAAGCAGCTGTTCCTGGACCTGGTGGTGTGGGATTTCAGGCTTCTGTACCTCCTGCCCGACGATCGTAGAAAGAAGAGGACATTGCCTGGATGGTGTGGATCTTTGATGATTGATCCACCTTCACTGCTGCATCTCTTACCAGCACTAATTCCATATCCCTGAACTCCCCTAATATTGAAAAATCTATCGATCTCCGAGCCAGAAGATTGTGAGTGTTTGCACCTTCTCCCTCTGACCGTGTAGGTTTTCTCCAGGTGCTCTGGTTTCCTCCCACATTCCAAAGACGTGCGGGTTGGAAGGTTAATTGGCTTCTGTAAAATTAACCCTCGTGCGTATGGTGCGAAACTGAGTTAACATGGAACTGGTGTACGTGTGAGCATTGGGCGGTGTGGACTCGGTGGGCCAAAGGACTATTTCCACGCTGTATCTCTAAACTAAACGTCGCAAAAAAATTACCTGGAGTTCAGGCCAAGATCAGATCCATCAAGATCTTATTATTTTATGAAGTAGGATCAAGGGGCAGTTTGACTTATTCCTTCTCCTAGTTCTTGGTTTCATATACAATTATTCTGGGTTAAGGCTGGATAGGTTGGGGCATTTTTCTTTGGAGCACAGAAGGCGGAGGGGTGACCTTATTGAGGTGTACGAGATCATAAGGGGCCTGGATAGAGTGAACGCTCACAAGCATTTTTCCCAGGGTGGAGGATTCTAAAACTAGAGGCCATAGGCTTAAGGTAAGAGGGGAAAAAAATTAAGAGGTACCTCACGGACAAGTGGCGGCACGGTGGCGCAGCGGTAGAGTTACAGCGAATGCAGCGCCGGAGATTCAGGTTCGATCCTGACTACGGGCGCCGTCTGTACGGAGTTTGTACGTTCTACCCGTGACCTGCGTGGGTTTTCTCCGAGATCATCGGTTTCCTCCCACACTCCAAAGACGTACAGGTATGTAGGTTAATTGACTGGGTAATATGTAAAAATTGTCCCTAGTGTGTGCAGGATAGTGTTAATGTGCGGGGATCGCTGGGCGGCGCGGACTCGGTGGGCCGAAGGGCCTGTTTCCGCGCTGTATCTCTAAATCTAAAAATCTAAAATCTTAAAAAACTCAGAGGGTGGTCCATATCTGGAATGAGCTGCCAGAGGAAGTTATAGAAGTGGATACAAATACGGCTTTTAAAAGACATGCCAGTTGGAAGGATTTAGAGGGATATGGGATACAAGCAGGCCAATAGGATTAGCTCTGTAAGCCAACTTGGTTGGCCTAGACAAGATGGGCTGAAGGACCTGCTTCAGTGCTGTACAGCTCCACAAGTCTAATGCTTCTCAGACCAATGCCAACATTGAAGAAACAGAACCTCTGTATTTCTTGTATGGTTTTGCAGTGTCTTACCTTTCCAAGAATAGGATAATTACACCAAGGTGATAAAAAGACTTATGACAAGGTTAGGCTTCACATAATAACTCAGTTCTTTATCTTTCATACGGCACTCTGACACGATCCATCATTGTCAAATTTCAATAGAGCACACTAAAAGAAAGAAACAAAAATGGATCGCACATGTTGTTCACAGTTTGAGTTACATGCACACAATTCTTCCTTCATCCCAAACAAGCCTGTATCTTTTTTGTTGCAACTGCAAAAGAAGGTACCATTAGTGTGATACTTTCTTGGAAGCCTGTCTTTTCAGCAGAGAGCAGCCAGGAAGATTGGTATTGGACAAGAGTATCTTTGAATTCGTGTCACCAAATACTACAGAGTGTTTTGAAAGAGACTTTGTGCTACACTTTAAAAGGGAGGACGTACGATTTTCAAACAAAACAACTGACAATGTTGTCAAGTTTGAAGACAAAATGCTCAACAGAAGTTTCATGTGGCAGGAACAAGCATACATAATTGTTTTCTACCATCCTTGCACTGAATTAACTATTGATTCCTACTGGATTATACAGTCCCTTTGAATGGTATCGACTAAACTTTAATCGATTAATAGTTATTTTCCATTACTCTGCTCCCACAGACTACCACTGAGCAGGAGTATTTACCGATGCTGTTTTGGGAACTTGGAGTTCATGGTGTGCTGTTTGCCTGAAATCTATTTTAAGAGTGCAAAAGAACCTTGCTTGTGAATTGGCATTCAATGCAATGTCTTGTTCTGCATAACATTGCATTAGAATTATCCACTGCTCTGGCAGCTAAGGTTTAATCCTAACATGGTGCTCTCTGTTTTCCACAAGTGTTCCAGTTTCCTGCCTCATCCAAAAGACACGCGGGGTGGTAGGCTAATTGGTTAGTGCAAATTGCCATGTGGAAATCCGTGAGTGGTTAAATCCAGAAACGGTTTTGACCAGACTGGACCTGTACTTGTTTAGTTTAGTTTAGTTTAGAGACACAGTGTGGAAACAGGCCCTATGGCCACCAACTCCACACTCACCATCGATCACCCATTCGTACTCATTCTATGTTAGATCCACTTTCGCATCCTCTCCCTACATGCTAGGGGCAATTTACGGAGGCCGATAGAGCTACAAACTGGCACGTCTATGGGATGTTGGAGGACCCGGAGAAAAACCCACTGGGTTACAGGGAGAACGTACAAACTCCGCACAGGCAGCACCCATAGTCAGGATTGAACCCAGGTCTCTGGTCTGTGAGGCACTAGGCCGCCCTTGATGTTCAGAAGAATGAGGGGTGATCTTATTGAAGCACTTCTTTGGATGACTGGATGAACAATAGGTCGATGTTTCCCCTCGTGGGAGTGTCTCATACCAGATGGCATCGTCTCCAGGTGAGCAAGTGCCCACTTCAGACTGAGAATAGAAAGACTACCATCTCTCAATTAAAATGTGGATTACGGAAATGACCGAGACCTTGCATTTGGAAAAAATAATGTTTGCCTTAATTGACAAACCAGATCTATTTTTAAAAATATGGTCTCCATTTATTGAATTTTAAAAAAAGTTAATGGGTTTGTCACAAAACTAAAATTTAAAACTAAAGTTAAAACTTGAGTTTAGGGTTGGATGTACAACTATACTCACTAACTCCCGGATCTATCCCCATAATTTTTATGTTTGTAATTCTCTTTTTTCTTTGCTTTCTCTCTATTAGTTTATAGTCTTTTTTTTTCAGTCTCTTTTCATCTTTATTTTTTCTTTAAAAATTTAAAATTGAAGCTATGTAAGAACTCCATAACCAGATTGTCGTTTATTATTATTTGTACATATGCTTTAAAAAATTTTAAAAAAAGAAGAAAAAAAAGAAAGACTACCATCTCACAAACCTCTGCGAGACTTTGCAATTGTTTTCCAGCTAATTCTGGAGTGCTGAATCTTTGTACGGATGAAAAGCGACGGTTGATTATTGATCCGTAAGAGAATCAGGGAAGAGGGCGGGGAAAGTAGACAAGGGAAGTCGCATTATCCAAAAGCTTATTGAAAGGAGTGCAGTCTCGCGTGCTAAGTGTGCTGCAATTGTCCCTGTTTTTTTATTATGCTTTTATAATGTGTCCAATTATGTATGCATGGGATGTGGAGAGTTTTGGCAAGGCCAGCATTTGTGATCACAAGGCAGACTGTTAGCTCAGCAATTTCAGACGGCAGTTAAAGTCAAACACACTGCGGTGAGGTGGAGACTGGGGAAAACTTCTTTCCCTGTCACTCTTTTTAAAACAACTTGGTAGTTTTGTGGTCATTGCAGGCTTTCAATGCCAGATTTAGTTAAGGCGGATTTTCCAATCAATGGTTGCATATGAGTAAAGAGTTTGAGGACAGGCACATGTTGACCCTGACGTATTGAGCTGCAAAGGTGCTGACTGAAGGAACACTATTGTTCACATTGTAAACCGTCACAAGAATGATCAGCTGAAGACAAGCCAGGGAAGGGCCACACGGACTGGACAGTGTTAGCTATGAGGGGAGATAGGATACCCTGGGGTTGGTGCTTTGGAACTGATATAATTGAGGTGTACAATGTAAGATAAGGAAGCACTATACTAATTAGCAGTGGGATGAAAAATTAGCAGCGTAGATTTGAAGTCATTGTGGTGCAGCACAAGAACAGGCCCTTCGGTCCACAATGTCCATGCTGAACATGATGCCAAGTTAAGGGCTTGTCCCACTTAGGCGATTTTAAGGCGACTGCCGGTGACTAGGCTGTCGCCGACAGTTCGCTGGGGTGTCGTGGGCATGATCGTGAGGAGTCTTCCAAAGATCGTAGTGGATCGTAGTGGATCTCAGCGCATCGCCGAGAAATTAAACGGTTTGAAATCTCTCGGCGACAGCTGGCATGTCGGCAGGTATCGTTGCTTATTGCGGGCGCTGTCGCATGCTGTCCCCAGGTTTGCTAGGTTCTCTTAAGATGCATTTAGAAGCACATAATATTAAAATAAGTAAAGTCATTTCAAAATACCATAAAATGCTTGTGTTTAACCAATTTATTTACCGTCAGGACATTTGACAGGTAGATTGGAGGCAACAGTTTGACGGTCAGGTAAGCCTGGGAATTTTTGTGATGTTTATGGCTATCAGCCATTACATTTAAAGTGGGCTCCAAACCCAGATATTCAACCCAGAAACCAGATATGCATCTCCCTTACATTTTCAAAGAATGCCCACACACTTTTCACAAAAATCCACTGAACCACTTTTAAAATTAATATTTTTAATACTGCTATTAGTAAGCTGGAAGTAAATCCGGTTTATGCCTTGTTACAGTGAAGTTTGGTTTTTAAGTAACCCATACAAGGTGTTATAGTTCAAAACTCTCAAGTACTTATCGACTTGTCAGTGATTTCAGCGAAAACCAGGACGCCGGAGAAGCATTGACAGCGTGGGAACTTCGCGATGTTTCAGAAGACGCTGTAATCTCGACCTGACTCGGCATTGTCGTGGTCATTGTCGTCGGGTAAAAGAAAAGTTCGGCGATCTGCTACAACTTTGACAGTTGCCGGCAGTCGCCAAAAAAATCGCCTAAGTGGGACAGGCCCTTTAAGCTAATCCCCTCTGTCTGCTGTCTGTGTGAGTGTGACACATGCACAGTTGCACAAGGGACGTGTGGTGGTCGAGATGCTGCCTTACAGATCCGGGTTTGATCTTGACTCCAGGTGCTGTCTACATGGAGTTTGTATGTTCTCCCTGCGACCGTGTGGGTTTTCTCTGGCTGCGCTGGTTTCCGACCACCTTCCAAAGACATGCAGGTTGGTAGATTTATTGGCTTCTGCAAGTTGTCCCTGGTGTGTAGGATACAACTAGTGTATGGGTGAACATTGGGTGGCATGGACTTGGTGGGCCAAAGGGCTTGTTTCCACGCTGTATCGCTAAACTAAAAAAAAACTGAACTAATGAGTTCAAATAAGAGTGTCCCACTTGCTGGTCTGGAGGCTATTGCAATGTAAGTGACACAGTCAGTGAACATAGAAAAGTGTAGCACAGGAACAATCCCTTCAGCCCTCAATAACCTACTTGCTTATGAAAGTCTGTGCTGAACATGATGCCAAATTGAACTCATCTCTTCTGCATGCGCGTGTCCACAACCCTCCATTCCCTACGTATTCATATGGCTACCTTAAATGCCATTATTTCATCTTCCTCCACCCCTGGCAGTGTATACCAGGCACTCACAACTCTATGTGTTATAAATTACCCGGCACATCTCATTTCAACTTTCCTTCTCTGACTATCAAGCTACTCTCTCTCGTCTGACATTTCTACTCGGGGGAAAGGTTGTGAGTGTCTACCTATATATGCCTCTCAATGACCAAACATGCGTCCACCTGCGAAGGTCAGTCAAGAGTCTAGAGTTTTTAATTGTTACATGTTCTGGCAATGGAACAATGAACTTCTTACTTACTGCAGCTCAACAGGTCCGTAAATGCAATAACACACAGATAAGGATATAATAAACAAAAATACAATTAATTAGTAACTAGATAAGCATAACAGTGCATAACTGAGCTTCATAGTGCAACCAAAGACACAGTCCATTGCAAATCACAGATGCTGAAATTAGAGATGAGTGTTGTGCTGTGTTCAAGAACCTAACGGTTGCTGGAAATAAGCTGTTCTTCAAACTGGAGGTCATGGTTCTCAGGCTCCTGTATGCCCTACCCCATGGTAGTATAGTGTGATGAGAGCATAGCCAGGGTAGGTGTGGGTCTCTGATGATATTGGCTGCCTTTATGAGGCAGCATCTCCGATATGCATGAACCAGGATTTGAGGATGTACATCAATCCATTTTCCTATTATTTGCTAAGACGGATAAATCCTGGGCTCCCCACCTCCCGCCTGCTAACTAGGAACCTACACCTGTTGAAGGGTTTAGATGAACATCTGTTGGTTAACAAGGAGTGGCAGATTCTCTTCAAATGAGTGAGACATCAGTTCAAACTATTTAAAAATTCAACACATTCAAGTTAATCAAAGCCTCATTTCAATGGGAAATCTCAGCTAGAAATACTTCAGAAGGAATCATTTATGTATGAAATATGTTTTTGTTTAGATTGAATTACATAATGGTGGATTAAATGGATTGTATAGCAAATTAGGCAAATTAACTCTTTTTCTGGAACCGGCCTATCAAAGATCAAAGCATAAAATTACTTGGCAATCTGTTTATACATTTATCAGAATTTAACTGTTTGTATTTGCATATTTATGAGGATTAATTAATAATAAAATCATGCTGTTGTGTTTATGTCTAAATTAGTGCCTCTAAAATGCATAAACATATATAACTTTGCATAATGTGCCTTCGAAACATTTTGTTGAGCTAACATTTGTTTAGTTTTAATCAAAACAGCTTTGCTCCTTTAGTAAAACCCCTCCCAGTGTGAAGGAAGTGGGTAGTTCTCAGGCAGTCTCAATGCATTGGGCTCAGTCCAATATTCCACTGATACGTCAAAGTCATCTGTTAATGTTGGGAACTGCTCTTCAAAGTGAACGTTTGATCTCAAAGCATCAAACTTTGAGCCAGGCCGTCTGGGCCGACCAACAATCACCCGTATGCTCATTCTACGCTATCCCAGTTTTTGCCTCCTACGTACTAGGGCCAATTTACAGAAGCCAATTAACCTACAAACCCGCACGTCTTTGGAATGTGGGAGAAAACCGGAGCATAAGAAAATAACTGCAGATGCTGGTACAAATCGAAGGTATTTATTCACAAAATGCTGGAGTAACTCAGCAGGTCAGGCAGCATCTCGGGAGAGAAGGAATGGGTGACGTTTCGGGTCGAGACCCTTCTTCAGACTGACGTCAGGGGGGGTTGGACAAAGGAAGGATATAGGTGGAGACAGGAAGATAGAGGGAGATCTGGGAAGGAGGAGGGGAAGAGAGGGACAAAGGAACTATCTAAAGTTGGAGAAGTCGATGTTCATACCACTGGGCTGCAAACTGCCCAGGCGAAATATGAGGTGCTGTTCCTCCAATTTCCGGTGGGCCTCACTATGGCATAATAAATATATACACAAAATGCTGGAAAATAAATATATACACAAAATGCTGGAAACCGGAGCACCTGGAGGAAACCCACACAGTCGTGGGGAGAACGTGTGAAGTGCACATAGACAGCATCCATAGTCAGGATTGAACCCAGGTTTCTTGCACTGTAAGACAGCAGCTCTACCCGTTGTTCCGCCGTGCCGCCATTTTGTGGAATAAGGAGCGGAAGAGCTGGCACTGTCCCACTGCAGCCGAGAGATGGGACTGACCAGTCAGTGTTGCATTAATCCACAAGGTCATGGCTCAACTCCATGATACTCCTCTTTCACTGCCTTGGTTCCATATCCTTCAGTGTCTTTCCTCTCCATTATCAAAGCTTCCCTGAGGTAATTTTAAATTCCTTTTATACTTAAAATCTTTACCCAGTCTCTTGAACCATATTCGGAACAACTTTCTTCTATTCAATCTCAATCGCTACCTGTTATAATTGTGCATAGCTCTAACAATTCTCCTCACTAGCCTTCTTTGCTCCAAGCATATACCTTCCTGCTGATGATATTCACCACTGAATATTCTTGTTTAGGTTTCTTAGCCACTGACTTGAGGCTAGTTATCAACTTCAGGAAGAGTAGTGGAGTACATGCCCCAATCAGTATTGATGATCCCAATGTGGAAATGGTTGAGAGCTTTAAGTTCCTTGGCGTTAATATTACCAATGATCTGTTGTGGACCAACCCCATTGATGTGACAGTCAAGAAGGCACACTAGCTCCTCTACTTCCTGACCAGACTGAGGAAATTTGGCATGTCTCCAGTCCCTCCAGTTTTACTGAGACGCAAGGAAGTGCAGATGCTGGAACCTTCTGTAAAACATAAAGTGCTGGGGTAACTCTGCAGGTAAGGCAGCATCTCAGAACACATGAAAATAATAAATTGAGAAAGGTCCCGACTTGAAACATTGCCTACCCATGTCCTCCAGAAATGTTGCCTGACCCGCTGAGTTACTCCAACAGAACCTTTAGTTTTACATCGGGACTGCATTGACAGATGCTTTCATTCTGATGGTGACATTTTAGGTGATTGATTCCTCTGTACAATTTATACAATTTTGCATTTTCGCAGAAAGGTAAGATAAATAGACTGT
This sequence comes from Rhinoraja longicauda, assembly GCF_053455715.1. Lineage (NCBI taxonomy): Eukaryota > Metazoa > Chordata > Chondrichthyes > Rajiformes > Arhynchobatidae > Rhinoraja > Rhinoraja longicauda. The sequence goes on from NC_135984.1 coordinate 9,148,698, forward strand.
GTCAATGAATGGTTTAATTTTGATAGTTTAGCTGTAAAAAAAGTATTACTTCCTAGCAAAGAAAAATTGAAAGAAATAAGTGAATTAATTTTCTATATTAATATTCAGTGGCTATGGAAATCCATTGGTCTGGAAATTCGGTCATGTCCCGTTGTTTATTTCTGTCTCTGCGAATTAATATTAGATTCCAATTGTGAATATTTGAATATTTTTAAGGCAGAGGTGTTAGATAGTTGATAAGCAAAGAGGTGAAAGGTTACCGCAGGCAGATGGGAATGGGGAGTGGAGGTTGCAATCAGGTCCCCAATCTCTTCATTAAATGCACGGCACAGTGTGGTGTGATTCAACTGGTTAGTTCACAATCCAAATAAATCACAAACAAATCTTGGTACACCTGACAAAAGTAATAAACCAATGCCAATACCAAATGGCAGATCCAGCTGTTATCAGGCAACTGAACCATCCTACCAACAACTAGAGGGCAGTGCTGAGCTACTATCTACCTCATTGGAGGCCATTGGACTATCTTTGATCAGACTTTATTGGACTTTATCTTGCACTGAACGTTATCCATGTTATTCCCTTTATCGTGTATCTATACACTGTGGATGGCTCAATTGTACTCATGTATTGTCTTTTCGCTGACGGGCTAGCACACAACAAAATCTTTTCACCATACACGTGACAATAAACTAAACAAATCTCAGAGTGAGTCCGGGACCGAGTGTATACCTGGGCCTATACAAGTTGTGACTTTGAATACTGTGATGTCTTGAGAGGTCGGGAGCTTTTCTCTTGAAGGTTGGGAGGTGCGGGAAATGAAGACAGAAAAGTTCTTGTATTCAAACTTAAATTCCATATATTTAGTCTTTTCCAAAAACAGGTACACAAAACCAAAACAGGTAGTTAAATCAAAACTGTAGCTTGCTGCCTTCTGACAAAATATAACTCAAACACTGCTTATCTCCCTGTCTGCTCCAGTCGTTGTCTCTCTCTTTAAATACACTGCTTCTCTTCCCTTTTAGCTCTCGCACTGAGGCAATCAGCTCATCTGGTTCAGCTGGGCAACAATCAGTGTCGGCAGCAATCAGTGTCAGCAGGGCAGGGAGTCCTGCTGACTATGGGTTTTGTAGTCTTTCGCTGGCAGCCATGATGGTTTGTAGTCCTTGTTGCATCCACCGGGAGGAAATGTATCTCCCCTCTATGACTCTACCTCTCATGATATCACATTACCCACTCCACACACGGCTGTGAACCACACTTGAACCATTGGTGCAATCTCACATCAGACATGCAGAGAATGTTGTTGTTCCCCTCTCACGTTAGAGCATTGGAACTACCTGCTGCTAAGCGGAGTGCAGTTTAGCGAGCAGTTCCCGGAGCAGATCCCATGTGGGGCACTAGGGACATGGCAAAGATAGGTCAGCCATAATTAAGCTTAGTTTAGAGATACAGACCCTTCGGCCCACTGAGTCCATCTGACCTGTTCATACTAGTCCAATGTTATCCCACTTTCGCATCCACTCCCTACACACCAGGGACAATTTTACAGAGGCCAATTAACCTATCGTATGTACGTGTGCAGAAAAGCACAGGTACAATGAAAAATCTTACTCGCGGTAGCAGACAGACTCAGACAAAGACACAACAACACAAATTATACATAAATGGCACATAAATTCTGGTAGATAGTAAGAAGAATTTAAAAAAACATCAGGGAGCACAATTTAAAAAATTTAGAAGAGAGACACTAGGAACTGAAGATGCAGGAATCACGAGCTGGATTGGAAGGGAGATGTCCTAACTATAATGTGCTGGAAAAACTCAACGGGTCAGGCAGTATCCGTGGAGGGAAAAGGACAGATGACGATTCAGGCCGGACCTTTCCACAGACTTCATTCCCTCCACAGATGCGACTTGACCCCCTGAGTTCTTCCAGTACTTTATCTTTAGGAAAAGCAAGTCCATGATAGTGCAAGAGGTCTCCCATTGTAATTATATCATGGTGTAATCCAGAATCAGAGGATGGAACTATTCATTATTCTCTGATGAAAACCAATGAAAGCTCAGCAACCTAAAATATGAAACCTCTCTCAGGGCAGCAGAAGACCCGGGCTGTCAAATTTCACATCCAAGACCATTCGCCAATGGAAAAAGCCAACAATATTTTCCGTGAAACATTCCAAACGGGTCTCTGACATTCCTATCATTTATTCGCAATATTGGAACATTTTGTTGCAAGAATCCTGGGGCATGTTTAAGAAGTAAAGTGGAGTCACTGCGATTTTTGCAGAATATCTTCCACTTATTTTTCTCCCTTTACAAAATGATGTGTAAGTTGTCAAGCGTAAGTTCTGTTGCACAGGCAGAAATGAAAGCAGGTTGAAATGTATAGAGCAGCAGCAATCTCGACGTGCTCGGGCCTGCATCATTTATCATTGTCACTTCCGCAGAGACTTTATTCAAACCACTATTTCTTTCCAATTTACTTAATCTTGGTTGAAAACAGCCTGGACAATAAGCATGTGGAGATATAAGGCAATTCCTGTTTATACAAACTCTCATCAAAGTGCATGCCAATGATTTGTTCTACCAATACTGCACCGACTGAAAAATGCAATGCCTGAAATTGTTTCTGATTATTTCACACTCTGTAATCTACTGCGCATCAGTCAACATTCATACCCTTTGATTGTGATGTCCCCTCGTCTCTTGGTCTACAAATAAGACAATTTTCAAACTAGTGCAAGTCACAAAGATATATAAACAATGATAATCACTACTTTTCCATTTAGCTCACAACCCAATCTTGGGTTGTCGTTGGCTTGAAAGGTCATTGATGAAATATCATTCATATTGAATTATTCCAACATAATTGTACATTGTCTGTGATACGATAAAGTGATTTAATAAAACCCAGTTTCCCTTGTTTAAGTAAGGCTCCTGGAATGTATTTCTTTGCCGGATTATGGCTTAATAAGTTTTTCAATAAACAATAGCGGCTGTACAAATAAATCAGTTTCTATCATTAATTAATTACATTGGTCGAGATGGAAAATCCAACTGAATTGAGAATTTGCGCAGAAATTAAATCAACAAGAAGTAGCTTTAAATTGCGCTTTGTAGTTTCAATTTCTAGGAGTTGATTTCCTTGATTTGTACTGATTATTTTTTTCACATCCAGCCTTTGCCAAACTACCCATCCTACAACCAGTGTCAAGTAGCTTGCTTATGGAAGCACTTGTGAAAAAGCCAGACATAGGAACATTTCTTTATGGTCACAGTGATCTGATCCCATTTTGCCGTATGAGAAAGCAGCAGGAATTGACCACATGTAGGCTACTCAGATCTGTCCAGTCATTCCATATCAGCATGGATGGTTGGTCTTGGCCTCAGTTCCATTTTAGTGCTTGTTCCCAGCGACTCTTCTTCTCAGTTGATCACTGCCTTGAAGAATCCCAATGACTCAGCCACCACAACTCCCTGGTCGGTGAGTTGAAAAGGTACAGTGAGCCCTGAGGGAAGAATATCCTCCTCATCTTGTGCCTCACAGAGTTTCCATGTTCTCCCTGTGACCGCATGGATTTTCTCTGGGTGCTCTGGTTTCTTCCCACATTCCAAAGACGTGCTGGTTTGTAGGTTAATAGGCTTCTGTAAATTGTCCTTAGTCTTGTCAGATCGAACTAGCGTGGACTCAATGAAGCGAAGGGCCTGTTTCCTTTCTGTGTCTCTAAACTAAACTAAACTAAAATCTCAGTTGAAAGTGTGAAACCCCTTGTTCTAAAAGTGTAGCCCCCTAATTCTGCATTCCCTCAGGAGGGAAAACACCCTCTCATTCTGCAGAAAGTTGTAGTGAACCTTTGTTTGTCAAAGGGCAGTGTTGACTGTAGTCTTGTGGACCTTGAATGTAAAACCAATCATCTCCTATGCTTCAGTGAATGAGTTGGCGATGGTTTAGTGTTCAATCTCATGGCTTGCACAAACATGAGCATCTCTTGCACACTGGAGCTCCACCACTGATATTAAGTTGACCTTGGTTCTGGTGTGTAGTCTCCCTGGGTCAAACATTTCTCACTAGTTCTGGAGAAGGCTGTTGAACCTCACCTCTGAACCTCAGTGAGCTTCAGCCCTGAGTGTGTAAGTGCCAGGGGAATATTTATCATTGGTCTTCATTGGGATAGGCTGTGTTATGGATCCATTGGTTAGGACATGCTTGTAGGCCATTGTGAAGCAAAAGTGAGATGAAAATGAACTACAGTGGGCAGCCAAATTTGAGGTATGAATGTGGTATTTCCCAAAGAGTCCTGTAGGAGTTATATTGTCAATTCCCCATTTATATGCACACACAATTGAAAATCGTTCCTTGATGCAAAGGTACCTGACTTTTGTAAACAGCAAACTAAAGCCTTGAAGGTATTTATTCACAAAATGCTGGAGTAACTCAGCAGGTCAGGCAGCATCTCAGGAGAGAGGAATGGGTGACGTTTCGGGTCGAGACCCTTCTTCAGACTGAATCCTTGAAATAGGTTGCGTTTAATTAAGGATGCTTCAAGATCATAACTTTAACATTGGTACAGTTTGCTAAAATTGGGGCAAAAAAAGCATTCAATGCTGCTGTTCTCTTTGTCTTGCACTCCGAGTGATTCCCTTTGGCTCCACCACTGTTGATCTCCCTCACTCCCCACTCTGCAGTTTCATCAAGAACCAAAACATTCACTCACAAATTTTCATTGCAACAAAACCTCGATGTACTCATGCATAGACAATAAACTCGACCTGACACGGCATGGAAAATGGCGAGAACACATTGTGATGAATGTAAATGGGTGCTTGAAGGTTAGCAGAGACAAGATGGTCTGAAGAGCCTGTCTCCATGCTGTAGACTTCTATGATGATACAGAGACATCTAACGCTTGCTGCAGGCTCACTGAGATCCAGCCCGGAATCTGGCAACTTTTAAAGAAACAGAGCGATCAATATGGAAATTAATCTATTTGATCTTATTCAAGAAATCAGATTTTTGTTGATTCTATGGAAAGCCTACAATTCATTTTCAATAATCAACAAAG